>NW_021940291.1:1431842-1905146 GCF_001715985.3 Manacus vitellinus | reverse complement strand
CTGTGCACGGGTGTGTGTGTGGTTGTACACGGGTGTGTGCACGGCTGTACACCCATGAATCCGTGTCTGTGCGTGGCTGGGTGTGTGTCTGTCTGTGCCCGTGCCCGCGCCCCGCAGCAGGTGAGCGCGCTGCCCGCGGGCTGAGGGGGGGGCGGCCCTCGCAGCACCCCAGGTGCCGCTCACCCGGGGTTTGTTTGCAGTCAATATTCATGTGTTTCTGTCACCGGGGCGGCTCTTTTCACAGTGATCAGCCGGGCAGAAGGCTGAATGACAGGAGGCTCGTGGCTCGGCTGCTTTGGGGAGGGGGTAGGGATGGATTCCAGCCGCCCAACCCGCTGCCTTTGCGGTTTTTTGGGGGGGACTCAGCCCCTGGGGAGGGGTTGTCCTGCTGGGGGCCATTACCCTGCCCTGGGTGGGCACAAGGCAGCAGTGCTGGGTGCTGGGCACCATGTGCCTCCTGCTGCAAGCAAACAGCTCTGGCTTTGGGGGACCCCCGCCCCAAGTACACATACACACTCACACACTCCTGGTCTGTGGGCTGCGAGGGCAGTGGGCCTGGTTAGTCGCCCCCCCACACTGTGTAGCATGGGTGACCCATGGATACCCAGGGACAGGGTCCTCCACTGTTCCTGGAGGCTAGTGGGGTCCCTTAGAGCCACAGTGCATGGGGGAACCCAAGAACGGCCATGAACCAGCTGGGCCGAGCAGGCAGGGTGGCACCAGGCCTGGAGGGTGGGCTACCAAAACCTTTTTGGTTTTTCTGCACACAGGGCATCAGGAGACCAGCAGCAGCCTGCACCTCACATGCCTGATGCTCAAGGCACTGCAGCGCTATGAGGCTCCTTTGGGGCACACAGCTCTTCTCACCCCCCAGGGTATTTCCAGGCTGTGCTGGCAGCGAGGGGGCAAGGGAGGAAGCTCTGCTCCCAGCTGGGCATAGTGGGGGCTGCCCACCACAGCGGTTTGCATGAGCCCTGCATTGGAGGAGCTGCGTTTTGTTCCTTCCCACTTGCCCAGACGCCTTCCCCTCGCCTCTCAGCACTGCTCTGTGTGTGCATGTTTTGTTTGGTTTTGTTTTGTTTTTTTTTTTTTCAAAGTCCATAAACTTGTGATTTTCTGTGCAACTTGCGGGGGGCAAATCAGTATGAGGGAGCGCCCTTCTCATTGAAACCGGAGGTGAATAAATTATGAACAGGCGAAAATTGGAACAATGTCTCTGAGCGAGTGTTTTCTAGAGAGTTACTATTCCAGTCTTTGAAATCAATTGATACATAATTAGATTCCTCAAGAGAGGACAAACAAGGGCTGCCATTCACCCCCTCCTTCTCCCACATGCATCCCAAAGAGAGACTGGAGGCTTTAGCAGAAACCAGACAGCCAGCATTCTCCAGCACTAAAAACATATTCTGGCTTTGGGTGTTCATTTAACAAACAGATCCTTGAACCTTGCTTCTGTTTTCAGTTTATTTCGACCATGTTTCTTTGTGTTCAGTTCATTAAAACATGTCTCTTTTGAGATCTATTTTTACATTTCAAGAATCCAGTATTGTACTTCTGCGGTGGCAGATGGCCCTAGACATCCAAGCATAAGCTCTTTCCTGCTTTTTTCCCCTTTCTTAGGTCCTTTCTGTGCTGCACTTGAAGCTGTTAGCAGCAACCACCCCTCTTTGCAATGTCTGGGGCTGGCCCAGGGTACTAACATGTTACATTCCCTGCTATACCCTCAAGGTGTATTTTAAGCATAGTGGATGCTACTGTCTGTAAAATAAGAGCACTCCACAGCTGGATAGATCCCCATGGTCACATGGGTGGCATAAAGACTAATTTTGCATCTTTTCCTCATATTTACATTGTCTTAATGTTCTGTAGTCCCCCAAATGAATTTATTAGCTGTTAAGGTTGAGTTTCATTCTTGAGGGAGAGAGAAAATAAAGACTTGGCTTCATAAAAGATGGGAAAAGCACACAGTGATTAGAAAAAATATCGTATGAGTTATTGAATGAAACAGCAGCACCCCTAGCCAAGTGGGCCACCTAATTGAAGGCAATGGCTTGGCTTCTCTGGCTACCCTTGCGATTGATGTGCTCGCAACAACCACTTCAAAACCTGGTATCAAACATGGATCAGAGTGCTGCATCCATTAGCATTCATTATGTCACATATGAATAGGATTAAAAAAACCTATACCAGTAACAAGAAAAAAAAAAGATTGCATGAGCTGCCATAGACCCATTTCTTAGGTAAGGCACCAGTACTATGGCCTGCAATAGGTTGGGTGCTTTGAAGACATTACAAACAGAATGACCAATTCCTACATCTTATTAAGTCACGTGATCTTTAGGAGGAGGCAAGATAAATCTGACATAGCTGTTTTTTTGAGGTTTAGGCAGAGGTAAATCTGTGTCCTCGGCAGCAAAAAGAAAAAAAGGCTGAGGGGTTTTCCAACAAAGATATTTGTTTGGATAATAACCAAAGCAGAAACACTCAAATATACATAAGAGGAAGTTATTTTGTACATGTTTGCTGCATAGATGGTGTATATTTACATCTACATGTGTGTATGTGGCTGTTTCAGTATCTGATTTTGCGTGGTTCACTATTCTACCTGAGTTAAGCAACAGTCTACAGGCAGAACCAGCTGGAAGATCTTGGTCATTGCAGGCAAGACTGATTTTTGTTGCTCCGTGGATACTTGCACAAACATGCCAACACAGTGCTTCCTGATGGGAAGAAGCACAAGTTCAGAACCACATAGTGCTAACCTCTGCAAGGCAATGCTCTTCCTTGATGCCTGATCCTGTATCCCAGCCTTGACCACAGCAGCCACGGTGCTCTGGCAAAGACAAGTTTGATGTCTTGAGCAGTCTGTTGCTTTAAGTCATATTGCCCACCCTGTGTCCTGTGACAGCCCTGTCTACTGGCTAACTCTGAAGAAGACTTAGCCTCAAAGGGTTGGGTTTTTTTGTTGTTGTTGTTGGTTTTTTGTTTGGTTTTGTTTTGTTTTGTGGGTTTTTGTTTGGTTTTTTTTGTTGTTTTTTTTTGTTTGTTTTGTTTTGTTTGTTTTTTTTCCCCCACCCTCTGGCCTTAGCACAGTCTAGAAATTCCAGCATACATCTTTATGCCTTTCCTGGTGATTTTGGACAGGAGATTAGCACATCAGTGGAACAATTTAACATCACTGTTGCAATTCCTCTTGTATTGCTGGCCCCAGCCACAACAGGTGGGACCACCAGTGACTCTTGGCTGGGTGTATGAAATGCTTCAGCTCCACCAGAATATAACCCAACATGGCACAGCAGCAGGACTTGTACTGGCAATTGCAGGCTTCTCCAGGATGAGCCTATTTCGGGTTTGTCTTGTGTCAGCCTCCAAAGAGCCCCAGGTTTCTGGGAGTGCACAGGAGGGGAATAACATAAGCTCCTTTCTCTCCCCTTCACGTGGATTCCCTCTACCTTCTTCTGATGGGACCACACTCAGAAATGAGAATTGACAGAAGAAATCACTGTGTTGGAAGCTATTTCCACCACACTAAACACCTTGGACTTCTGCAGCCCAGAAACCACCCTTTTTACCCTCTTTTGATTGCCTCCTCTCTCCAAATCCAGAAGGTACAGTTGGAGACCTTTTGGAAATGGCACAACCCACAGAATTACAGACTGGATAGAGGGGGACCTTGGCAGCTGCAAGCCAAGTCTTAGAGAGGTCAGAGAAAGGCAGTAAGAACAAAAAAGCAGAGAGCAGGAAGCCCTCAAAGGGCAGGGAATGTTTTGGGCTTGTCAGAAAAGGAAAGAAGAAGAAAAAAAAGCTCTGCAGATCCAAGCTTGATTACTCTTAATCCTCCTCGAAAACGCCCAGATCCTTCCAACATTTGCTTTTTTCCTCCCCCATCATCCTTGTCATTGCTTGTCTTGGTGATTTGCTTGAAAATGTGCTAGGCAACTCCAGATCTTTCACTGTTAGAAGCATGAAAATAGAGGATAGGTAGTATTATCCACTAAATAACACTCCCACAGTTAGCACAGTCCTCTAGAGAGACCTGCCAGATAATGGCTTTTGAGAGGAGCTTAGAGACATCTGGAGTAGCCATTTTACCTCATTGTACATAGAAAATAAAGATTAGCTAGGGCATGGGGAGGGCTAAGAGTATAATGAAGGGCAATGGACAAACCAATGTCACATTGCCCATCTGTGTTACTGGCTTCAGGTCTGCTCCTGCAAAATGATTTGTGCAGCCTCCTCTGAAGTCCGTGGACTTCTGTGCAGGTGGAAGACTTCCCCACCAAGCATTCGTTTGTGAATCTGGGGTCTCACATCACAGTCTCTTTGGGGTGGATTTTGTCTGTAAAGCAGCTGGTCCTTTCTGAGTGGCAGATGCAGAAATACATGTATATATATATTATACATGTACAAATATATACATGAATAAATCTTTTCAGGAGTTTTCTTTTTTCTTTTAAAATTTTGATAATTTTCATGTAAAAGACTTATTCCAACCAGTTTTGCATCAGGGGCCACTAGAGTTTGGGACTGAGATCCATTGCTGTCACTCTGTGGGCCCTGTACCCCGTTGGAGTGTGAGAGCTCCAGCACTTGTTTGTAATCAGAGATGCTCCCAGGGATCACAGAGGCGATGGTCACGTTTAAAGCATCAGTGGCATACCGGGGATGACACTCCTAGATATGGTGTCTGTGTGAAAAAGACAGTGGGTATTTGTGGCTTTTGTAATGTGTTTGGGAAAGAGATGCTCTGAAGGACAAAACAAGGCGTACAGTGCTTATGGCAAGGGTTCAACCCCGCAGCAGGAACTGCCCAAATCACATTGCAACGCAAAATGATGGAAAGAGCACATTCGCGCGGACTGCAGCCGGGGTGGGGAAAGGGCAAAACGTGGCTATTTCGGAAATAGGTTCGTTTTCCCCAAACACACCCAGCCCCCGCTGGAAGAGGGCCCGAGAGCGGGGCCGCAACAGCACCGCGTCGTGTGCACTCCCTCTGCTGGCCCCGCGGCGCCAGCGCGCCCGCCGCGCCCCCCGCACCCCCAGAAGGCACTGACCCTCCCAGAGAGACCCCGCCGCTCTGCCGGCCGGCAAACGCCACGATAAAACAGAACGCACCCAGCATATTCCTCTCGGGAAAGGACGAACACCACCAGTGCAGCCCCCGCTGGGGTGCTGCCGGAGAGGGGAGTGTGGCAGACAAAGGTGGAGGAGGATGGGAGCCTTGGTATGCGCTCCCCCGCATCCCGGCCTTCTAGATAAAAGTAGTTCGAGCCATTTCCCAAAATCTACTTTGCAATTGACTCACACAGACGCATTCCTCCCAGGAACTGCTGACCATCCACCGAGAAAAAGACAGCAGAGAAACAAACCTGTAAGATCACACCATGTCTGACTGCAATCTCACCTCTCAGTTTGGGGGGATAAGCCCAAAGGCAGTGAGGGAGAGGACAAGCAGAGGCACTGCTTGACATTTTTCTATGTGCTGCTGTGTTTCTGGGTGAAGAGCTGTGTGGGGAGTCCCACTTCTATTCCTGTCATGAAGACCTTAACCTTGAGCAAGAAGTGAAGTTGAAGCTCCAGACTAGCTAAACTGGGCTGTGGGGATAACCCATGCTGTTTCTGGTTACAAAGGAAGGGAAAGAGTTACGAGTAGAAAATGGCAACAAATAAACAACTCTACTTTGGGACAGAGACGCCTGTCCAAAGCCACCTGCCAGGAGTTAAAATCACTTGTTCAACCCCATTGAGATACAGCTCATGTCAGGGCCCAGATGAATGCAGCAGGTTTTACTAACAGCTACAAGATGCTGAGGGCAGGGCAGGTGGATGCAGGTAATGATACTGGAGTGAGAAAATAGAAAAGTTTGTGCTGATCCTTTTCTCATAGCCGTTGGACTTTTCAAACAACATGGTTGTCACTGGAACAGCACTTCAGAATGATCCTGGTTCTGAGATAAAGGGAGCAAATTGCATCAACCAGTTGATTACCTGTTGAGATCAACAAGTGCACTTCCAAAACCTTAACAGTTTTGTCTGTCTTCTCAGATCAATGAAGGCAACAATAAAAAGGTTCGGACTTATTTAATATTTAAGATGTTCATCCACGTGGTTGAACTAGAAGGATTGGACTCTCAAAGCTTTGTTCCTATTTCACTAAAACATCTTCCTATATTTCATGTGTGACTAAACAGAGGAAGTTTGGCCCTTGTTGCCATCCCACTTCCTACTTGGTCCATCCTTTCCAAAACCCCTCTAAACCCAGACTCCAATCTGAATGCTGCAATTAGAATAGAAATCATAGAGAAGCAAGAGTTTTAATTGGCCACACAGAACATGGCACATTTAAATCTCCCGTGATAACACAGAGAACATGAGTAACCTTGATGATTTTTAAAACTAGTTTGTGGAGTTTTAATTTTATTGTACAAAAACACCTAAAGTCATTTTAAATTGATGATAATGCTTTTTCACAATAGCCAGATGAGTGATAGTAAAATTGAAGTATTTAAGTGTTGATTTTTTGATAGATTTTAAAAGCTCTAAGTGTCATATTAGGTAATGTCTCATTATATGATTGATGTAGATGCAATTTGGCCAAAGAAAGGTGGCAGAGTTGTTCCAGAAGCAAAATGTACCATTATACAAAATCAAATGCAATATTTTTATGAGAAGTATTTAGTAAAAAGAATACAGAATCCCAGAGTGGCAAGTGGAGAAAAAAGAGACAGGATTAGTATTCAGAGGAGACAAAGCTCAAATCTTCACAAACGCTGTTTGAATAAACACATTAGAGATCTAAAAAAACATAGGACAACCAATGAAGCCAACACTAAGAGTGTACAGAAAAAAAAAGGTTTAATCAAAGTAGTGAAGAACTGGAAGGCAGGATTGTGACTGTATTTTGAAAATTTGTTCACCTCATGGTGGGGATCCCAACTGGTCCATAGTTTAGGCTGGCTGGTGCTTTGTTCTTGCTAGAATCCATCTTCAGGAGGGTTCAGGCTAGGTTCATTGAAACACAGGGAGCTTACTTTGCTGACTAGGCATGGAAAACTTGCCTTAACTTGGTTTCGTGCAGTTGAGAATGGAAAGGGAGGAAAAAATGAGCAAATGGAATTGCAGTGAATGGGCCTGTGAGAAGAGGAGGAGCAGTCCCAGGGTAAGTAGGGAGCCCCAAGCTGGAGAAGGAGCACACAGGTGGATAGATTGGGGATCAAGGCACTCTTGAAGGATGCTCTAAAAAACTGGCCTGATCTGATCTGCCTTGTCTCCTTCCTTGAGGACCCTCAGCTGAGCTGAGACCCCAACACCTGAAATTACTCTCCAAAGTAATATCTATATACCTACCAAATGGCATATTGCACAGTTCCCCTATACAGTATACCTGGTTAAACCCTAGCTGTGTATCTGAGGAGAGCATCAGAGATGATGGGGCTTTTTTTGGCAGCTCAGTGCACATATTCTGCTCTTGATCTTTGCCTGATAAACAGCATGGAGTAGGTTTTTCAACTAGAGGCAAACCTACTTAGCTAACAACTCCAAAATACACTACAAGAAAAATACTATCCTAAACTTTCTTACTCGTGTTTAACAGAAAAAGGAGCTGATGAGGTTTTGTAGACTCCTATATAGGTAGACACAGAAAGATTAAAACATCACCCCTGGATAGGTGTACCTCCATCCTCCTTGGGAATGGATAAGTAGCACTACTCACCCAGGACGTGGTCTTTTCCAAGGCTCTCTGCAGAGGGAATTAGTTAAGGAGGGTCAGCAAATATCAAACAAGGAGAAGAGAAGCTTTATTCATGGGCTTATTCCTGCTTGTCGAATTGCTGGCAGTCCCACATCTGTGGCCATAATGGATCCAGCAAAAGGCACAGCAGTGCTCAGAGGCTGCAAGCTGAAGTCAATTATGTGCCAGGTGCATACAAATCAGGTTTTGCTGATTTTCAGGATGCTTTGCAATCTGATCACATTTCCTAACCCCACCCCGCCTCCCCCCTGCCCCCTCAAACAGAGAGTTAAAAGGTTCCTTTTCTTAACAAAGAAGCCTAAAAAACTTTCGTGTCCTCCTACAGGAGAAACTACGAGTCAGAAAACAGATCACCATTGGTCAAATAATGGCAAAGCTGCCATTTTAAACAGCTATCTTCCCTGCTCATAGCCTAAATACCACTCATTTCAAGTCATCTTGTGATATCTAGCAGCAAATTGGTGTGGCAGGCTGGTTTCCCGGGAGACATCCACCTTCATCCTGCGGTTTGTGTAACCAGGAGATCGCTAAGCCTGGCACAGATCCCGTTGCTTCCCCTTGCAGTATGTTCACCAACTCCATCAGGAGGTACATCAGGCCTGGAGGAACAGTGCACTTATGAAATCTCAATGAATCCTCACTGTGAAGATAGCAAAAATCTTTTTATTTTACTTGTGAGTAGTGAATATACCAGAGAGGAGGCACAAGGCAACTGGAGGAGAAACAGTTCTTCTGGTTTTGCAAGACAGCATATTATCTAATAGGAATTACTAATGTGTTCATAGCTTTCTATCTTAACCTTTAAGGCAGGTTAAAGCTGGAAGTGTCACCAATATTCTCAAGTCCATGGGAAATCACCATCTGCATAGTCCTCATAGCTGGTGTTTTCTCAGCATGCTTGGTAAATGACAACACATTTTGCTATATTAGGGCCCAGTGGTTGAGATAAGCATGTGACAAAAAGACCATCTTTCATATTTGGATTTGTAAAATATGTGAAGCAAAGTCTTTTCAGGAAAAACAGAGCTGCTGAGGAGAGTCATTGGCATCAACCTCACCCTGTGTGGAGACAGGAATGATGCAGTTGCTAACCCTGCCACATAAAGTTTTGAAGAAATAGCTTATTCTCCAGTTATAAACTATATGTGTTTTTATGATTCCCTCCCCCCCCCAAATATAAGTAATTTTCTATCGCAGAGATGATGGATGACAATCTGACCCCTCCCAGCAATTACTGTTTTCCTTTAGAGAGGTTTTGCAGGCTGGAGCTTGATCCATTCACCATCAGCTGCTGAATTTTACACTGTATTAAATGTTCTCTTTTGCAGAGCTGTTACTTACACAAGTTTCATTCGCACAGGTAAACTGTTGCCATAAATTTCAAACTAAAAACAATTTCCAGGAATCATCTCTTCAAGTAATTTTACTGCTAGAACAGTCTTGTATAGCTGTCTTCCTGCATGCCCCCTTACAAAACAGAGAGCCAAACTCATGTTAATGTAAGCCATCCCAAAACATGATGCACTTCAGACCTGTCCAGTGGGTTTATCTCACAGTGCACATGATCTGCATTTGCTCCCTTCATAAACCCCCTTTCCATTCCTGGAATGGGGAAACAAAACTCCACCCTTTCCTGAAGTACCTGTATTGGTAGGCTTATCCAACAAACTTTAAATAAATGCCGTCATTTTGGTTACTAGGCAACTTACTCCTCCCCAACAGAGCAAATTCCATCCCTTTTTCAGTTGTTTTTCTTCTTTAGGTGTACCTTGTCATAACTTGTTTAGTTACTGACAAGTAACCAGAGCAAAACTGTCATTCTCCTCTTGGGTATATGAATTTAATCCAGGCTTTTGACCAGTGTTTTAGACAGAAGGAACACTTAACAGCTTCTGCAGGCCAGGGGCCAGAGGATGCAGAGAGTGGGCAGTGGGAGAAGGACTGCTGCTGCAGCAGGGGCCTGAAATCCTCCTGCAGGTAAAACCTCTCCCAAACTCTATCTCATACTGCACTAACAAACATAGCTACATTAAATAAAAATCCAAGTTAAAACAGTGTGAAGGCTTCTGCAATTCAGAACAGATTTTATTCTTAATGTTTAATTTCCAAGTTTGGCCGTACGCCTTCTAAATCAATAGAAAACACTGGTTCTGCATGTCTCACTTTCTGCTCATTTATCTCCTTACCTGGATCATACAGATCCAGAATCCTGTGGCTCATATTTCTACCCTGAGCCTAAAGAGTTATTTTGAGGTGAATGCCTTGCCTTTGCTCCATTTCCACACCAGCCAGCAGCTGTTTTTGGATGTGCTGTAATTGTGGCCCTGCTAACATGGTGACAAGTTGTTCTCAAAGTCTGTACCAGACTTCAGGATTTCTTTTGGTGTTGCAGCAACAAAATTCTGCAAGAGGATTTCTGTGAGCTCAAGATGAAAAAAAGAGTAAAATAATTTACAATCTACACCAGTGGTTCTGATACAAAGTTCAGTGACTTACTCTGCATACTCTCCTCCAGTTTCCCAGAAAGGTGGAGGGTTTTGCAGTATTGGCACCTGGATGTGCAGCAGGAGGTAACTGTGCAGTCCAGGTGACTGACCAGGGACTGTTGGGACATGCAGCATGCAGTGAAGCCCAGGGCTTGTGTCACAAGCATGTTAGTTGGGTAAACCTGGTATTATTATTATCTCAGAATCATTAATGTTGGTATTACCATGGAATCCCAGTACTGCTGGGAGATGCGACATATGAGCACTTGGGCTGGTATGATGTGGAGATCACTCAATGCCTAATGAGGAATAAACAAAACTGAAGGGATGCACCAGACGTTTTACAGGTTACATAGTTTGAACTGCTGGTTTTTCTTGCTAGTTTATAAGGTGGTGTTACACAGTGTCAATACCAACAATACCGTAGTCTGACGGCAGAAACGTACTTATCATAAAGAGTTAGTTACTAGTTCTCAAACATTTCCTCTCCCTGCTTTCTTCTTCCCCCCATCTGCTGCTCATCTTGTTATCCAGCCTGGCTCCTATCTTGCAAATGGCATCTCATTTGGTGGGACACACACTTGGAGTGAATCCAGACGCACTTGCCCAGTCACACAGACTTTACAAAAGCATCCATGGTGATGCAATGATACAATAATTAAAAATAATAACATTTACAAGCTTAATCCAAAGCTTCTATGATGTGAGGGGGGCTGTATGAAGTTCAGCAGCACTTGCTGATGCCAATAATCTGCATGTGATGATGCATAATTAAAGAATAAGAGGATGATGGTTGCAGCTGTGGAGTTGACAAGGCTGATGCAGTTCAGGCTCTTAGTTTTCTTTCCACAAACCTAGAAACCAGACTTTGGTGAAACTATCAAGTTCTGCGGGATTCTCTGATGGTTCTGCAGAAATATTCTCTATTAACTGCCACAAAAATGTCCCCTACAGCTCACCCCCTACAGATCACTGTTGCCCACCTGTGTGGGCTTTGAAGGACCTAAGCATGTCACCTGGCACATGGCTGGAATTGGTTAGAGAGCAATCAAAGTTGGTGTAAACTAGAGATCAAAGCCCAGCCTGAAGCGCAGCTGAAAATGGTGCCAAGTGGCATTTCTGTGCAATTTTACAGACTGTAGATGCTGTTTTGCTGCAGACATTATCTGTAGTAAAATACACACAAATGGTATATTATAAATGCTGCTGGATTTAAAAGTTTCCTGGAGAAGGAATGCAAGTTTGCAAATCCAGAAGGAATATTACTGGGACTTGTTGAAGGGCTTAATATAAACTGTAACACATAGGCCATTAAAATGAGGATATTTGGCATTCAGAGTCACACATATGGGCCTTTCAAAACCATTCTTCTTGTTTGGCAGCTCCTACGGTCCTTGAATGATGCACAACCTCCTTTTATATGTTCCTGTAAGATGCTTCTGCAAAGTTGGCATTTTTTAAAATAACTTGTGGAGGAGAAATCTGACTAAGAAACACAGATCTGGCCTAAGGGAAACTTTGGAAAACTACTTCATTTGCATGATTACTTTTGCAAATCCTAGCTGATATCTGTGCTTTTTGTTCGGTTTTTCGTTTGGCTGCTTCTAGATGTGCAAATCTGGAAGCCTACTTGTTCAAAGCAGCCCTGAGCCAGGCTTTGCAAACAAAATGTCAGTGCTGTCCAAGGCTGGGGACACTTTCTGTGCTGATAAGCAACTCCTCTGAGTGGCCAAACTGATCCATCTCCCGTTCTGACAGTGCCATTGTCTAACCTGACTGTTGAGCGAGGCTTTAAGGCTAAGCAAAGGATAAAACCCTACAATTGACCATGTCCAATGACTGCCTCCATCATGTGACATTTCCTCTACGTACATAAAAGCATAATTGACACTTTGGACCTTGCAGATGTTTTGCAATTCGTTTGGTTCCCACAAAGATACCAGAAAGTAAGTCTCGTGAACTGGCAATACTGTGTTTTCCTCTGAACACGTTCTTATCGCTAAAATGTATTTAGATGCAAATTATGTCATGTCTCATGGCCCTACTTTTTTGTTTTGCTTTTTCCTCTAAACAGACTGTGCCATGATTTTTTTTTAAAGGATGAAAGTATTCAGATGTTCCTAAAAAACTGAGTATCTCTGACTTCTAAAATCAAATGCAAATAACAGTATATTCTTCTACCCTCTGCTCATGGCAGTCTGCTTTATGGTTCCTAATTTAATTTCTTTTTCTGACTCTTCAGTGCTCCTTTCCACACAGAAACCTTTGCTAAGAAGCCATTTGCTGTGCTGTCCATGAAACAGATTATGTGAAAAACTGGTTGGCTTCACCCGGGCCTTGGAGCTCTCAGCAAAGTCAGAGCAGCATGGTCAAGTGTGGGTCTCAAACAGTGCAAAGATATCTTAGTACAAACCTAGAAAAATTATCACCTCCTCATGTAATTGAGCAAAGTTTTATATTCTGTGGCTTGTCTATCCTCCATGTAAAATGGGAGAGATGGTAATTCCCTCCTGATTCAGTTAGGATTTTTTTCCTATAAGCAGCCTTTGCTTTCATAGATGGAGAATCCTTGGGCTTTCTTTTCACCCCTATTTGCTCCTAATTAGCTGCCCTGAAGTGACAGGATGGTAAAGGCAGCAATATTGCTACATGCAGTATCTGCCTGACTTGCCTTCCTCACTCTAGATTTATCGGAGGCAAAAAAAAAGGCAGTTCCTCTTTTCCACAAAAAGAGAAATAAAAATAGCTACTTTGGACAAACCCTTCTAGGCTGAGTATGCAGGCAACAAATTCTTCTAGAAATGAAGTGAGTTCTGTCATCTGCTTCCATACTGCACGTATCACTTGTGCCTCTGTGTGCCTTCACATTTCTTTAAATAGTGACCAAAAATTTTTATATATATATATATATATATGTAAATACATATATATATATATATATATAATGTTTCCTTCTCTGGTGATGGATGCTACATGTGCACACATACATCCATATACACTCACTCTCCTCACTTTCTCAGGAACAACTTGGATCAGCACAGGGCAGGGAACTGCCCACAGTATTATCCAGTAAAGAAAGCAGGACCAGTCTTGCCCATTAGGCAGCACTATACTCTGGCTGGTGGGGAAAAAAAAAAGAAAAAAAAAAGCATAGATGCCATTTCATCTTTTTTTAAAAACATATAGGAGACCCATTCTCAATCAGGAGTATAACTGTGTCTTATTGTCATAATTTCCTATGCTAGAAGGCTTTTTAATTTGTCAGTGGAAAGCCTAATACGTAGATACTTGTGAACAAATTCAGACCAAATCAAGAAAAGTTGTCCATTACAATAGCAAGGGGATTAAGGCTGGGACAAACCTCAGGGGAACAAATGGATCTTGGTCTCTTCATGTCAAGGCTGAATGAGGTTTTGTAAGATAATGCCTAAGTCAGACAAATTGGTGGGCTCAGCAAAGAGTAACTGGGTGAGATCTATGGCCTGTGTTGTACGGAAGTTCAGACCAGATGATCTAATGGGCTCTTCTGTCCTTAAAACGAATGAAATACTGAAGCAGCAGGGATATTCTGAACCATGAGGACCAGTTTCCTGACTTTGCAGGCAATCACAGCCTGTGATCTCTTTCAGAAATTGTTCAAGTGGTACCTTAAAGCTGGGAGTTTTGGCTCTCCATATTTACACTGGAATGCTGTTGCCAAAAGCCCCTTCTCTGATGTTTAGAAACCTTCAGGAATCAATTTGTGGAAAACTCATTATTTGTTCTTGTCCTTATTTCATTGTCCTTTGGGTGAAAAAGCAATTCTCCTTCCTGTATATGTTTATGAAAACCAGCCTCAGCCTTTTGCTTTGGTGGGTTAGACAGAGAAACTCCTAATATAGGCTCCTAATTCCTCTGACCACCCTTGTTACCCTCCTTCTGCTCTATACCAGTTTCAGGAAAGACTCATCCAGCTCAAGTAACCAGTCTACTACACAGCACTCCAGCTGAAGGCTCAGTACCATGTGCAGCTTCCACAACCCCCAGTGAAATACCTCACCTGGTACCATACTGAGGACAAGAGTACCTTTTGCAGAAGGGGACTGCCCTCTCTGCTTCACTTTCAGTTGTTTTCATGCTCTGAAGCTGGAGAGATGCCGACGGACCTCAGGGCTGCAGCTCTCCATCTCTGATGCTGGGAGAGTGGACGTAGGAGGGCTGCGAGAAATGGAGAAGGGCTGTGTGGCGGAGACCTATTTTCCAGTATATGGGATAGACCCTGGCATATGGACTTTCCTTCAGCACTCACAAACTCCTCAAGCCCAGGTGCTTTTCCTGTACCTTCCCAGCTGGCCCTGCTCAGTTGGCCAAGATGGAGGGTTTCACATCTGCAGAGATAATGTAGAGGCTCTGATGGAGCAAATTGCTGATAGCTTTCAATAGTCAGACAGAAAAATAGGAACTCCAGCCCCTCCTCCTCCCCACTGAAAGCTGCCAAGCAAAACACAGCTAAGCAAGCCTTGCCCATGATCAGCTCTTTCTTCTCTTGCATATGCACCATAGTGTGGTCTCTACTTTTTGATCACATGCCATCTCAAGCATGTGATGAAGTAAATGCACTCACTGCCATGGCACACCTAATGAACAGGTCAGGGGCAAAACATGCTGCAACAAAACTGAATTTCATTAGAATATTTAAACCAGTCTCAGGCTCAAGGTTGCATTTGATCATTATTTTTTGCCACTAGCTCTGAGGTCTACAAAAAAGATGTTGTTTCATGCAGGGAAAACCGTAATTTTTTTTCCTCTCTTCCTCATAGTATATCTGAAACATTTTAGGCAAATATTTTAAAAAATTGCCTTTAGGTCATGTATCTGTATTTTACAAGTGTTACTTTGAAAGGAAAATCTCCCACTATAAGTTAGTGAAAATAATGTATCAGACTTGATGTTACAGCAAACTTACCACAATATCAATATATATATATAGCTATTATTATTTGATACATAGATAGATACAGAACCTCTCTTAACTGTTATTGTTGATTCTCTAATACTTGACCTTAACCTGAGATACAGTATTTTAAAGGTACTCATACCTTGATGGAGGTCTTCAGTTCAGCACGTTTGCTTAGACATCTCTGCTACTTTCCTAGCTGTGTGTTTTTAATGCTTAAACCTCGTGCTTGAAGTTTTAAATTTTTAAATAGCTATTTTCAATTCCATTGAATGAAAAGTCTACTCCATGCAGATATAGAAGAGTTTGGTGGGACTTTGGCTTGCTGGGACAATTACAGATATGTGAGGAAGGTAACACCGCTAGTATAAATGTTCTGCAACAGAGTAAATGATTCAGTGGGGAATATGTCTTTTACTGGGGTAGAAAACATTTATCTACTACTTCTTTTTGCTAATTAAGCTTTCTGACTTAGGTTGCTGAAATTGAATATCAGAGTATTACACATAGTGCCTATCCTTGGTCATGGTTTTAGGCTAGACCTTGGCTCTTTAAATAAGTGGAGAAAAAACAAAGTCACTTCAGAAGAAACCCCACAGAAAATTAAAAGGAAGGTGAACCCTCTTCTTTTTTTAATCCCAAATAGTTCCCCACAAGGAAACATCCAGAGACTTGCAATCAATGAGCAGAACTACTTCAGAGCTGACTTCTCTGTGGAGGCTTTAAGCTTTTTTGGATCTGGATTAAAAGATGTGAGCACCTAAAAAAACTGAAACAGACAAATAAATAAAGTCACCTCAGCGCTTCATGGGTACCCTGGCTTTTGCAAATGCTTGTTCAACCACAACCTAAATAATTCAAACCATCGTTGTCAGGCAGCAGCGCAGCCCTCCTCAATAGGCACTTGCCTTATCACTCTACAGCAGATGCTTCAGTCAACCATTGGATATTGAAAACATAAATAATGAAACAAAATTTGGAGACAATGGTTTCTGGGCCGGGGACAAAATACTGATGGATATTGTCAGTCTCGGTGTAACCAAGCAGCAAAAGCTCAAGTGACAACAATAGGGAGGAGAAGAATAGGGACAAGTGAGGAGCCCTGAATCTCAATAAGGCCTGGAGTTGCACATGCTGCTGTTACCCTAGAAACTAACCTCTCCCCTGAAGAGGTTTGCTGGGGCATTGTCCGGGGGACACAAGATGTGTCATACACCAGATGGTCGTGTGCTGTATAACTCAGTTATCTGAGCGGTGGAGTGGAGGAATGCACGCCGCGGAGCGCTCCGGAGGGCCGCCCAGGGCACCATCTGTTCTTTCAGACCCTAGGCACTGCTTCGGCGTTGGCTTTTTTTTTTTCTTCTCCTTCCAAGAAAGGAGGGGAAAACAAAATTAAAATGATTCACCATTCAGCAGGGAAAAAAAAACAAACCAGCAGCTTAATACAGTTGCCATATCTTGCTTTCATTTAGCTAATTTTATCCCTGGGTTTTATGTCAGGTGAATTGCTTTTTTACGCCTGGGAGAGCAGCAATTATTTCTCTCTCAGGAGTCTATCATTTATAAATAAAACCCCTTTGAGACCTCATCGGTCATTTACCATCTGAAAACCCCCGAACGCTTTTAGCCATATGTTCTCCAAAATCTCCTCTCTCCTCCCCAAAGCTCCCTGCAAAGGTTTCAGCAGTGCAGGGGAAAGAGCATTTTTCTTTTCCAGGAATTGTTCTCCCTTTTGGCTGGGAAGGGGGGAAGGAGGAAAACAAAAAGTCAGAGTCGAAGCGCCAGTGTGAAGGACTGGCGTAGGAAGGAAATGCTAATCACGGGCTGTGCGATGCCAAGGAGCAGTGACTAACGCGCCTGTGAGGTGTCGGCACCAGGAAACATCCCGGGGGGCCCAGCTCAAGTGCCACCAGAGCCAGCCAAAAGCCTCGCTGCTGAGACCTGAATCAACTTGTGAGAGTGGGAGGACTAAGGTTCAGGACACTTCAGGGTACTTTCATAAAGGTGTATTAAGGCACTTAATACACTCAGGTGCAAGAAGATCAAGTCAGGGTAGTAAAAGTGATCATCAGGCTGCAAGAAACAGGGACTGAAACGTGTGTCCTTGCAGCAGTACGTTTTGTTTAATGACAAGACCTGCCTTTTGGCGAACCTTTCTGCTCCTCTGCTTTTGCATTCTGTCCTGTGGCTGCTGAGGATTCCCCCACCTCTCAGCACAGGAGAGAAAATAAATGGAAAATAAAGTACTGGCTTGATTGTTGGCTGAATTAACAGATAAACATTTGCAACCATTTAAGCAAAGGCATTAAGGCATGATTTTAAATCCATTCTATAATGGCTGCAAGTGAGCACACGTCATGGTGCCTGCAAGTCCGCAGCTCCTGTGGTGTGGGTAGAGGAGATTTGTGGTGGGGGAAGCACATCATGTCATTAAAGCTTTAAACAACAAATTATTATTAAAAAGATGTGGCTTGCAGAAGACTCCCTTGTGCAATTGCGATCAATCCTCAGGTGGGTAACTCTTACCTAATCATTTCCAAAAGTGATCAGAAGGGCAAGTATCCCTCTGCCAATCAAACCTGCATCCAGTGCTTCAATTAATAGAAGGATCTAGGAAAACGGACGTAATCAAAGCAAATTTACATGTAGAATAAGGGCCAAGGACACAAAATGGTCAAATCTGAATCACATTTACATTTAGGTTCCATATGTAGACAGCTCAGTTAAAAACCCCATGAGGCAATCATTAGGACTAACAAATTATTCAGCAATGTTTAAACAACAGACGATAGCATCTCACAAGCTGTTTGCAATCCTAATACTTCATATGTGCTTATTGTTCTTACAGCACTGGTACTGCTTGTCTTTGCAAATTAATGATCAATATAGTCCTAAGGACATAATATGCAGCAAAGCTGAAAACTGAATTTATTTTCCTCCTTTTGTCATCTTATTTTTTGCTTTGCTGTAAGATTGCCAGCACAGAAAGCAGCAGTGATGCATTTCAGCACAGTTGGCTTTAAAGGTTGTGTGAAATGTACAGGCACCAGGGGCTCGGCGCACGATGCTCCCAGACTTGGGAAATTATGGCAGGCAAATCTCTATAGATTTGTCTGCACACCCCCACTGGGAATTTGCCCCTTTCTGATCCAAGACAGTTCACTGAAGGCTGCCTAGCCCACTTTCTGCACCTGGCTGAGTGATTGACCAGAAGCTCGACGGGGTCATGGAAGCTTTATTCCCTTTGTTCCATGGGTGTCTGCCATGGAGAGCCAAGCTTGGATTAACTGAGCCTAAATCCCTGGGCAGCTTGCCAGAGCAATGCTAGCTCTGAAGCAAACGTAGCTCCAAGATGGTTTCAAGACTGGCTTTATAGATCAGTTCTTCTTAGGTGCAAATCCATGGGCATTGAGCATAATGCCTCATGTCAGGCCCCTGGGGAGTCTTTCCCCACAGGCAGCAGTTGCCAGCTCATGTGGGAGCAATGTGAGCACTGACAGTGCCATTTCTTTTGGGCCAGCCCTTCCCCAGCAGTGTTCCCTGGCCAGTGATGCAGACATCCTTTCACTGGACACTGCCACATTCCAGCAACATGCGTGGACTCGTTTCATAACATGCTGCCCACACAGCATCTGCGTGTTCCTTGTTGTGGCATCAAGCATTTTGATGTATTAGCTTTCAGGTCACTGTCATTTGGAGCAATATAAGAAAAAAGCTATTTTTCAACATCTTTCAATAGCTGATCCAAAGGTAAGGTGCATTAAGCCTTGCAGGAACCAACAACTCCCAAGAACACGTCTCCTGCAAGTCTCCTCCTTACCCCAGGAGTTAAAGGTTGTCTTCTGCTCCAAAGTGGGGTTACTTTTTTTCCAGACCTCTTTTGGGCAGGGAGAGAGAGGACTTTCAGCTTAGTTCCTGTGGAAACAAGGTTAATGTTCTCATGCTGTGTTTGTTTTGCCTCCCCCTAATAACTTTTGAACACATTGGCCTTGTTCAACTCATCTTGACAGAAGGATAGAGGTCTAGAAAATAATTAAAATCTTATAAGTTTTGTGAAAATAGGCACTGATGTAGAAGAAAGAGGGGCCTGGTATCAACATCCTCACCAAAGAAAGGCTGTACATGAATGCACATCTCCCTGGGCATCAGCAGAATGACACAGAAAATAAACCTGCAACCACAAAAGAAAATCTTCAGCTGAAATTTACACTTCTTAGACTTCCTAGTCAGACCACAGACGCGACCAAAAAAGCCACAGTTCACAGAAGTCCTTGCTAGTTTCAAACTAAACTCAACACCTTTTGGCTATTCCATGGGATTGAAAATTTCTTGGGACATAGCTAAGTGTCACCTCCACATCGCACTGATGTAACAACTCGCTGCCTTCATTACAGCTGCCTCTGCTCAGGGAACCCAGGATGCAAAACATTACACAAGCTATTTCAAAAGAAATTGGAGGGCATTTCAAAGGCCTTTGCTCTGTGTGCAGGAACACTGTGTTGTGTGTGTGCAGCAGGTAACGAGATTCATATCACTGAAGTGGAAAGAAATACCTCCAATTGTTGTGGCTTGAAAACACAAGTGGCAAACGAGAGTATTTTAAGCCAATGATTCAAAAACAGAAATGGGAAGCAGAAACTTGTGAATTCAAATGGCTCTGTGATCATGAGGAAACCAATGCTGGACAACTGAGTTCAGCTTCCATTGCAAGACCATGGAAAGGCATCTTTACTATACATTTTTAACTTCCAAAGGCTTACATTGACCTGCATGGACTGAGCAGTTCCACTGCATGCAATAGCCCAACTCTTGTGCATAAATCAAGTGCACAAGTACATTTTCATGAGAGCTGCATCAAACCTTCATTCTTTTTGCTTTTCTTCTCAGTGCCTCTCCTCTTACCAAATCACCACTCCAACAGTAAAATGAGAACAGTAAAACACATCAACAGGGTACATGAGGATTATCTTAAAACTGTTTTTACCTTTTCTCCTTTAAACTCCCAGAGAACAAAATCTTCCTGTATTTTACTTTTTCATTTTTCAAACAGTAGTTTGTTTCTTTCCCAGACCTTTTCAGCTCAGCATTCTGGTCTATTTCCACCTTTCTCAGAACTGATGAGTGTTAAATCAGCCCAGAGGTGTCTGCTAGCAACAAACCCCCTTAACTTGCTGTACTAAAATGTCTGTTTAAACCACTGACATACAAAAATTTCCACCTCAGCTAGTACTCTAGCATAGCACTGGCCCATTGTGTTATTTGAAATAAACCTGCTTTAAAATAGAAGAGTGAAAATGAGTGATGGCTGGGCTTCTGATCTTTTGTAAGATACTACGTAAAAAGGAATCTAAAAGTCAGCCTCCTCTAACTGTCAGTTTGGCAGAGGCACTTCCAATCTGAAACTCCTTGGGCTTGGAATAATAAAGGCTTTGCCTATAGCAGAGCTCTAGGGTGGGTAATTATTTATATGAGAGTGGTATCTCAAGTCCCCAGAGGGCAGGTCCCTTTGTGCAAGGCACTGAGCAAACACCGAGAGAGGGGCCAACCCTGTCCTAAGGAATTTGTGGTCTAAATAGACAAGCAGGCTGAGCGCACGAGGGGGAAACAGATGTGGCCAAACAGGTGAAATGACTCGCCCTGAGGTCACACTGTAGATTAACACAGATGTCAGGCACAGTATTTTGAATCCCAACACAGTCCCCTAACTAGGAGCCCATGCTCTTCCTCACCAACTAAACCTCCTCCCTTGCATATATCCTCCCCCACCTCCCATGAATCTTTCTTTTTGCAAACTTGCACAGTTGTCTGCCTCTGCTGTGGGCTGAGGCAGGGTGAGTTTTCATTACCACCTTCAGCTGGGCAGCCTCATGTTTTGCCTTGTCTCCTATTCATGGGTTTCCTTCCATATCTGGCATACCATTTGGCATTCCCCTGGTAGGCTGGGGAAGCTGAGTCAGCTACCATTTTTAGATGACTTTTTTTTTACCTGACCTTTATTTTTTTCAGGCAGGGATGAGAGTCCAGGTCTAACTTACACCAGCCTTGAAATACAAACTGCTATTGAGCTGCTCTAAGAAAGACACTTCTTCTGCAGCCTCACATGCTTTTGTTTTAACACAGTTCTCAAAAATGGGGTAGAAAATTATTAAGTCAAGGCTTGGCCTGCCTTACAGCTTCCTTTGCTCCCCTTCAAGCTATTTACAAACACCTCCTATCCCAGCAGAAACAAACACTCACGGCATGCTGGTCCAGCATTTAACTGTTCAGCTCGTCTTCCTGCTGCTGCTGGTCCACAGTGCTCTGCAGAAGAAAGATGGTGAGGCATCTGCTTCCAGGAGAAATCATTGAGGTATGAAGCCCCAGCAGGGAAGACAATTCCAGACCCGTCCTCCAAGCAGAGAGGTCTGACCTGTCTCTGGTGAGACTTGAGGGTGGCTGGCTCCAGGCAGCTACGTGGCAAATTTGGATGGCTTATTTTATAACATCCTTTTCAACTGGGAAAATGGATCATCTTCTTTTTCTCAGGGTGGGGTAGATTATCAGATTTGAAGTAGCAGGTCTCAGAGGTGTGTACTGAAGTGATCAGCTGGACCCAGGTGAGGAATCACTGACCTCACAACTTGCTACTAGCCTTGAAAACCTGTAAACCGCCGTTATTCCAAAAATTCTGATAACAGTGACTTTCAGATGGTTATAGACCAACTGACAAGAAAGAGAAGTTGTTTTGCATTAAATGTTTGCTATGCCAGACTGTTATCACCAAGACTAGCTGCCAAACACAGAATGGAGGTATGGTCTTGGGAACAAACAGGTAGGAATGGACACATTTTTTGGCTAACACAATGATCCCAGAAATGAACAGACCTGGCTGCTTTTAGCCAGGCTGTATGACAGCCTTTCTCTCCAAAGTCATCCCAGTCAATAAAGTTCTGATTTTTTATTTCTCTAGTAAAGAATCAGCAGAAGGTTTTACAGTCCTGCATTGCAAATAAAGCATCTGTACACTGTACAGTGGGCTGAGAGAAAGAAAGAAAAATCAGCAGCTTTCTTGTGTGTATCAAGTGTCTGGATTTTAGAATAACCAGAAGACATGGTACTCTTGTCCTGTATTTTATTAGGAAATTAACAGGCTGATTGATAACCTGAAATTACATAGTGAATCTCATTTAAAAAAATGTTCAAAATCATGAGAATAATTTTGATTTCTATGAAAACATAATGCCCAGATACAATTCCCCTTTATGCCTGTAAATTTCCACACCCTTAACATTTATCTACTGAACAACTGTGAGGCTGGATAACTGAAACAGAATCTGTAAAGTTAAATACAGGATACTTTCTTTGCAGTCCAAGTGAAAGAGATGAAATGTTGAAAAGAAAGCCCAGAATGTGAGCAGCACTATGAGAAGGTTCCCTGTGATCTCATTCATTATGTGTCAGTATTTCAGATTGCTCAAAGATATCACAGACTGGTAATGTTAACTGCTGTTCCAAGTTATGAGGCTTTAGGGCAGATGGAGAGGGGGAGAGACACCACTGTGGGGTACAGGCTCTACAGTGAGAGAAACAGGGTGTACTTTTTGCCAGCAGTACAAGCTACCACCACCACCACATTGGACTAAATAGCTTTTCTTGACACTCTGTCAGCTTTAAACGCTTCATGTTCAAAGAAGGGCTGATATGATTCAGGTGCTGACTATCTGCAAGGGCTGAATTTCAACCTTAGTAATCACAGACCAACTCCTGCTCACGTTGTGTATGTGAAAAGTCACCCTGAGCCAACACTGTTGGTTTCACTGCAGCTAAATGAAATGTTGGTTTTGTTGCACATGGGCTAATGTGGTTCAGCCCCACGGGTTGGTTCTGTAAATAAAGAGCTGGCACTTTTCAATATCAAATGACTCTTGTGGGGAGTTGGATTTCTCAAGACATTATTCCGGAAACCATTCAAATTGTCATATATTTTGTGTGGAGGAGAGATGCTTCCCTGAACTGGGGCCTCGATTCCTGAGAGGATTATGGATGTTCTGTAAGTGGCCAGCTCAAGCACTTGACCAGCGAAGTCCAGTCACTTCAGCCTCTTGTATTATTCTTGGCCTCTGTAAGTTAAAAACCAGTAGATTTAAGAAGTAGCAGGCCTTCTTTTTAAAATGCTATGTCAGGACAAGTACATTCAGACCACGGTGTTTTTTTATTTATATATAAATTCTTTGGCAACAATTTTCTAGAAAGCAGAATAATTTTTTGCTGTGTAATACTTTATTGTCTCCCCATGAAAAAATGATATCTTAGAAAATCTATATCACTTTCCACTATAAATAGTGTTGTTCCAGATTAAGGATTAGTTCCTCCCTGAAGAAAAACAGATTTTAAAAATCTGGTCATTATCTCATAACTGTTTATGTAGTAACATTAAAATAAAACAGAAAAAGAAAATCATTCAGTATGTGGTTTGTTATTGTCTAGAATGTTAGTGTATGTTTATACAATAAAAACAACATAAGTTATCCTAGTTTGTTTTAAAAACCTTAGTAGTAGAAATATATTGCTATCTGCAGATTCATAAACAGAATGCACTTTTTCCATCTAAGTTCAAGTATTATTAGAATATTATTATTACTATTATTATTATTATTATTGAAGGAGCTCTAAATCCTTGCCATTTTGCCTGTCTTGACATCATTTTGGTCTTTCTGAGAAATAAGAAGTTGTGATCATTTGTTCATGAACGAAATCAAGGTAGAACTTCCAGAAATTTTGCCTGGTGGAAGACAGCCTGGCAATCCTTTGGCTACTATGAGCAACTTTAGAGGAGCATATTTGAGACTATTGGTAGAGATACAGTAGTCACGTGCTTTCTTGGTTGGCTGACAGACTTAATTTCTTCCAGGTTCTCAACAGTCAGTCCCATTTAAAGGAGAAAGGCAGGAAGAACCCAGCCCAGACTTATACCACATCAGGATATGTCATCTTCGTTTCTTCTTGGTACTGTCAGTTGCTCATAGGTCGGCAGAGTGTTGTTTGGGAGGAAAAGATCCGAGTTGACATTGTTGCCTCTCTGAGATGATCTGTTGTTCCCTTGATCCCCCTGCTGACGGGAAACCAGATGATGCAGCATATCTGTAATGAGGTTCAGTTTCTGGTCCATTTGTGTAACCTACAAAGGCAAAGGGGAGCTTTGTTTAGTAGCAGCACGCGAGAAAATTGCAACAAACCAGGTGATACACATGCAGTAATAAAATGAAAGTTTTCTTAATTAAGATCACAATAACCTCTAGGAAGATACCACAGATTCACAGTTCATCAAACAGATAATTAGAAATTTAATGCAATAGGTCAGAGTTGGATGAGGACAGCCTTGTTAATACTCACCTCTGGTATGTGCTTTGACACTCATTTTATACCTGGATGAACACATGACAAATGGGCTTCTAAAGAGATCTGCTACAATAGGGAGAGCTAAGTCCCAGAACTGAGTTTCTGTGGGGTTTTTTGTTTGTTTTTGTTTTCGTTATTAGTGTCTATATTTTTTTTTTGAAAATATGACAAACTTCTAAGCACGCTCATATGCCTTAATTTTATCAATATGCTCTAGTAAATAACTGCTTGACTTGCAGTGATGAAATCAACTCTAAGCTGGGACTGACTGATGCTCTTTGATACATTTGGGCCCAATTACCAGCTCAGGCCACAAGATGCCCATAGGTATTTTTGCTGCTGTGAGCATATGGCAGCTGCGGTCTCTGGCAAGGGCTGGGAGTGGGGCATGATTCAGTTTTATGCTCTCACTGTGTCATGGTCAATGACATGATCCCCATCAAGACAGAAACTAAGAATTCTAAGATAGTGTAGTGGGTTGACCCTGGCCAGATACCAGGTACCCACTAAAGCCACTCACTCTCCCTCTGCAACTGGACAGAGGAGAGGGAAAAAAACCAGCTAAGAATTCATGAGTAGAGTAAAGAGCTGGGAGAGGTCAGTGACTGATTACCTTCACGGGCAAAACAAGACTCAAAGTGGGGATAGTACATATATTTATTACTAACAGGATAAGAAGCAAAGAGTGAGAAATAAAAGTCTTAAAAAACACCTTCCCCCCATCCCTCCTTCCTTCAATGTTCTCCCTCCTCCCCCCCAGCAGTGCAGGGGGATGGGAATGGGGGTTGCAGTCAGTTGTTGTTTCTGCCGCTGCTCAGGGAGAGGAGTCCTTCCCCTGCTCCCGTGGGGTCCCTCCCACAGGAGACAGTCCTTGATGGACCTCTCCAGCATGAATCCATCCCTTGGGCAGCAGCTCTTCCCAAACTGCTGTCCCGTGGGTCACTCCTCCATGGGGTGCAGTCCTTCACCAATGAGCTGTACTGATGTGGGTCCCCCACAGGGGCCACCAGTCCTACCCGGGAAAAACCTGCTCCAGCATGGGCTTCCCTCTCCACGGGCCGCAGGTCTCCAGCAGGACCCCGCTCCATCCTGGGCCTCCCATGGGTTCACAGCCTCCTTCATGCATCCACCTGCCCCAGCATGGGCTCCTCCATGGGCTGCAGGTGGGTCTCTGCACCCCGATGGTCCTCCATGTGCTGCAGGGGCACAGCTGCTCCACCATGATCTGCACCACAGGCTGCAGGGCCTCAGCTTCGGCACCTGGAGCACCTCCTGCCCCTCCTTCTGCACTAACCTTGGTGTCTACGTTGTTATTCCCTTGTTCTCACTCAGCTCTTCCCTGGCTGCAATTTCTTCGGTGCAACAATCTTCTGTTCTTAAATATGTTATCCCAGAGGTGTTACTATTGCTCCTAATTGGCTTGGTCTTGGCCAGCGGCAGGAAGTCTGTCCTGGAGCCGGCTGGCATTGGCTCCACGGGACAGAGGAAGCTTCTGGCAGCTTCTAACAGAAGCCACCCCTGTAGCCCCCTCCCGCTACCAAAACCCAGCCACAGAAACCCACTACAGATGGCTGAAAATTAATTTCTTAACTGGGTGACTCCAGGTGTTCAGCCTGAATCCATAATGCTCATTTTCTTCTGCCTTAGACAGAATCTCCTTAAATTATTTAATGCCTCTTTTTTTTTGTTTGTTTTTTCTGCTCTTTCTTCTAATCTTTAGAAAAAAATGTAATGAAAAATCAGATACCTAAGAGAAGTTAGGTCGTGGATGCTATTTGGCGTACATTTGTGTTATTCAGAGGAAAACTGAGAATTAAATATTTCTACACGATTCAGTCTCTGGTTTCTTGCATCTTCCAGTCAAGAAGTAACCTGCATCATCCTTTTATCTGGCATGGGAAGCCTCCTCTCTGTGCAGACTCCAGTGTACTGAGCAAGATATCCCAAGGGGAAGATGGGCACTTCCAGCTTCAAAGTCCTGCCCACTCTCTGATCCTTGGCATGGCAAAAGCATTGAAACTGGGCAGTAAGATCCTGCCTTATGGCCTCCCACTCCCTTCTGCAAGCCTAATGAGAAAGCCTCGATTTTGCCATTGCAGTCTCTGACCCATTGATCCACAGGGATTCTAAAACTTAGAGTAAATTCTAGGCAAAAAGATTTAGTACATTTTAAAAAGGGAAAAGAATACAAGCAGAAAAAAAAAGTGATAGGAATAAATTGTTGCCTAAAATATCTGCTAGAAAGTAGTGAAAGGCACATAAAACCACCAGAGAGAGCACGAGTGGGAGCAATTTATATGTGCCTGGCTGTCATCCAAGTATCACACAGGATAACAAAAGACAGTAAGGCTGAGCAGAACATCAACAAACCTGTAGGATTTCAGCAGAGACTAAAATGTTTTTCTACCATAGAGAAAATGCTGGGTTTTTTTGAGCACTTTGTACAACTGCTGGAGAAGCAGATCCAGTGATTTAGAAATATGAGGTGCCAGAGATTTATACTTTGCAGCTGGTTTTGAAAACATTAGGCAAAGCACCCTAGATGGTACATGAAACACTAGTAATTTTGGATGGAAATGGCTGTTGAAAGATGAGATTCTATGAAATGAGGAAGCTGAAGAACTCATAAGTTCAAGATTTCTAGAAGGAAATACAGATGGAAAACTGAGCAGATCATCAGGTTTTAATTTCAACACTATTTGTTCACTCCCTTAAAAAAAGAGACATTTTGCCCAAATGGTGCCCATCACAGATGGTAAACTCGTAATGGTCCAAGTGTGACAGTACAAATCAGTGGTAGTGAAGTCTGCAAAAATACCTCATCTCTGCATCCCCCACTGCCCAGGTATCATTTGTGATCTGAGACAGCTGTGCTGGAAGAACTGCAGTGAAAGCCTGCAGACAAACAGCTATCTTCAGAATCTGGAGGACAAGTTTTTCTTCTGCAAGGAATGTCTTTTTGCCAATTATTCTAAACAAACTAGGGAATTTTTATATGTATATATGTCTTAATTTGTGATTCCAGTCTGGGATTACCAGAGGAAACACTGGAGATATATCTGGAAAATGTGCATTTATGAAACTCTTGCAGTGATGAGCTATTGAACATGACAGTAGGTTGGACTGAGATCTGGATAGTCCTTCAACAGCTGTGCATCTTGGTGATGAAGTATTGGAGAGAAGTGAGAAGTGAAAATTCTTGCTGGGAAATAAATTCCCAGAGATTATTGTCTAATTTTTTCTAGGGAACAAGGTCTGGCTGCTGCAGCTGTGGAGTGCAGGAGGCTCACAGAAGCAGAGGCAGAAGCTAATTGCTCTTGAGCTGAGCCATATGAGGCTAAAAGTAAAGACCTTCGTCTTCCATTTTCCTGCTTGTTGGGGTAGGGCTCTAAAGCCACAAGGCTTTTGTGGAGGGAGGTCCAGAAAGCTGGTTGTGTTTAATTGTTGTTTAATCAATTTTTGCTTTCCAACAGAGCAAGTCATTTCCCTGGGGGTTCTGTGCTGTGAAGGGCTTGCTCCAAGACACACTGAAGTCAGTGGTAGTTTTTGGCAATCACTGGGCTCTGTATCAGTCTTGGACCAATTCACCAGTCCCAAATAGTAACATATTCTTTGGATATTACAAGAGAAGGATCAGTCTGGATTTCTGTACATTGATCTCCTTATGCTTCTTTGGGCTGCATCAGAAAAGATCACATTTGCAAATGAGGCAGCATTGGGATGACGGTTCTGCCAAAGGAGCATCTGCTTAAAGTATGAGATATTTTAAAAAGAGAAGTAAAAGACACCAGAAGGCAACTTCTACTGTCATCACAGGCCTCTAATGTACAAGAATAAGAGGCTTCCTGGTGAACAGCCTTGCTTATTAGCATGCCCAATCTGCCTGTAGTCATCCAAACACACATCCTGAAATGTATCATTCACTTGTTTGCTGCAGAGAGAATTATACCCACTAGAAAAATGTCAGTGTGTGCAATACCCTTTTATTAAACTAGCTTTATGTACTTAGCACAAAGAAGTGTATCATCTCCCCTGAATCATGCTTTCAAACATATTTACTTGATTAGAAACTAGCTATAATGCCAGAACGAATAAAAGTAAAGAAAACAGAAAAACTGCTGATGTTGCTCTAATCTTAACTGCTTTGAACAACTCTGATCTCTGTACTTAAAACAGCAAACATTACATAGAAAAATGACTTAGACTGATTTGTTTCCTTTAGGAAAAACTAAGTAAGCTCTTTGTAGATGATTTATGTTTCATTAGAAGCATGATGTTTGGATGATCAAATTCTTTATATGTAAATAATTTCCTTTGTATTTCACAGTTGTTGGGGAGAGGAAGCAGTGTTTGAAACTTCAGAAATTACACACCACAGTTATTCCTAATTTTTACCAAAATATGGTATGAATACAAGATTTTTCCATCCTCCGAGATAAGTAGTTTTGTTTTTTTTAAAAAAAATCCAAGGATCATAGATTGAGCACAGATGGGGAGAAGTAGATTTAAACAAGTTTTGAATCTAGCTCTTGGAAACAAATAAAATCCCATCCATGCAGTGCACTGAGAAAAAAAAAAACAAACCAACAACCAACCAAATCTGAATCAAATAGCTCTTCACAAAGACTGAAAGGTTAGCACACAAATCTTAAATGACACATAATGAAGAAATGTAGCTTTGTCACAGAACAGATTTTTCCTCTCCCTGAAACGCCAGACAGGCACGTGACTACTCTGACACCACGGGCAATACATCAGCAGTGATGATGTAGTTGCTAAGAATCACAAAGTCCTCTTAGGTCATGTTTTCAGGAGCAGCAGTCCTCTACAACTGGATATAAACCACAGAACCAGAGAATGTCCTGGATTGGAAGAGACCTTAAAGATCATCTACAATCCCCTGCCATGGGCAGAGACACCTTTCACTAGACCAGGTTGCTCAGAGCCCCATCCAACCTGGTCTCTAACACTGCCAGAGATGGAGCATCCACAGCTTCTCTGGGCAACCCGTTCCAGGGCCTCACCACCAGCACAGTACAGAATTTCTTCCCCAATATCTAAACTAAATCTACTTTCATTTTGAAGCCATTCCCCCTTGTCCTGTTACTACATGTTGTTATAATAGTCTCTCTCCATCTTTCTTGTAGGCCCCTTCAGGTACTGGAAGGCCGTAATTAGGTCACCTCGAAGACTTCTCTTTTCCAGGCTGAACAATCTGAATTCTCTTAGCCTTAGTGACATGCTTTTATAAAGGTATCAACTTTTATAAAGGTATCAAAGGCATTCGAGGAAGTACTACTGAACAAGACAGAGACTGTTCTTGTTGAGAAAACAAAATAATTTATCAATTATTATTATCTATTTATCTATTACATTTATCTGTTAAAATTCCTCAGATCTTCACATTATATTAATTAGAAATGCCCTGTAATTTTAAGCACTTATAACAAGTTTGTCACATGATTCTGAACATAATATGTAACAATGAATTTATTTCCTTGCTTTTAAAAACAAAGCAAAGCAAAGCAAAACAAAACAAAACAAAAACCCAAACCAAACCAAAACATAGAAGCCTGAGTGGCTCCAGTGGCACCTGCAGAAGGGTCCCTTTGAAGCATCTCTGTAATAAAAACTAAAGATCAGCACTTTGGAGACCTATTCCCAAAACCAAATAGAGGAATTTATCAGGAATTAAGGAACTGAGCAGAACAGTATTTTCAGCCATGGTTATTCAGGATAGTGGGGAAGCCGAAGGATAACTTTGGAGTTTGGCATAATTTAGGCCACAAAGACCACAAATTATTAATAAGTTATTCCAAGTATTGCTCCATGATCTGGAGGGATGAAGGTTGATACATGATGCTGATTAAAGCTGTCTCATATGCCCTTCATTCTTATCCTCAGAGATTTTAAAAGTAAATATAAAGGGTAAAAATCAGAGTGCCTCTGGACAGAATGGTGGTTTCTATGTTCTTAACATGGTTGACTGATTAAACAGATTATTTGTCCTTAATCAAGAGAATTTTTATCAGCACATTGCTCATGCAAGGGATTCAGAGGGACTGTCCTTGTTCTCAGTAAAGAAAGCCAAGCATGAAGCTGCTAAAGGAGAAGAGGGAAACCAGAATGCAAGCAACACTTGGCCAAATGAAAATGTGATAAAGGAAAATTTCATCTGCTTTTCCAACATTAGGCTCCCAAGTCTGCTACCCTGACTTATCTTGAGTAGTATTCATTCCTGAGAGTGCTGCTTTTTAGCTCAAAGTAAACTAACATTTTAAGGCACTTTTTCCAAATAACTGAAGATGACTGGGGAGACCTCCATGTATTTATCACTCCTGGCGACATGTGACCTGTTAAAAAGGACCCTATTGCTCTGCAGTGTAGAAAACTTCTTGTGAAAAAAGTGATGCTTTCTTTGTGCATCTTTCCGTGTTGTATCGAATCCCAAATGTGTTTGCTATTCATTACTACACTCAGTAATAAGCTAGTTTTATATTTCAGATGAACACACAAAAAAGTCCTTTCTGTTAACAAAATCTTCTGCAGGCACACTAATGATTCAGCTGAAGAAAAGGCGAAAGGCAAAAAACATTTCAGAACTTATGATACCTGTTAATGGCAATGTTAGGAATGAAGGACTGTATCAGTATCCTGTATCTGTATCTTAAGTGGTACTCAAGAACAGTGAGCCTGTTCTGCAAGAAAAGGTGTGGTTATAAGTCACATTTGTCTTTGGTGGGATCCTTTCTATTTAAGTTCTCCAGAATATTTGAGGAAGCTTCACAGAGCAGCTTCCTTGGCTCCTCTTCTTGCTAAGTCCCTACGTATGTTGGTATCTCAGTATTTCTAAAAGTTAATGCTTTAGTTTTGAGGGGTCTGTGGACAGGAACAGGTACGATGTTAGGGGTGGTTTCTAGAGGAGCTCACAGATAGGTAATGGAATCTTCACAGAGAAGTTATTTTAAATATTTCTCTATAATTATAATAGTGGCAGGAGAGACCAAGAATTTCAGTATTATTAAAGAAAGTTTCTTTCTTCAGGTGTATGATTCTTCAAAAATCATGGAATTTGTCTTCCTTCCATACCCAAGATCCCTGAATCTTGCAAAACCCCTTATCAGAACTTCTGGCTTCAAGGTGGTTTTTTTGTTGCCAGAGAGTAGGCAGCAGTTTTGCTGGAGGTTATATACCCGTCATTGAGGTGTTTGTAGGAGAATGTAATCTCCATGAAGGAAGATTTATTCTCCAGACTGTCTGTACTTTCTCTTGAGAGCTGGCCAAAGAAGAAACTATGCACATGGTGTCACGGGGAAGGATAGAAGAAATGGAGCTAGTGAGAAAACACTCTACTACAAGATTGCTCATTGCTAGGAAAACATAAAGGCAGAGCTGCTGAGCAACAAAATTAACAGGTTTTGAGGGTTGCATGGACAAGTTTCTTTCTAGTCAATGAAAATATTATATGAACACTGTAACTGTTGTCTTAACTGACAAATAAAATGAACTATTTTCAGACAAAAAGCATTTTTGGAAAGAAAGGGACTTGCTACACCCTGAGTTCTAAAATCAGCTCTCTTGCATAAAGCTATCAGTGACAATCTCTGCTTTGAAATACTAAAAATTATTCTGTTTTTCCAATAAACTGACACTGTTGTTGCTCTCATCTTGCTCTGTATTTTTATAGTAAAATATTTCTCTTACACTTCTCAAAAGTGTAAAAAACCACTACTATAATACTGCCCTTTTTCCCTACAAAGAAACAAGTGGCAACAACAGATGTTATGCTTATGTAAGAGAACAATTCCTTTAAGATCTTAAAAATTATGAGGAATAAGTAGAAATCAAAAGTTACAAACAAATTGATTTGGTTTTTACAGGTACCGTCATAAAAATTCTTTGTCTATAATTTGCTGCTTGACTAATGGAAGCAAGGTAAGATGAATACAAACCCCTCCTTCTAACAAGGAGGTTGGGAGGTTTCTGGCAAATGGGAGAATTAAGTTACAGAGAGTTAACTACATTTGCTCAGGGGCTGTTCACAGAGTACAAGACCACAATAGGTGGAAAGCTTTTAGGACAGTGCTTCTTTTAAGTGCTTTTTGTCTTTTTCTTTTCTGGGTTCAAACTGAAAGAGGGGAAATTTAAGCAGGGTATAAGAAAGAAATTCCTGTGAGGGTGGTGAGGCACTGGAACTCTGAGGTCACCCACAGAAGCTGTGGATGTTCCATCCCTGGCAGTGTCCAAGACCAGGCTGGATGGGGCATTGAGCAACCTGGTTTAGTGAAAGGTTTTCCTGCCCATGGCAGAGTGTTTGGAACTAGAAGATCTTTAAGGTCCCTTCCAACCCAAGTCACTCTATGATTCTTTTAGAAGTGGAGAGGATTCAGAAAGACCTGAGGGTAAAAAAAGTTGGAAAGGGATAACCTAAAATGCTACTAGTCAAGGACTAAGAAACGAGGACCATGATGGATGTGGCTGGAGGAGATGGTAAGAAGCAGGGACTGGAAACAGATGTCACTTCAGAAGGGAGAGGAGAAAACTGGTCTTAGTTCAGCACTTCTGTTGCTGTTATTAGCAACTTGCAAAAATATTTGGTTTATTTAAAGCACCCAAACTGTTGGAAATCATCTCTTTCTGAGAGCCTTTCTTTAGCTCTAGGTGTAGTTTTGGACGACGAAGCCCCTCTGCTTGCTTATCACTCCCCAAGCTCCCAGGCGAGTCCTGCTGGCCCCATAGCACTCAGTGCATGCCCAGATGTGTGCAGTGCTCGCAGATCTATCTGGCATCCAGAAGGCCATAGCCAAACAATTAAAATTTGTGGTTGACTCTTGTTTTAGATAAATGAGACGAGACTTAAAACACATGGAAATTTTCAAGTTAGAACAGTGTCCAAAATCTACAGTCTTTGGCCCAGCATTGCCTCAGGATACAGCATTTTTTCTCTGAAATATTACAAAGGTCAGATATTTATTTTTTTTAACACTTTCCTCCAAACTAACAGTGTATCAGTAGAGGAACAAGGGAGCTTGGAAGGCTTTTTACTCTTTGCATGAAGCCAGGAAGGTGAAGTTGAGGGCCTTGTCTCTAAATATAACTTTAATCAGAAATTACTAAAGATGATAAAATCCCCCTATCCTATGAACTGAATACTCTGATTTTTTCAAGAATTTGCTTATCTTCATTTACTGTAACCCCACCTTCAGGAAATAGTATCTCTTTGACCAGACACAACTGTCTTCCCTCTCTATTTAAAAATAACAAGTTGGCAAGAAGAAAGGGATTCTTTCCTCACAAGTGAATCAGTGATACCAAAAGTATTAGCAGTTAATGTATCTGCAAAAATCACTGGATATCCATCTCTCATCATCATCATAAACAGCTTCCCAAATTCTGCTTAAATTGAAATCCAGTCTTACAGAGCATGTGAAACAGGCTTGAGGGAACAAGAAATATAGGGGAAATACTGATCAAAGAAATCAGGGGAAAAAAGCCCCTTATCTTTGTGCAAGAGTTTGTTAGAGTTCCAGAATAAATGGCAGTCACGTACAGGGCCAGGAGTTGGACTTTGATGATCCCTGTGGGTCCCTTTCAACTCAGGATATTCTATGATTCTATGTTAGTGCATCATATCAAAGCACTGTGTGAACTTGGATGCACCTATACAAAGGAACACTAAAGGAGATAAGTACTGTTATTGCCAGCACAACGTGGGGGGAACTGAGGCAGTAAAGTTAGTGGCCCACCTTCAGATACACTAAACATCCTTAACTTCAGCTTGGATGAGGGGCTCTAACAAAACCTTAAAAATATTTTCCCTTGCCCTGGGCACATTTTCCAATCTCAAAAAAAACTTCACAGTGCTCTACTGGTTTTTATTATTGAGACAGAAGGTTGGAAAACTGATTGCTTTCTCATTCTCGATCACATTCTTGTTCAGCAAAACATTCCTATGTTGGGTCCTTCTGGTTGAACACCCCGCTACCTATATGCAAAGAAAAGACAGACCTTCTGTTTACTAACAGGTACTTATATTTCAGATGCTTCAGTTGCACAGATGTGAAGAAAACTCCCCGTGGTACTTGCCTCTGGAGGACTCTTTCTGTTGGCTTAATCGCAGTAGTACAGCCTCTGAAAATCACTCCATATTTTCGTTGTCAGAAGTTTGGCTGTCAGATAGCAGCTTTCTCCTAGCTGTAGATTCCTGTTCCCAGTGTGGAACAGTGGCATATTTACAACACTTTAGGGTTAAAAAAAAAAAGAGTGGAAGACCCAACTGGCATAAAAATATGTCCAGAACTCTTCTCCACAGCAAAATAAAGCCCAAATCCTTCAATCCCCCTTGTCTCACCTCTCCATTAAAGAAAACAAAAGTGACTAATCTTGACCTCTCTCCAAAGGGGAATGTTTTGCTTCTTGAATCCTTGACTCTGGCTCTTGTATGATACTGGGACTATGACTAATAACCTCTTACCGGAGTACTGCTGATAATTTCGCCATTGAGTAGCTGTTCTCATTCTGGATCATCATAGTATGCATTTAAGTTGCCAAGATTTTATTTAAAAAAAACACCAAAGTATAAGATATACACTCATAATCCCCCGTGTTAGAAATACATTTTTCAGCTTTAACTGTTAGGTTTTGCCTGACAATTTTTCCTCCTTCCTCCAAGCTGTTATTTTTCAGATGCCTGCTATGAAATGGTTCCCTTTTTCCTTTCTTTCTCTCAAACACTTTTACTAATTCAAAACAGATTTGAGACTGCTGCTCTTTTTTAAAGCAAATATGCCATGTATCATGTCGAGTTAGGTCAGCATTGCTTATGTTATGTTTCACACTTCACCCAAATGAGGCATCCATATTGCTTTTCAAAGGGAATAAAGCCAGACAAGGTGTGGTAGGCTTTATGGTTGGAATAAAAAGTGAGGCACATTCACAGGTTATGGATCTGACCTCATGGCACGGCACAGGGAAGGGCACTTATCTGCCTGTTTGCTTAAAAAGTTAAAAACCAGGAAAACTTCAATTATTTTTTTTAAAAAAAGTTCTTTGGGCAGTTTCTTTTTTAGCATCCATAATCTACTCATTATTTATGATTTGATGGTCACTATATGGACAAAAATGGACATAAACTCTTTTGTACCTAAAATGAGCTTAAAAAATTAATAACCATATGATGACTTCTGCAGCAATCAAAAATGGAAGGTAAAAAGAGTGAGGGAGAGAAAGGGAGAGAAGCAATTACAACAACAGTGAGTTTTGAGATTCCCTGAGGGCTGCTGGTAATTAAACTAACGGCAACATGAATCTCTGTTTGATGTGGTCATGAATTTGTTTTCAAAAGAAAAATGTTTAAAAAGATTCTTTCAAGAGAAATTTTTAGATAACAAGCTCAGCATGAATAATTAGACCAGAAATACTTTGATAAATATTATTATGGAGAAGTCATTTATGGGCCATGGCACTGGAAGGTTAGAAATCCTAGTGATAAATAAGGTGGCAAGTTTGCATCCATTTTGAACACATAAAACCAGGGCTGTGTTCTTGTATGCTTGAGTCTGCTCCTCAGAAAAGAGGTGGCCTCTTGTTTTGCCATTGCATTAAGCTTTACAAAGACACAGATGCAAGACAGAAAATTTCAGTGGGAAAGCTCAGTGGAACGAAAGAAAACCACACACAATTCCAAAGGCACTTTTCATTCCCAGGGGCTGCACAGAGATCAGAGGTGAAATTTAGTGGTGATAAAAAGTCTGTGAGCCTACTCTACTCCCCCAGCCTTTCCAACTGCCATTCAATTCTGCTGAAATCATATCCTTGGAAAAATCTCCTTCAGAATACTCTAAAAATAAAACCACTTCCATTTTGTAGAAATGTAAGCTCCTAGCAAAACCCACTGAAATCCAGAGAACATGCAGGTGCTCTGCACCCTCTAAAATCAACTTGCCTTGGACATCCCAAAACCACATTTCATTCATTTACTGACCAATTCAAGAAGTGGAGGCACATACAATCAATCACAAGCCAGCAAATAACCAATGAGTGAACTAGAACGCAATATATTTACCAGTGGAAACCCATGTTTAAAAGGAAAAGAAACCACTTGTTGGCTGTCATGGCATTATTCATAAAGGCAAACTAGGAGATCTTATGGATACCAGGAGCAAAGCTACAACAAAGGCAACCAACTGCTAATGAAGAAGGGTTTTCAGTCAAATTTCATGGGTCATACAAAGTCATTACCATGCCTGCAGGAGTTCAACAGCTCTGCCAGTTGAATTCGGGTGAAATGAAGTGACTATTTTGTTATGCATTTTGTAGTTTTGGACATTTTTCTTTAAATTGCAATTTCTGAAGCCAACCTGCTATGCAAGAATATCAGGTTCAACCTCCAGAGTTAACTTCTATCTAACATTATTGCAGAGGAAACCTTGAAAACAGGTCTTCTGTGTACACCAAGGTCTCAGAAACTATAAGATTGATATCTGTTTTCTTTTTTTCTGCTTAAATACCACCTTATGGCTTTAAGCCAATTTCCTAACACTTTGAAGGCTTCATTCATTTTTGAAAACTAAGAGACAGATCGTTTGGCTGCTACTGGTAACAAGTTAGTTCTGCATGGGTTAACTTTCCAAATTGCTTCCATTGCAGGTTTCCCTCTGGTTTTGAGTTAGTTAAAACTCTTAAGGCTCTTTTCCATAACATTTTAAGCTATAATGTCTTCAAATGTAAGCAAATGTTTCTGATAAAATAATACGTTTGAAAAATTTAATGGATGACAAAGATAACAAAAAATTCTTAGTGCTTTTCTTTGTCAGTAACTTCTTCTAGGAATATAGCCAGGCTGGGCATTTGTTTGGACTGGTAAACCGTGACTCAAAAGTGGCTCTCTTGGCAGCATAAGCAACTGTTCAGTGGTGGAAGCAAAAGGCTCACAGTCTTTCCTAGCTGATTAATCATCATGACAGGCTTGAAGACTAAATGATCTGCCCAGCTCCAGATGTTAGCTGTGCATCCACCTCTTATTCTTCTGGTTCATAGGCAGTAGCCTGAATTGCTCATTCTGAAGATAATGATGATCGTTACTGTTCAAAACAAAAAGGCTTCGGGCTTTGTAATATTATACTATGATAGAGGAGGCTACTACACAAGATCACACGGTACATATAGTCTAGACATGATGAAATGCTGCAAGATCCTTCAGGCAGAGGTGGTGACAGTCTTGCACATAAAGCTTTATGACGTTTCCCTTCTCCATTCCCACCTCCTACTAGAACTGTTATCAATTGAACAAAGGTGGAGCATGAATATGTAGCTGGCTCTCTCCCATTAAGTCCCTGCCACCACAGGTTGCACTAACCCCTGTTAAACCAATAACAAAATAAAGCTTCTCTTTGATGGGAGGCAGCATCTGTTTCACAGCACAGGGTAACACTCCACAGCATTTACAGACAGGAACAAAGAGCAGTGATATAATAAAAGCAGAGGACAACATCAAGGTGGCAGAAAGAAGTTACTGAACCCTGTTTGAGACAGCCTAAGACTGCTACAGGATCTTCAATGGCTGCAAGTAATGAAAGACATCACTTAGATTGTCATCTAAAGGATGGTCCTCCACAGAGGAACCAAGTTTGTCTTGGGCATCAGTCAGAAAGGACTTCACTGACAGTGGCACTCCAGGAAGCGAACACCAGAGAATCAGCACTCTGTGTCTGAAGCAAGCTGCAGCCTGCTCCTCCTGGAGACTGATCATCTGTGTTCATGGAGGTCAGAACATGCCAGTATCACCACACAAAATGGTTTAGCTGCAGCCATTTCTTATTTTCCCTTTGCATCTTTTCCTTGAATGAGTAAAACAGGTTACTATGGAGTTTTTTATTTTCTTGCTTCTGCTAATCTCTTTTGTTAGTAGTACTGCTCCCCCAGTGCAACAGAGAGAGTAATCAGCTACTCTGGAGAAATTAATTCACCCCTAGTCATGCAACCTTTGGAAAAAGGTTGTCAGATAGTACCTACTAAGAACTTTACCGATTAAAATGCTAACATAATTCAGAATTAATTTAAGATTTTTTCATCCATTTTCATGGATGGCTTTATGTGATTTGACTAACAATTTTAGCTCTGACCCATCTGCCCTGAAATGTGAAAGGGATTTAACTCAGTCTCAAGCATCACAGTTCCTTAAGGTATAGGTTGCTCCTGTTTATAATATCTGCATTGCTGATTTATATATTCATACACTCATAGAATGGTTTGGGTTGGAAGGGGCCTTAAAGATCATCTAATTCCAAACCCCCTGCCATTGGCAGGGGCACCTGTCATGAGGCCAGGTTGCTCAGAGCCTCATCAAGCCTGGCCTTGAACACTGCCAGTGATGGGGTATCCACACCTTCTCCGGGTAACCTGTTTCAGTGCCTCAGCACTCTCAGAGTAAAGAATTTCTTCCTAATATCTAATCCAAAGTTTAAGATTAATACAGAACAGCAGTGAGAATAACAAAAACTATAAAAATACCAAGTGCTTCTGTTTTCATGTTTGACCTCCAAGCTTCAAAATGCCTTATCATACCCACTACTCATGGCTGAGGAAATGGAAACAACAGAAAATGAAATGAATGTGCCTCAAGTCCTGCAGAAAATGATATCTGAGTCAGGAACTGCACCCACACCACCTGGAAACCCCACAATAACCACACCAATGCATCCTTCTAGATGGGGCATGGACTGTCATGATGATACAAGTGTCTGACACTGGCTTTTAAAAGCTGATTTACAGGGAGGACAGAGGAGGTCTGGTTGCACTTACTCCTCTCTGGCTCAGTTAGTACTCACAGTGTACATGTGCAAGTGAGTAGACCATGTGTGACCAGCTCTGATATGCATTATTTATATAACAGTTCTACAGACTTAAAAGCTAATAAATCCACAGACTGCAGATGATGTGCAGACATACAGACACATCATCACACGTACAACTTTATCTTGATTCTTTGTCTTTTTTCCCCTGCTGCTGAACAACAGAGAATCTAGTACAATAGCAAAACAAGTATCTGGCTAAAGCATAAGTTTGTTTAAATCACAGTGTTTCTCCAATACAACTGACACATAGAAAAAAGTGTCATTTTCCAGGGAACCATTTCTATATGAATACTTCACACAGATCAAATGTTGTCAAACTTTTTTGCAGCACCATGATGCAAGATGCTCAACACTTCTCTTACTCTCTGAGTGGCCTTGACCCCACTGAGGAAGATCCACAGATATTCATTTGGATTGAAGTATATCTGAAATACATAGTCTATAAATTTGCATAACAGTGAAAGCACAACACAGGAGGTCAAAATGAGGTTTCTCTCCTTACATATTGCAATTATAGTCTATTTATAATTATAAATAATGCTTATTATATTAATTAATAAGGCTTGTATAACCCTGCTGGACAAAGCAGCTTGCCCTGTATAGAAAATGACATTAACTCAATCTCTGCAGACTGTCCCTGAGCCCAAAAATGCTTTCATTAGAAGAGTAAATCACCTGTACTAATTACACACTTCACTCACTCAGGGGTCATTGCTCATGGCAAAGGTTTTAAATCAGCCACCCCAGGAGACAGACATCATTATATTTCTAGAGCAGTCACCCAGTGCTGAAAAACTAGGCAACCCTGGAAAAAAATTCACACTCTGAAGTCTCTAAAGGTGAAAGACCATGATACTCCATTTCTGGTCACAAGAAAAGAGACCAGAATATTTGAATGAATAGAGAAAATGAAGAGAGTAATCAGAAACTGTTGTTGAAATCTGAAGTTTAGCATTATTTTTAGCGATTCTGTGATTCTTCTAACTTTCATGTAAATTACATTTTTTCCCATCTCTTGTATATCAATACCTGACACAGTAAAGCTTGACAGAATGGGAGAAATGTGAAATAATTTAATTTTATTCCCTTTGTGCTTCATATGTGCTATTTATCCACCTAAATTTATCAGTTCTTCCCAGATGGTACCTGCTCACACTGATGCTAATCGGTGCTGGTACTTCCCTTAGCTCAGTATGCAGAACTTGAAGAATCCATGGTATATAATCCGAAAACCAGCATCTAAGTGGTCATAGGGGGCAGAGATAATTGCATTTCACATTCCTCTTCTCCTAATCACTGCTTGTAAAACCTGTCAGCAGGTTTCTCACTGGGAAATCACAGTGCAGAAAGTTACTTTAGGTAGGTGCTGCCTTCAACTAAATACACTCCAAGGTGTCATGCTGCCCTCAGCATAAGAGTAACACCATCTGCCAAAGGCAAGAGGCAGTGATGGTGTGGGCAGGGTTCTCCATCCAGGTATTTACAGCTGCTCTGCACCACAGTACCATACCTGGGGTAAGCAAAAGGGGAGTGGGAGCAGAATTTGTTCAGAAACAGCAAAGAACAGGAGCAAAGGCAGAACACCAATGGAGCCAGGGTAGAGAAGGTATCCTTCAAGTATTTGGCATTTTCACAACTGCCTTCTATGTGAATGCTAAAAAGGTTTTCAAGGATGCAAATGACCAAGTACACAAATTCTTCCTAAGGTCCCTAGAAACTCGAAAAAGGCAATGAATCAATACATTTTCTATCAAATTATCTCTGAACTCTTTAATCTGTACTTCATTTTCTAATTTACAAGCACATGGTATAAATTTTCATTGACATCTAGATGCAAATTTTTTCTACCATTTGTGTGACCCTTTTCAGTCAGATTCATTAGGCAACATTAGAAAAACAATAATCCCTTGAGCTCTGTGTACTGCATGAACCTCTCTCTCCCTCCACTGTGACTCAGGAATGGGACATGTTTTGCAACAATGTCGCCTAAATATACAATAGTCCCAGTTTGCTTCTCTTTTACCCCAGAGTAAATGAGGAGTAAACTTATTGATGTCAATGCGATTAAGGTAATATAAATGGCCTGAAAACATGGATTGCTGTTAGCACTCAGAAGAGCACACTCCAGAGGCTTGTCCACTTGCACAAAACATATCCCCTATAGTAACAGAATATAATAAATGACACATATCACTGCAAAGAACTCCTATGACTAAATGGTGCATTGTATAAAGCAGACCTTTCATCAGTGCACGGAGACAGTCTTTACTTTTTAAAACCCGACACTGTCATGCAAATTCTTGCCAAGTCTTCACTATTCTGTTATTTAAACCTCTTAAAATTTCACAGCTTCACAGAAAACATACTATTAAAAAAAATTAAAAAAAATCCAACTTAAACAGAAAACATCAAATCTGGCAGGGTATATACAGAGAAACTATAGTTTTGGAAAAGAAATTGCAAGGCTTTTATACTGTAAAAGCAATGAAACCCAAAAGGTTATCTGAAGTGTAATTTAAAGAAATGTGTTTGCATTGTTTTCAGATAAAACAATCCTGAGGCCATGTTAAAAGTCCTGAACTGCAGGACAGTAATGAGTTCGTGAATCAGGACTGTAAATTCCCTTGCTGTGAATCTGGGAGCCATCAGGAGCACACCGGATGGAGTCAGCAGTTACCAAGGCACATACATACAGCACAGGCCACTCAAATCTCCAAACTGCCATTTATCATTTCCTGAGAGAAGTTTCTTGGCAAGCCTCCTTTAAAAACATTTTTTTTTCCAAAACAACCAACCATTCCAGCAGGCTATGAATACCACTATAATTTGGTCTATTTTTCATATCAAGTAGACTATAGGCTCTGGTTTTCAGTTAATTAAAGAAACCTTCTTTTCAGATTTCCAAATGTCGTTTGCAGCAGGGTAGAACCCACAGTGAGCCAGCTCTGAAACAGTGCCAGTCACAGACCAAACTCTACAGAAATGCAAGGAAAAACCCCCAAAACATAAATAAACCCATGGTTTGAAGTTGCAAAGCCCAGCTTACATAACACCAAATTTGGTCACCCTACCAAACTGTTAACCTTTGTCTCTGATGAAAATAGCTGTCTTGGGCTCGGCTGTGTTTCATTCTCCTGAATGTGTAATGGCTCAGAGCTGTCTGTCAGAATTTGAACTCCATATGCTGTTGTTATTGTTATTATTATTATTATTATTATTATTACTACTACTACTACTACTACACACTGATAGCACTTAGGGGCCTTGTCTGAGATTCACACATAGAGAGAGAAATAGCCCTTGCCTTTAAAAACGCATGATCTAAAGAGATGAGATAAAAACAAGGGATGGAACAAAGATTGTATTTTCATTCCTGTTTTATACATATTCAACTGAGATATGGAGGGATTAAATGTCTTTCCTGTACTCACACATAAAATATCTGGGGCAAAAGCTAGGAACTGAACCAATGTTTTCCAGTTCAAACCAACTTCATCTTCCTTCATTAACCCTTTATTTTCTAACTACAAGTCTACTTAAATCTGTACTTAGAAGCTGAGATCTCACAGCTGTGTTCAGCTTTTGGGCACAGAGGGTCTAAGCACAGGAGGGAGCAACACATCTCTAACCTCTTGCAAGAATACATATGCTCACATAGCAATAGTTACTTGTGAACTTGTTACTTGAAGCCTTAGAAAAATCCAATTTAGGAAATAAAGTCCCCTATTTTGATTTCCTATTTTGTGAAGGAAGTCTGGATTCTGCTATTTCTCTGCAGAGTCCTCTGTGCAAGCAGCCACAGAAACAACAAACTGTGCCATGCTTCAAGGAAAAAAGTAAATAATCACTTAAGGGATTTCTCTAAACATCTGATCTGCAGTTCACACATTCTTACCAAAAAAGAAAAGGAAAAAAAGAGTAGTTATACATGTTTAAGTAAAGAATTATTATACTACTTTACCTTCAGAAGACTTTTGTCTTCTAAAAAAACCCAGTTTTCTACGTCAGAAGTAGCTTCCTCCTGAAAATCAACTAGCTTTATTTTTTTTTTAAATTGGTATTTAGAATAATTGAATTTCTCAAGTTGGAAGGGACCCATAAGAATCCTTAAGTCCAACTCCCTGTTTCTTGCAGGGCTGCCTAAAACTAAATCATACTGGAATGGGCTGCCCAGGGAAGTGGTGAATTCTCCGTCCCTGGAGGTTTTTAAGATGAGACTGGATGTGGCACTCAGTGCCATGGTCTAGTAACCACAGCGGTGTTGGATCAAGGGTTGGACTTGATGATCTCAGAGGTCCTTTTCAACCCGGCTGTGATTCTACGATTCTTGGATGGGACTAAGAGCATCATCCAGATGCTCTTAAACTCTGTCAGGCTTGCTGCTGTGACCACTTAGCTGGGGAGCCTGTTCCAGTGCCCAACCACCCTCTGGGGGAAGAACCTTTTCCTAATGTCCCCCTTGAACTTCCCCTGAAGCAGCTTCATTCCACTTCCTCGTGTTCTGACACTGGTCACCAGAGACAGGCAATCAGCACCTACCCATCTGCTATCCACCCCACCCTAATTTTCGATTTTGTGGTTTTAGAGGCTCTTACTTTGGTCAAATAAAAAGTCAAGGTTTTGTTTTGTTGTTGGTTGGTTGGTTTGTTTGGATATATACCTGAGATTAGGACAACTTCCAGATGATTTTCAAGTGTTCATTCCAAAGCATGGATATAGGAGAGCACTACAAAACACTTACTAGGTTTAAAAATAATCACAATAATATGCACAAAATTACATGTGTCTTTCTGTCTTTTTTCTTGGAATGGCTGAAGCTTTTCAGCTAAAACATTACCATAAGTTTTTGTCTGAGATGCCCAAAATGGAAAACTTCAGGTCAGATGGTTAAATATGCACACAACTAAAACAGTCTTATAACGGGCAATGTTTTGGTAAGGCTTTGATGCATTCCCAATGCCCAACAACAACAGGTGTGTACGCTAACAAATCCCAAAATACATGAACATGGAAGACAAACTTTGCTTCACTACTTGGCTTCAATACCACAGTTTTGGTTACTTTTACAGAAAAAAAGGGCTGCAATTACATGCCTCAGTCAGAAAATAGAATTTCTGTTTTATGCAAAATTGTGGCATATCACAATTTTTTAACCTCTCAAAATATTGAGATATTGCAAGGAGTGGAAATTGCAAACTATTTTAAATTGGAAACACATAAATGGCTTTAGATTAATAACAAATGCTGACAGTACCAAAACATTTCATTTAAAAAGTAAAAACTCTGTCACTATTTCAAAGGGCCTAAAAGTAATAAAAAGACAACAAAACAGACTAAGTACAGCATTTAAATGTTCTTGAATTAAAATGCTGATCACAATGAAAAAGTATAAATTGATTATTCCAAGAAGTTTGACAGAAAGTGTTATCAAAGTAGTCTTCACATAAGACAACACAGAGGTTTCTATTGGAACTTCTACTTTTTTCCCAGAAAGGCTGATTTTTGCCAGCTCTATCTAAAATAAGGCACTTAGGACTTCACATTTTTTTAATAAAATCTCCTCTCCATGACAAAACCCATCCATTTCTCAGTCCTTACTTGCCATCAGCTTGCCCTCCTGAGATGTTGACCCAAGTGCCTGCACACTGGGGAAGCACTTTGGAGAGGCCTCAGAAGAACAGCCTGCCAGGAGGGCTGTCAATTTTAAAATAATTTACAAAACTGCAGAATCTCCTGTTTCTGTAAATGCCTCTAACTAGCTCTTTCCAGCAGAAATCCCTGGAGAGACAAACCGTTTTCCCCTGGTTTTTTTGCCAAAAACTTAAGTATGTTTTTTGGGTGGTTGAAGTGCACTTCTCCATCTCTAGCTTTGCTCAAGGTGAAGAGGTAGCATGTGCTGCCTGGGAATCTTACCAAGCAGACTGTGTGCTGGGATCACTGTGTGAAAATACGATAGGATGGAGGTCCTCTAAAGCCCGTGAGACCTTTGCCATTGACTTTAAAAGCAACAGAACTGCAGTCAAGAATAATTATTTTTTATCAACAACATACTTACTTTGGGATTAGCCCCAGGAGCATTCAGGTCAGGGCACCTGGAGGTGCTTCAATCTGAACAGTCAATTAGTGTCAATGCTAGTCTACTTTTTCAAATTTTGATAAAAAAAGTCTTTCTAAGACTTTTAGTTATAGAAATGGATGGAAAATATAAATCCATCTAATGATTAGAGGTGAAAATTTTCCGTTAATCTCTGCTGTTACTCAGTTTTCACGATACAAGAAACCACCTCAATCCTATAGCCCAATTTGTTAAGCCAGCCTTGTACACATTGATCGGATTACCAGGGAAAATACAGAGGGGAAAGAAAACAGTAAGAGCTGGTCATGTGGTTTTATGAGACATGGATCAAAAATCTTAGCCCTGAATGTCTCTTGAGGACTGTAATAGACTTGGGTTCGTGAAGAATATCCCCGCTCAAGAAGAAAGGCAGTGAGATCTGTAAGCTGCATGGGAAAACACCGCGCTCCGTGATGCAAATACCAATGGAGACTCACAACTCCTGACAAGACCAGAAACACTGTGTAGAGGGAATTTAACATAGAACAGGAAGATAGTGAGGATCACTGTTTGGAAAATCCAGTTGCACAGGGTAATTCTGGAAAACATGGAGGGGCATTGCCCTTTGAAGGAACCTTGCTTGGGGTCTAGTGTGTTCTGGCTGCTTCTGAGGAATGCTTGCACCTTGATTTGTAGTCAAGGAGCTAATAAGATAACACCTGATTTCCTGGAAATCAGGGTGTGCATGCTGTCTAAGATGCTTTCTTAGTGAAACATTAGCCTTTGCTTCCAACAGGACTCCTGTACCAGGCTGTTGACCTGGCTGCTGGAGATGCTCCTTGGCCATCCACAGGGATGTCCCTCTTTGGCTATAGAAACCTTTAAAGTTTCTATATAATTTTTAAAATCCTGTTTTCTAGGCTTGCTCTCTACTCTGTATAATTATGATATTGTTTCTGATATGAAGGGTTCTCCTTGCCACCAACCTCCTCCCTGCTTTTCCCCCAAAATAAGAAATCCTGGTTGAAAACCAAAACAAATAGTAGATTTTTATCACACAGAATTTGTTAATAATACTTTCCCTGAAATAGTTCCCAGGCCTTTTTTAATGCTCAAATAAAGGCTCAAACATTTACAGCCAGCACTCTAAGCCAACTAATAATTTATTTGAGCCATACTGAAAAGCTCAAGAGGGATTTTGAATGAAAAATCTAGTGAATAAACTGATAGCCAAATACTGCCTTGGAGTCCTGCCACTGTAATACATAGGATGCATGGAGCTCTGTCAGTGACCACAACATACACTGAAAAACAATCAATGAGATGATAGTTAAGTTTTGTCAATTTAAAGCAGAAAAGATAATGTCTTTGAGTAAACCACGAGCCTTAATATTTCCCAACTTCAGTGGCACACAGATGACTGGGTGTTAAACTCCCACTGCTTTAAAAACTTTAAAAAAGCGCAAAAAGGTATTCAATCATTTGACAGTAAGATAAGAAAGGCAACTCTGCTTTCTGAACTTCATGGGAAACTTACTACAGGGAGAATTCCCAAAGATTCAACTGAGTGTTACAGAATCTGAAGGTACAGACCAGGATTAAAGCTCATAGTGATAGAAAAAAAAAACTTTTTTTTTTTTTTAAAGTCACTTCAGAACTTTAAAATGGCTTTGAGGTATCTAAACCAAGATGATTGTCAGGACTCAGCTGCCATCTTGCCAAATGTAAAATGAAACACATATCAAGAAGTAAAGAATGTTAGAGCATGCAAATAAACCATCTTCTCAATTTAGTAGTTTAAAATTTCTTTAAATTCACTATTCTGCAGCGTTGTCAAATTAAGACCATGAAAAAGTTTATTCTGTAACTGAAAAGATTTTTTCTCCCTCCTTTTGTTTTGTCTCATATTTTTCACCCCATTTTGTATTTGAAAGAAAATGAATTCATATAAGATTAGCAACATGAAAAAATAGTCTTTACAATTTACTGCACAGTAGTTTGCTTCCAATATTGCAATAGATTGGAGTTGCAAGCACCCTGTGGCTTTGGCTGGAGTGAGAGGACTGGTTTAGCCTTGATTTGAACCTGCTGTTTACAACACACTGTAAGCCCTTCCCATATGGCTGACTTTTAGTGAGGGCCATGTGAAAAGAAAAAACCCCACTGCCAACCAAACACAGGAAAAAGGAAAATACTTTGCATGTGTATGTTTATTTGTGCAATTACTTTGGAGTGCAAAATGAAAAAAATTTATATTATAGAAAATGTACATTTTATGCTGACAAAATAATTGTGCTGCTCTCTTGCTTGTTATTTGGCTTGCATTTAAGATACAAAAGATGTGGGAAGTTCCAGTTGTAGCCTCTAAAGAAATTGGATGCCCAAACTGCTGTGGTCTTTGCAGCTTTACTGAATGGGGCTCCTGATGTCTTTTAAACATTTTGCCCCACTAACCACCTTGGGGATATTCTGTGCATGTGCATATGCATATAAGTGTATTTAACTGATTGTTTCACCTTCTGAACTACTCAGAGATCTGGAAATTACTTCCAACAAGCAAACAAACCATTGGAATAATCTCTGGAACTTATCTCAACCTCTGGAGACTCCAACGCTGAGCTAAACACACCAGGAAGCCTGGATTTGTATTTCAGCACTTCTGTTTCTAGCTACAACCCAGAATCAGAGATGAAATTTAGCAGGAAAAACAATTTATAGCTAGAAACAATTCAAAGCTAATTTAGTAAGGCTAACCTATATAGAATTTCATGTGTCCCAACTGTCCCTTTGCTGCATACGCTTAAGCCCTAACCAAGACTTATGGCTGCGAGCAACTATGTACACTGAGAATATTCTTCATCCACTTCAATGGGATTTCTCAGTGTGCCGAGGGATAAGCACAAAGATATGTCTTGGTGATGTCTGGGCTCTAGAGCACACTCGGTCTCAGAGCTGCAAAACAATCCAAAGAAGAAAGATGCGGTCATAATTAAAAGTATACGGCATGGGCTAATGAGATTTGGGTCTTGAGTGGATTGTTTTAGAGAGAGATCTCTGAAGTATGTAAAGAATTTAACTACTAGTCCCATGGTTATGCTTCAATTTTTCATCCTCAACTGTGCACTCTTTTCCCTGTTGCCACAGTTCCCAAAGTGTAACACACATCTCTGACTCATAATGTTGTGGACATAAATGCATCTTGTCTGTTGACTGTTCACATTAGGCCAACAGACGCCTACCAGCTACAGAGGTGGGAGGAGAACAGATTTACAATTGCAGAGGTGGAGTTGAGCCTCCCAAATAGAAACGAACGGGATGCAAACTTCTGAACTTTGGGAAAGTTTAAATCTGTCTTTTCTCAACTCACAGCACTCTGACTCAATACTCATCTCAATGCCTCACTGCAGTTTGGGGAGACAGGGAATAATATTTTTATTATTTCCATTCTACAGATGGTCAAACTGAAGCACTGCAAGGTTTATTGACTTACTCAGAGTTGCACAGCATGCCTGAATGGAAGCAGAACCCCAGCTGGCCTGATTCCCACTCCTGGGCTTTTAGCTGTTACACTGTATTTGCTCCTTTTAACATCTGATTATTTTACTGTTCTAATCAGCTCCCCATTTTATACTGAAATTATTTCCTTAGGTTACATTAAACCCTTTTTGTCACGATACACAGATTGCTTTTTCAGCAACACATGGGCAGAAATTTAGTTTCTTTTGTTTAAATGCAAACATGCACAGGGTCAGTGAGAGGATCCAGCCACTGAGAAATTATTCCTCTGCTCATTTTCATGTCCACAACATGAATTACATTAAAAGCAGAAAATTAGTCACTAGTATCTTCCCTGTATTTACTGAAAAACTAACAAAACATCACATTTTAAATGCTTGTTACTGCATACTTTTGTTAGCATATCACCTCTCCCAGTACCAATGACTAAACGACTGACATAGCTGGATCTTGGCTGAGGCTGTTACAGAACAGCAGGAACACTGGTGAAGCATCTTCCAAAAGTGAGTTATTTATCTGGCCAGGGAGCTCTTTTTTCCCCCTCTTCTCTCTTTCTTTCTGTGCGCTCATGAACCTGACCCAACATGTTTCCAGAAGAGACTCTGCGGTTGTTGTTGCCAGACAATGCCTGCAATCATTTTTCTCCAGCCGTAGATCCAAACTAGGGGGAGGACGAAGGGGGAGGAAGAGAGAAAAGCTCTTTTGTTTGGAAGTGTGAAGAGTTCTGTCGAAACACGTCTCTTCAGGGTAGTTTTAAGTTGCAGAACTGATAAGAAAAAAACCAACATAATGATTTCCTTCTGCTTGCTGTGCCTACCCTCCGAGCACTCCCCTCTGCTTCTGGTGCCCATTAGGAATGAGATAACTCTTCAAAAAAAGACCCTCCCATACCCTCAGCAGAGAGGAATAAATTCACTACATGTTTGGGTTTTTTTTAGGTTTTCATAGAATCATAAAATCATGTGGGTTGGAAGATGATCTCTAAGATCATCAAGTCCAACAAAAATCTGGTCTCCATAATTCTCCCCCACACCAGCACCAGGTACTTCCCAAAGGGGATTTTGTCTCCACATTAAATTGATGGAGTGTCCCAATGTATCTGACAATCTCTGCTGATCAGGCTGTTGTGTTCAAAACTGATGGACTGTGGGGCTCCCAGAGGGGAGGGCCAGTGCTTATTTGAAGGCTCTCTTCCATGCAGAGTATGAAACTTATGGGCTGGGGAAACTGCTGCTGGCCAGAACCCAGTCCAGAGCAGTTTTAAGTGAAAAAAAAAGTCTCTTAATGGCTTAGCAATAAAACCATGGGACCTGCTTAGAGCATCTGAGAGTCAGAGAGAGTTAGTTTGCTCATGATTTAACTTGGTTCACAAAATTGAAGGAAAAGCATCATGCATTAGCTTAAATGAGTAGGTTGCAAAAGTGGTATGTAAAAAGTGATGGAGCATCCGATAGAGAAAAGGTCTTGATTCTAAGGAGAGTGGGAAAACAAGCCAAACAGTTCTTTTCACACTAATTAATTAAATAAATAATATTCCTGCCAAAAAGTTGCCAACTACGTTCAAATTGAAGAGTAACATGTTCACACTGGATCAGTCTAGGAACATAGCAGTTCCTGTCCATTCCTGTTTACAATTTTTAAATTTTTTTTTTATTGAAAAAAAAGGTTCCTTTGCTTTGGAAAGAATTTGCTAGAGTGTGACTACTTTAATACATAATAAAGCAGCATGCTTAATCTTTTTATGAAAGATGAACAAAATAGATTGGTCTTTGTTCAAGTTTGTTCTAGAAAAAAGCTGGTCCTAATCCTTTCAATAACAAGCCCTGAATCTGTTCATACACTACTTTAGCCATTTTTCAGAGGAAAAAATACCTACTTAATTTCCAAGGTACCCATGCTGCTAATCTGGATCCTGCTATGCTAGGCTAATCTGTTAGACCATGTTTCTTTTCTCTTTAAGAACATGCCAGAATTAAAAAACAGGAATAAACAATCAGAAAAAAACCCTACAGTTAGCTTGGGGGGAAAAAGGGAATTTTCCAGTTTAAATGAATGTGCAGCCAATATAAGATGTTTATGCAAAGAGCTTCATTATTTTACCGCGCCTCTGCCAGGCTGCACTGTCTCACTGTCTAAAATTAAAATTCACTGCATGTGTGTTACTCTGTATCTGGTGAGGTGAATGATGCCCTTCAGAAAGGCAGGATGGCTTGTTTCCTAAAGGCTGTGGAAACCTCTTCACCTTTGGAGTGCTCATCTGAACCCAGTGCCAGGCAGTGTTGACCAAAGTATTCTTGCCTGACAAGCCTTAACACACACAAGAGCTCATGTGGTAGGGAGGAAAATACGCTTAGAGAATATATCTCACCAATCCTAATCAAATTAATCAGTTACTTCTGTGGATTAGTAATTTAAGGAGAAATACGCAGGCTGAGATAGGGGGTCATGTAAACAAAAGTATCTACCACATAATGAAGAAACTTCACACATTTTTCCTTTACAAAGTATGTCTGAGGACATCTGGAAACTCACAGATTGCTTTTGAAAAGTTTTTACTTCCATTTTCTTTAAAATTACTAACAATTCTTATGTGTCTTTTTCTTACAACTCAAAAAAACCCCCATCCAAACCCCAGGAAAATATTCATAGCTTTAAGGGACAGTGACATACAACTTCAGGGGCTCCTTTTGGATATCTGATGCACACAGACCTTTCTCCACAAAGAGAGACAGAGATGGTAACAAGAACTTTTGGAAGTGATCATAGAATCATAGAATGGCTTGGGTTAGAAGGGACCTTAAAGATCATCTAATTCCAACCTCTCTGCTATGGGCAGGGAAACTTTCCACTAGAACAGGTTGCTCAATGCCCCATCCAGTCTTGAACACTGCCAGGGATGGGGCATCCACAACGTCTCTGGGCAACCTGTGCCAGTGTCCCACCACCCTCACAGTAAAGAATTTCTTCCTAATATCTAATATCTAAATCTACTATCAGTTTGAAGCCATTACCCCTTGTCCTGTCACTATATGAACAATCCAGTTCTCTCATACTTTCCTCATAGGAGAGGTGCTCCATTCCTCTAATCATCTTGGGGACCCTCCTCTGGACTTGGTCTAAGAGGTTGACGTCCTTCCTGTGCTGGAGACCTCAGAGCTGGATGCAGCACTCCAGGTGGAGTCTCAGGAGAGCTGAGCAGAAGGGCAAAGAAGAGGGGCAGAAACACCTCCTTTGACCTGCTGGCCACACTGCTTTTGATGCAGCCCAAGATATGGTTGGCTTTCTGGGCGGCAAGCACACAGTGTCGGCTCACATCCAGCTAGAGCCAAAGGAATGCATCAGTTTGTACTGCTGCTGATAGAAGCTTCCTCCTCACAACTTCTGTAAAGAACATGCAAAAGGATTAATATCCTTATCCCTTTATGCTGATCCAATGAGCAGATCAGATAGTTTGCAGCTGACAAACATTTCTTGAGGGTAGGGAAGATTGCTTTTGTTTCCACACACAGCCCAGGGTCCTGGCTTCTGACCAGACCTCCCTCTTGTGACAGCTCTTGGGCCAGCAGACTCCTTGCTTACCTAGACGTAATTCAGAGGCCAGCAGAACTCAACTAGAGATCAATATTTTTTTATTCTTAAGTTTTCTGGGACAAATTGTTCAACAGCTTCATATATCGGGCTCTGCAGATGTATCAGCATGCTGCTGTTTTTACACAACATGCAATGATAAATCACTAATCCCAAACTAGCTTCTGTCCTTCACAGAAGTTTCCTGTTCTGAAAGCCCTCCTGTGCCTGATAGGTTCATCAGCTGCTGGAGAGATTGTGAATAAACGGTTCTTTATTTATGATGCGCTGTTCACTTCTCTGGACATGTGTTCTGCTTAGTTTTACAGCTGTAGAAATCCTTCAGTAAACAGATTCCTGTTTAATCATAGCATAGGACAAGAGAGTCAGAAAATGCCGTGACTCCAGGAGCAGAGAAGTGAGTGATACAGGGTCTGAGCTCTGAGGCTTATGTACTGTACACATACAAACAACACTCGTGTATTTCACACCAAATACTGCCGTCAACATACTTCCATGTCATGAACAAGCCACTTTGCAAATTTTTGCATTAACTAAATACAACAGCAGGAAACAACACTGTGAGTTCCCTGCTCACACAGCTCATGGATAGACATTATAAAGGTAGTTATTCAGATAAGTAATAGCTTTCAGATAATCTTTTCCTGAAACCGCAGAGAAGGCAATAACCTCGTACAAGCCTGAGCATGTTGTCCCTTCCACCTACATCTTCAACTCGCCTGACAGTAAATTTATTTTTCCTTTAATCAAAGAAACCTTAACTGACCAATTCATAGGGTCTGATCCAGCTTTCAGTGAAGTAAATGGAAATCGAATTGTGGCTCCAAAACACTTGGAGAAGAAAACTGAAATCCCCATGCAGGTAGAAAACACTGCAGTGAGTATTTACATTAAGCACAGTAACGGGCACACACAACAGCATATATAATTTCTAAAGGGCAGAGAGGCAAGTTCAGAAATTGTTCTGGTTCCACATGATGGCTCAAACCAAAGGTACATTTACTTTCATCTTAGTTAAAAAACAGAGAGGAAAATCCCTTCTTAATCAAAAGTGAATAATTACAAGATGCTGTCAGTGACAAATATTTAAATGTCAAATACTTTCTTAAAAGTTAATTTCACAAGTATGAATATGTGTCAATGTCTAACCTAGCTAGCTTTTGAACTTGGTTTCTTATGAGTGCAATGACCCCTAATCTTCCTTAGGAGTTGGCAGGTGTCTTCCCAACAACAGCAAACCTGGAGAAGCTGAAGAAGCCACAGCAAAAAGTGTTGTGTGGAAATGCAGAGTGAATGTACCCTGAAGGAGTCCTTTACACACTTATACCACATGCATGAGGAACAACAACCATTATGACCATTTGTAATTTATTTTCATACTTTCAGGAAGGATGAATTTGATGAGGACTCCAGCTGTGCTAGACTCCATATTAAAAAGAGAAAGAGAACAAGGGAGAAGACAGTTCCTACTTCATGTGTCTTCTAGTCCAAGTGTCATAGAGTGACAACAAATAGATGTGGGACAAGAAGGACACAACAGGCAGTATGATTATACTGGTATGAGTTTTACAAAAGGATCTGAAAAAGTGGAATACCTTTAAGGTACTTATGGAGACCGAGCAGATACATATATATATATATATATATATATCTATATATCTGTATGTATGTATCTGTATGTATGTACGTGGGATGAAGTACAAACAGGCTTCTCCAAAGATCTAAGAAGTAGCTGATGCAAGCTGGTGTGAGCAATGAACCAAAGGCAAGGTGACAGACGACAGACAAGAAAGACCCTCAAAATTAATCCAAGTGCCACATGCTCAGTATGATGGTGAAAGAGTTAGAGGTATGCAAGGAGAATGATGAAACATCAAAGCTGTGGGCTTGGAAACAGCAACATGTACTTCAGTGAATTAAGACAATGTGAAATTGTAGCATTTAAGATCAGATAAAATAATGTTGTAATAACTGAAATTTTGATGGCAACAGCCTAAACAAGTCTTAATATTAATTAAGAAAAATAATTAATACGGTTTGACCAAAGTGAAAACAAAATACAGAGATTTTAGGCTTGATTTTCATCTGTGATAAATTGCTATTTCCACTGAGTAAATGGTGTAACAACAGTTTACACCAGGTATATATCTATGTCTTCACAATTCAACAAAATAAAAACATTTCAAAAAAGGTATAATGTTTCTGAAGAAGTTACTCTGTCTTGCTTGGAAATGGACAGGCTGAGTATGCTTTTAACATCATGGAAGAGAAGTCATGGAAGAGTTTCTATGCTGTTACTCAGTTTTGTAGAATTATGTTCCATACTATAAAAACATACTCTTTAAAGATTAAAAATTCTGGCATTCCATGTCCATAACTCATGTTACAAATGTTTACAATTACAGCTGTATTTACTTTTCCTCTTTTTTTTCCCCCTTACAGTGAAACTGATTTATGTTAGCACTGACAATAAGAAGTAGAAAGAAAAATAAAATTTTCATAGTCTTTTGTTTATCCAGTTTGTGATGGCTATTACTGAGACAGATGAAAGCATGAAAGAATCACCCATGGATTGTTCATAATGAATCAGATTTTAATACAAAATGGCACAGGTACTCTCTAGTAACCTGAAAGCTCAGTTGTAAAAGATTTGGAGTGCTGATGAAGATTTCACCATCTTCTTCATGGCTTGTGCTTTGCCTCAGGTTAACTACAGTCTTTAAAATCATCTGTACTCTACTGTCTCAGGACAATATCTTCCATGAGAAAGACTGGATTTAATGCATGACAATGAATTAGTATTAGCTTTTAAAGGCATGCTTTAACAAATATTTGTGTCTGCATGCAAGTATATGTTTTAAGAAATATCTAGTTTACATTAAAGATGACAAAATGTATAATTTTTATACTTAGAAAACCTCAATAATCAAATCAAACTAATTGAGAGAGCTCCACAATGAAATAGCTATTAAAAAAACTCCAAACATGATGCTTTTGAAATGTAGAACAAATTTCATCCATCCAACTTTACAAACTAGCAAATAAGTTAGGGAGACTCACACATCCCATAATTCTGCTTTTAATTCTAAGAAACACTTCTTGTTCCACATACTCAAATGCTTAATAAAAACATCCAGAGATGTTGTGTATCCTAATTTTATAAATATTAATATTACATATTTACAAACCTACACTTCCAAATATTTCACAGCTCATGGTTTTGGGAAATTATTTTTTCTTCACACTTTTGAGGACACTGAAAGATTCATCCATCAAATAAAAATATGGTGGATTCTACTTGGTACAATATGAATTTTTTCTGAATCTAACACAATTCAGCACCTCTGGAGCAGTACTATATGAGTTACCTAGGTTACTGGCAAAGGTGTACGAAAAAGAGTGAATGATTTGCCAAGACCAAACTGGAGAATAACCTACTTCTGAATGATCGGGCTTTCAAGAGTGTAAAGCTGTGCCATCAGTAACCCCAAATTTAACTAAAAAAAAAAAAAGTTAAAATTATCACTTACAATACTAGCTATGCAAATTCTTGTGGTACGGAACTTGTTTTAAAAAAGAGAGTACCTGTACCTTTTACGAGATCGTATTTCCAGCCACTATTGTTCATATGGAAAATTAGCACTAGAACAGTAAGTGAAGCTTTGAAACCCTGCATGACTACTTACATGGTAAGACCAGCAGTGGGAAACACACCATAGTTTCAATAGACTATTTTATATGCCATAAGTAACAATAGTTGACCATTCATATGGACAATTCCCATAGTTATATACCACATTACTCAAGAAATCCAGCCTACTGCCAGTTTGTTTCTATCCCTTTTCCACCTGAAAGAAATTGATTGTGATGCATCATTCAAATTCCTACAGTAAAATTACAAGTTAGCACTATAAAATCTCACACATCTCTCCACCTGAGTCTCTAAAGCAAACTCTGGAGCTCAGCAACACAGAGATTTCTTGAATTTAGGGTTCAGGAGTCAAACTTTACTCATAGCTCTTAACTACATCGTATCTCAGTTGTTTCCCAAATGCTGAGAGAGTTCAAATTCAAGTTTGGCTTGTCACCAATTCACACTTTAAAAGAAGCATTTATTAAAATTGAAGAGATCACTGAAGATCTCTCCTTTGACTTCAATGAATGTTGAGCCAGACTTACAAGCCATCAATCTCTGGTCTTCTCCCTAGTGACAAAATTACCTGCAGGAATACATTTTTGCATTACAGATCTCTGTTTAGCAGAACACTGGCATGGCTCCACAAAGCTCACCTCAGAGATGATACAAGTTCTTACCTCTTTCCATCCTTTTATGTTAGAAGAGAAACACTGAGTTCATGGCCCCCAGATTAAGAGCTATGACATGCACAAACCAACAGCATACTTGCTTTGAATTTTAGACTGTGAGAGAGACTGGGGGTGAGGGAGGGGAACGGAAACAAAAACCTTCAGTGCCTGAAATATATGAAGAAATAGTTCTAAGAGTGGACTCTGAAAGTTAGTGTCTGGTCATTATGTAAAGGGATTTTTTAAAAACAGGTTCCCTTTTCATGCTTTGTTTTATTTTTGGAATCTGCAGAAAGCTGAATTTGGCAATCCATCAGTCAATACCATTGAATTGAGTTTCTGATGTGAAATAGCTTGTGTCAGTACTGCATCATCTCCATGTAACAAATCACTACCAAATCCATCACATTAGATACCACAAACCAAAAGCCAAAGCAAACTCTTGGATAAAACTGTCTTTCCTTCAGTCATGATTTGTGCTAAACTTCTCCTCCTTTCTTGGAATGTCAGTTAAGCCTTATAAACTACCAGAGCAGAAAGAGTTGCAATTAATTACTGGGAAATTGGGATCTGCATCATTAATTATTTTCATGGCAAAAACATACATAACGCTTTCCTATGCCTCATACAAATATATAACAACAGTTAATTACACCACAACAGATAGGCACTATAACTTACTTTGGAGGATTTAATTCCTGTTTATCTGTCTCTCAAGATTCCTGTTTTGGGGCTGGAAAACAGTGCTCTGTTAACTTTACATTACTTGACAATTTACTTTTCATTTCACCTATTTCTTCCTGTAGTTACAGTTGCAGGTTCACAAAATTGACTGAGCATGGAGAGATAAAACTCCCCAAACAAAAAACTCCCTCATATTTGCCTCATCCTGAAATATTATTTGATAATAATGAAAACAAATGGAGATAAATCTCTCCCATGAATTCATTTTTTCTTTCCTCTCCATGCAAATATTGGCAGTAGTGGCAGGTTTTATTAAACCGTGTCTTGCAAGATTCAGTGACCAAAGTGAACTGGGTATCATTGGAGCTCAAGGTTTTGAGTCTTTTCATAGAATCATGGAATCATTAATGTTGGAAAAGGTCTCCAAGATCACAGAATCCAACCTTTGATTGAACATCACTGTATCAACTAAACCACAGCACTAAGAGCCATGCCCAGTAATTTCCTGAACATTTCCAGGGTTGGTGACTCCACCTCTCTGGGCAGCCTGTTCCAATGCTTGACAACCCTTTCTGGGAAGAAATACAGTTAATAAGTATGCTTCCCTCTAAGCAAGAAGGAACAGATGCGAAATCCTCTTCCTGAAAAAATGACAGATCCAAGCTAGGAAATGAGCTCAGTTCTGCACTGGCATGCTCCACGTCACTTCAGACACTGGCCTCCTTTGTGAGCGCAACCCCTGAAGTCAAAAAGTTTAATTTCAACCATAGTAGCCATTCCAGTTGTCATAAAATTTGGGGCACTGACTCATTCAAGCAACCGATGGCAGTTCCATGTGGCAACATATGGCTCTCAGCTTTGGAAAGGAAATTTTAACATTATGACCCTCATGAGGGAAATCAGTCTGGCAGTCAGGAGTACCATTTCCTATCATTATGGGGTTAAGGACATACTAAGTGGGTCTCATGATCTATAGAAATCTCATTAAGTGGATGTAGACATAAACATAGTAGTAATGAAATACTTTTGGTGGAAATGTGACAGCTCCAAGCTACCCTATGCTTCTGCACTGATTACGATCTTGGAGAGAAACACCTGCTTGTCAAAGAAATCTCTTCCAAGAAAAGTTAAAAACATAGAAATTATTTAGTAATTCATTGGTTTGATTAACACACCAAGCATCATCACCAGTCATTGCCTCATCCAGTATGTCAGACAAAAGCTCAAACATGGTAGTTTTGTAACTAAATGTAGACTTCCCACAATCAATTTGTTTCAATCCTTTGGATGACATAATTTCCAATAAATAATGGAGAATTACTAAAGAGAAGCCAAGAACAATTTGACATATAGCAGGGTATATTTTAAAATTTCTGGTGTAAAGAATTAATCAAATTCATAGGATTTCAGAATACTTCATCCTGACAAAGTTAAATCCTGGAGCAGTGGTGCATTCTTGCTTGCTGCTTGCATTCCCTGTCCAGCTGGAGGAATCCCTTTCTCCAGGAGAGTCCTGGGTGGTGCAGAAAGTCAGCATAGCTGATTATATCACTATAGGGAAGTGCTTGTGGAGGAAACACAACCAAAAGCTAATGATTATTTGTGGAGCGAACATCTCCTTAGCTGCTGCCGCAGCTGAGGTTAGACAAGGTTAGCTGCCCGACACCTGCTCCACGTCATGCCCAATCTCTAGGGCACAAAGCATATGTATACAGCTGCCTTTCCACACCTCCAGCCAGATCACATGAAGTACCAGACCCAAAGGAGAAGTAATAATGCAGGTTAAACATCACAGAGCATGTTAGAGAATTTATTTAAAAGCACTACTATACCACTTACTAGAGGACACACAAAGACAATAAGAAATTGAGTTGTTTTCACAAGGAGCTGGGCAGCAAACAGCTTCCCTATCTGTTCAGAAAATAAAATATTTTTTATTTTTTCCTTTCTGTTGAGGACAATCTCAAAACCTTGCAGATCTGTGAGCGTAAAGCCACAGGGAAAATCTCAATCCCTTTCTCCCTGGGACAGCACAGTCTAGTGGTGAAGAAGTTATCAAGAAGTGGGGAAGCCAGGCACTCATCTGTGCTCTGTGCAGTTCCAACAAAGAACCAACCTTTTTGTGTGATGTTACCAAGTACCACAACCACAACCTTCTCTTCACGCAAAACTTTTACCAGAGCAGAGATTTTAACGGCAGCCTCCTCTAGTGCATGTGAACACTATCGGCTCCTCTAGAGGAGGTGAGGAGGTCACTTGCTTTCTGTTTTTCCAGGAATTCCAACCAGGGCCTCTGAATCATCTTCCCAGTAAAGCTTTGTTAAAACTGGCATGGTCTTGATTATTTTTTTTTCCTCCTTATTTTCAGTTTTTACTAATTCGACACTCTCTAAGGAAGAAAAACCAACAGCACGTTGCTGGAAAATTTTTAAATGGCTCTTGTTACAAAGCACAGCAATGCCAAACCCAGGAGCAGAACTTAGGGAGTCTAGTGAACGGTCACAGCTCTAATCACTCAGCTGTGTGCTTTCATACTACTAATTTGTCACAGGAAAACAGATGGTGATGATGGTGAGCGGGGCCAGATTCTTACACCTCTTTAACATTTACAACTTGTGTTGCAACAGCATCTTTGGGACTTCAGGAAGCCTGGGGCCCTGTTATGTTAGGACTGTACAAACAGAGAGTAAGATACAGTCTCTGCTCTTAGGAGCTTCCTGAGAGACTAAGTAGACAAGACAGATAGAGGGAGGAAAAGCAGAGAAGTGTTTTGCCCAAGGTCACATAGGAAGAGTTTCCAGAGCTTGGATTAGGTCTCAAATCACAGTGTATTTCCACTTGTCCAAATCCTGTCTGCAAACAAACAGCTGTGACCATTAAATCACTTGCTCAGCCTCCAAGAACTTTAACACAACTCACCTCTCCACAACTACCCTTTGTATTTTCTTCTACAAAGATAGCACAAGTTCACCAGCATGGCACAGATGGATGTCATCCTTGCTGTACTTCCCAAGGACACAATGAATCCCAGAACACTGGGTGGGGAGCAAAGTGCTGTGCAAAGTGTTTTTTCAGAGCGGTTTTATACGGAAAGTGACATTAAAATACACTGACAGTGAGGACTAGAGAAAATGCCTGCTCTCAGTAGATCCCAAATACCATATAAATACACTTGGCCAAAGGCTGAGATACCCTTTGCCTTTCAGTATTTTGCTGTTTATACCAGGTTCACTGGAGAGGCCAAGTGCACTTTAACCTCTTTTGTACCATGCATTCACAAGAATACTCAGCAGACGTAGAAGCATAAAGTTTCCATCTTTTAGAGGTTAAAAGAACTGTTTTACAATTAAGGCATTATTTTTCATGTGGAATAACTGAACTGTAATCTAATGGGAAGCCACATATACCAAACTGTAAGGATGCTCACTGTATTCCATGATACATGTGTTCTACTCAGGCTCACAAAAATGATTATTCTACATCAGAATTTTTGTAGAGGTCAATTAACAACCGCTCTTCCAGAACCTCATGAAAAATTACATATATTCTAATGAGTTCAAATGCTTCTCTGAAGGCTTGCTCTGTTCCATGTTGCTCACTGCTGTGGGCAGGACAGTCAGCTGGATGGATTTCCTTTCTGATCAATACATCCTCTCTCGTATGTCAGGATAAATAGGGACCTGAGGCATGATGGCACCAAGGCCTGGACTCGCCCTACTCAGACGAGCTTTATGTCAGAAGTGGAATTGGTTTAGATTTCCAGTGTGGTCAATGACCTGACAAAACAAGAAACAGATAGCCACACCCCTCTCACTCTTTCACTTCAGAGTAAGCATTCCCATTTGCTGCAGAATAAAAGGTAAGAGGAGAGAGTTTTCTGAGTTTGGGAAACAGTGGCTGTATCTGCATCAGCAAGTGAGGCAGTGCAGGTGGGGGAGATCTCTGCAGCAGAACAGCTGGTGTGGCAGAGCCACCATCACCATCATGTGCCTCTGGAGGTGAGTTTGCTCCAGACTAGCTCTACTCTGGACTCCGGGAGGGAATGCCACTTAGGAGCAGGAGTGTACTAAGTGTACTTCTGTAGCATATATGTATGGTTTGATTTCATTCATAATTCTCTCATGTTCTGAGACTGCTCTCAATAAAAACAAAACTGTAATAAATGAGGATTGTCAGATGATTTTTTTCAAAAGTGCATTCCTGCTCTGAGCTAAAGCACCAAGGCAATCAGCAAGACCTACACTGCAGTACTACCATTCATTTTTAAAAACCAAACAATATCAAGTAATTTAGCACTCAAATTGACAGTAGGTTTTTGTTAAAAGCAAAAAGCAAACAAAATCCAAATTCTTAATATCCTTGGGAGTGTTTTCATCACTCATTTAATTGACTTTCTCCCTAGAGCTTTTGCAATTCCACTGCAGTAAGTTGTGAAGCAAGAAAGAGGATCTTCACAATTATAAAGTCTGACAAGCTAAATTCTCCCAAATTGAGCAAGCAGAACTAAGTTAAACAAGATTTAGAACAACTGTATTAACCCAGGATATGATAAGCAAAAAAAAAAAAAATCCCAGTTATGGGTTCTGGTAGCATGACTTGTTGGGAAGTTTATGTCTCTGTATCACTATACACTGGACTGCCCACCCTAATGTTCCACTGAGCGTGGCAAAAGCAACAGTAGGAGTTTACAAAAGATCTTTGGCTCCCAGTTAACAGTATTTTATTTCTTCTAGTCTTTGCCAGTTAGTGTTGCAATCCTTGCAGTGTATTAGCTATCACTAGACATTCCTGAATTCTTTTAAAAAGGACTGTACTTGGCACTTGCTAGAAGGCAGTAAGACCCTTCTCTTCATGTGAGGACATTGCCACACCTATAGTGCAATTGCTGCACTTTTACACTGGGCATTCACCCTGTGCTCCACTTCAGAGGTACTTTTAAAGTACCTGGATACCCCAGTAATGCAGAAAATGAGCTGCGCATTGAGCAGTATTTCACACAGTGAACATTAAAGATACAGATTTTAATCTATACATGGCTATGCAGGAGAAAAAGGGGAGGAACAACCATATTCTGTAATTGCCTGCAGCCCAACAGGCAGCTGGGATCTCAGTCCTAGCAAGAAATGTTGAGCTGATTGTGGGTGCTGGCTATGGGGAGCATTTTCGGCCTGGCATGGGAGCTGGGTGTTGATTCAGTGCTGGCAAAAGCTTTCCTCTGCACCCACAGAAGTTAAATCCTCTATCACCTCTCAACAAGTACATTATGATGGCAGAAGGCTTTTATTTTTCTGGCCGATGACAAGGAAGCCTGTGAGGCTTTTTGAGGATCAGAGTTAAAAAAACACAACCTGAAAATGCCTTCTGTTTCTCTAAGGTGATCCTCAACTTCATTTAATCTTGTTTGGGGAGTGGCTGAGATACCATGGTGAGCTGGCAGGGAGCTGTGCAGAGCTCCTCTGAGTGGAAGCAGGGAGAGGATGGGTGGGCAGGATGTCAGATGGGAGGCACCACTCACAGACCATGTCCGAATGACTCTACTTCCATCCTGTGCCACTGAAACAAGGAAAGTGCCAGTATGGATTTTATGTTTTCAGAATTCATGACATGCATTTTAAATTTAAGGAGGCAACAGAGAGATAAAGGACAACCATCCTCTGCGATAAAGCATGGCAAGTCTCTCCAATAGCAGCCACCTATTGCTGTCTTAAGGAATACCTGACAGACAAGCTGATGTTTACATTAGGGCATATAAAAAGCGACTGCAGGGTTGTATTTGTTACATGCACACATTCCACTCCAGGAGCTGTGCTTCTGTGTCCACTGCTGTTGGGACCCAGTGAAACTACTTTCTGCAGTATGTGGTTAAACTCAGTGATCAGAAAGACAGACCTCACAGGGGCAGAGCTGGGCCCAAGAGAAAGATCATGTGGCAAAATGCTGCCTGAAGGAACAAATTAGCCATCAGAAGATGAGATTAGTTTTAGTTTCTTCTACTACAGTTTAACGTTTTTACCATATGTCTTTGGATGATGTAAGAGATTAACAGTATTTTGGGTGCAAAATTTTAGCATAATTTTCTGACAAAAAAATTTAATAATCAGATTTTTTAATTAAAAATTGAGGTTTACAGGGAAAAAATAGTGATCTGTCAAACTCAGCACTGTGGGACACAACCTTTGTGTAAATCTTCTGCTTTGGTTGGGTTTGTGTGCTCAGGGTTGGGTGTCCCTTGGTTTCAGTTTGAGGTTTTGACCCACAAACCCTGTGGGAGCTGGATTTTCCTCATGTTGCCATATGACTCCAGAAATCAGCTGCAGTCTGAGTGCAGGAGGGCCCAGTTTTGCTGAGCAGTCTGGAGAATAGTCAGAAAATTTTCCACACACCTGGACTGAGCTTTGAGTCTGTAACAAAGCTGAAAGCTGGCCAAGTTTCTCCTGGCTTTGTTACCCGTCTTTTTGCACAGATCTATTATTCACTGCATTATTTTTTTTCTTTTAAAACTGAACCATTGGGGGGAAAAAGGTTTGTGGAGGGGGAGGAGAGAATGTAAAAGAAACAAGAGCATGTGTTTGCCTGCAACAGGGAGATGCAGTGCTGCAGCCACTGGCATCACTGCACGCACCAGCAGCTACAAAGAGGCTGAGAGCTTCAAATGTAGGACAATTCAGGGGAAGGGAAAAAAAAAAGAAAAGAAAAAAAGGATAGAAGACAGCATGAGCACTGTTTTTCTTGGCTAGTTAGCATTCAATCCCCACCTGCATTTGATTCTGCTCAGTCTCCGGACTCCTCCCTCACTTTGGAGTCATGGCAATACAGGAAGGCAGGAGGGGAAGGGAGACAGAACACTTTGTACTAGCAGCCAGACCACTGTTTAACTTTTTCAGCCAAAAAACAAATATGAATATGGAAAGACTTTATGGTGAGATACATCAACAGACCGAAGCAGTCCTGAAAATCCTTCTACAGTTGCTCATTCAAGGTTTTCAACCTGCAGACTTTCCTGCTGATTAATCCCAGTGTTTGTTTTGTAGTAGTAGTACTAAGTATTTACCAAGTGATGTGAACCATTGGTTCTGCCACACAGAGCTCTGTCTGCTAGGAATATTTTCTGGTCTCCATAATTTTCACTCATATCCAGCCCTCATTGCTTTTTCAGTTTCACTATGGCTTGAAAATGAAACCCAGAAAATAATCCCTGTGCTTACCAGCAAAGCCTGGGTGCTGAGCAGTAGGAATACGGCAGCCCTGAGCACTTCAAAATGCACAGAACAAGCAGATATTCTGTTGCAAACTATACTTCCATATGCATGGTAAAAATTAAATCATTCCTTTATTTACTTTAAAAAATTCTTTTATGTCAGACTGCTTTTGCAGATATTCTCCCTCTAAAAGCAGAGCAGATTTTAGCAGCACAAATGCTGTGCACAGGGCTTAAGTGTGCTGAATCTGGCAATATCCCCCCAAATGATGCTGTGCACAGCAGAAAGAACAACAGACATCTTCTTCCCTTATGCCATAAGAGATCTCAGAAATAAAAGTTCATATTTTTTAATTGGAGATGCCTCACATAAAGAGATAAAAGAGAAATTGGAAGTAAAACTTGAAGGGCACCTGAGGGTGCTGTGGCAAGCCCTTCTTGTGAACCAGAAAGTCTCAGAAACTGACAGCTAGACAATAACAGGTAGATAATAACAGAGTGTCTCTGCATACACAGGCATCACATCACTGAAATATCCCAATCTCTTCTAAAGCCTTGGGGATGGTAAACTAGTATCAACTTTTCATCTCACACAAAAGAAAGAGTTTCTAAAAGCTTGAGCAAAGAAGAATTAGAAGTGTAAAAAGCACTATTTTCATTTTTGTACAAAAGCCTGTCACTGTAAAACCATGACACCCTAGAGCAATTGCTTAAAAACTGTTAAAAGTGAATATCCAAATATATATTCTAGTACAACTTTACACCTATACTGCTCATTATATGTACATTATTAATTTTTTTCATATGTTTATTTAGAATTGAGGGAGGGAACGGCACTCTTCACTGGAAGCTGCAATGTTAAGTTCTTAACATTTGAAAATGGGGAAACATAACATTAAGATAAGAATTAAATGAAAGCAAAGATTTAGAAACAAAGGAAGAAGCATAAAGACCAATTTAACATGCCTTTTTCCTTCCCATCCCCTCCCGCTTACCAGCACAGGGGAACGTGCAAACAGAGGGGTTAGGAACCACAAACAAACAATCCTGATCTCTGAGTCACTCCTGAGTCTCACACAGAGGAATGCTGCAGAATATCACTATTCTACTGTATTATTGTCCATAAGGTAACACTGATAAGGTGACTTTCCACCCAAATACTACAGTGGGATTTTTTTTTCCATGTCATTTCAGTCCTCTTCAGCAAATGATCTTTCTGTAAGTGTCAACACAGATGAGAGTTTTAGAGCTAGTCATACTGATGCTTTTTATAGTCAGCAGAAAGAAATGAGCAGCTAGATGGTAGTGCACATAATTTATTTTAGATGTCTATTTTAGGATGAGATGCATCATGCTCTAGATATGCCTTTTTCCCTCCCCTGACCATTGAGTCTAGACTTATAGATCAGAGATCAACACTTAGGGTAAAATACCCAAAGAGTCAAGATGAATCACCTTCCCTCTGGGTTGAATCCTTTGCCCCGCTGAAGTGAATAAGATTCTGCCATTGACTCTGATGAAACCAGTATTGCACTTATCATTGCTCTGTCTTCATTTCAGCTACATTGCCACACCATGCCATATTACAGTCAACAGGACAAGAGTCAACAACCTTTTGAGGCTGTGCTTTTCCAGTTTAGAAGCTAAGCATGTTGTCCAAACCCTGATGGGAACAGGGATAAGCTGCTAGCAATAGTAACTTGCCTCGCTAAGGCAGTGGTTCCTACAGACCTGGAGCTCAAAGAGAGACAAGAACAGGGTTCTTGTCAAAGAGAGACAATGCCAAGGTTAAAACATCACAGCTCTCAAAAACAATAATCCAAACCTTTACATCTCAGCTGAAACTGCACACCCAAGAAGCTTGCAGTGCTCATCCTTTTTCTTCCCCATTACAGGAACATTCACCAACACAACTTTCTAATATCTCCAAGAATCTGGCTTTCAGTAGTTTTTTTGCTAGAGCAGCTTAAATGCAGCAGTTAAGAAAACAAATGTGGACTTTCAAAGGAGAGTCAATTTTGTGACAGCCTTCCAAAAAAGTATGAAGACATACTCATTTTTCTCAAATCAAACATACCTATTCTTATTCTCCATAAAATTCATTATCAAAGTTTATGTGGATGGGGTTGAACATAAGAAATTTCTGAAGACTGATGTCTATGGAAAAAATCTAAAAGAGTTAGAAGAAGAAAAAATGGTTTTCTAATGAAAAAGTTTGACATACTACTTAGGAAAGAAAAGCTATGGGATCACAGTAACACAACATTTTCAGTCAAAATTTCATTGCCTTTCACTGTTAATTATGCTTCAAATTGCCCAAGATGGTGCCAGAAACAGTCTTAGAAGTATAAGAAAGGATGATAATAACACCAGTTTGGTTTTGTGGAGCCTCCGTAGCTGGGTGGCACCTAAATAAAAGCATCTAAAGTGCCAGAAGCCAATTTGCGGTTTGGTTTTGGATTCATTTACAATTTGGTTTGGCTTTCAAACAGATCTAAGTATGACTGGGGTAGGGTATGAGAACACAGAATCCTCCTATTTCTGTGAGGTGGGCAAGGTTTATATTTCACCATCACTGATTTGTGGTTAGCCTCTTCTTTTGGCTATTAAATTTAATCAAGATTATAGAACTGCTGTTTGCCCAAGGCACTGCTAGAGTCAAAGATGCTCTGCACATGTATACATCCAGGCTTGTGCTCATGTGACTGCAGAGTCAGGCCCAGAATTTGGGTAGCCTTTAAGTACATACAGAACAGAACATAGTGACATTTACTAAAATACAAGACTGGTATCTTAAGTAAGTGCCGACTGCCTTAACAAGGCGACCCAGGAGAAGTCATCCAAAACACGCTTTAAGTCTTTCAGAACACTGTAGTTTCAGTGCATGGCTTTCTAACAAGAGTGTGCAGGTAATGAAATGAAAGTACTGACAGCCATATGAGCATTTAAGCTGTATCCATTTATAAGAGGCTTAAATAAGGAAAATTAAAATTAGAATGGCGTAACAGAATTAAGTGGTTTTGACAATGTTTAAAATATGAAAAAGATCCTTCTGATTTATGAAATCCCTTAAGATGATTGGAGTATGAAAAGTGACATGATAACAACATGCCTGGTTCTAGGGTTTCTTTATGCTGGAAGCCATACATGTAGGGGCACATACCAACTTTCTAAAAATGTAACTAGGTCAGGTTACACAATTCTCAGAAGAGAAGAGGAGGTAGCTATTGTTTATTGTATTTAGATCTGCTTTGATTGTCTTTGTGCTGCACCTTCCACCGTGCTACTTAAAACTGAGAAGGGCTCCAAGAGGTCTGTCCAGCCGAAGCACAGGGGTAGGAGCTCGGAAAGATCCTGAACCTTGATACTTCTCTTTTGTTTTAAAATACACATGTAGAGATACATGTGAGAGTGCATCATTTATATGTTTTAACACATGCACACAGACAACTTACTGAATGTTCATGTCTCAAGATTCCCAGATACCCTTTTCCTAAATATCTTAAGGACAACTAACATTTTAGAAGAAACCATGTTTCAAAGAAGGATCACAGAGATTATTAAGGAAGAGAGGAGGCATCTTGTGATAGGAAAATAGGAGAAATTGACTTGTTCAGCCTCATAAAGCAAAGGCAGAGAAAAGATACCATGGCTCTGTATAACTGTGACCATAGAAAATAAGATCAAATTGCCATAAACTGGTCATGAATAAATATAGTTAAAAGCTGGAAAAAGGCTTTTAGGTGTCTGAAGAGTGAAATTCTGTAAGCTGCTTACACATGAGGCTCATGGTGACAGGTTGCCTAAATGGCTTTCAGATGGATTTTGAGGGGATTAGGGAAAGGAATTATTAATTTATAGAGAGAAATTTACAGAAAATATGTTCCTGATGCACATCTGTAGGTGTCCAGTGTATTAGTACATACAAGGGAGTTTGAAAGCAGAACGTAACTGTTTGTGGTGTAGTTATAACAAATTAACTTCAAACTTTCATGCCTTGTGAAGAATGAATCACCCTGCTACCCTTGTTTCTGGTATTTTCCTCCCTCTGCTGAACAACTGGATACTGGCAGTAAGATGCAGATAAACTCACACTTCACGACATTACATTCCCTTCAGCATCCAGTTGGCACATCCCACTGGCACTTACAAAACAGCACAGACTTTTCCTTCAGGTCACACTGGCAGGTACATTACTGGATTTCCCTCTTTCCTCAGAAGCAAAGGTTATTAGTCAGGGTTTTTTTTCACCTGTATTTTGCACACAATCTCATTTTGCAACGCTCTTGATCTCTCCTGTTATGCTCCTATGGCACACTATAGCATGGCTTTTGATCTTCCACTATAACTCTATATTTTTTAAGGCTAATAAGTAGTATTTTGTGTGCTGTGATTACAGAAACAGAAGGTCTGTCTCATGGTTGCAACTGCAACTGAGATCAGCCTCAAAAGCAGAAGATGGTTCCTTCTAGTCCAATATTTCCGAATACAAACTACTATAAAAGACCTGTATATCCATGAACACAGGGACTGGAAAAAAAAAGTCAACAGACAAGTCTTTTTGGCTTGGGTAGCATTTGATAATTGCATTTGAGAAAACATTTGAAAACAGGTTTAGCATGGATTCATCTCAATTAAGTAGAACATTCAGTTCCTTCCTCACTTTGGCCCCTTTGAGGACAATTTTCATCCCAGACATTTCAGAGCCTCAAATGCACATAATGGGAGATAAAACAGACAGATATCTGGCAGGCAAGAAATACAAGTGGAACACTGATAGGGAGCAGAAGAGGGGGAGAGAGGTCTGGTTTGGGAAGAGAAGACAGTGAGATTGGAACAACAGTACCCCGAGGAATAGAAAGGCCAGGAAGGCCCTGGCATTTTGTGACATGTCTCTATACCAAAAATACACCTTTTGTATCTTCCAAGAACCAGAGAAGCTGCAGTTAGTTTATATTCAGAGATACGCTTTGAAACAGGTACATTTCATTTTAGTGTTAGGAGAGAGCAACAGAGAGATTTTCCTACCAACACATGAAAAATCACCTAAAGCAAAGACCAGAACTCAGGACCTTTTTCTCTCCATCTCCTATTTACTTCTCTAGTGGACACTGTTGAATAAGAGTAGATGCACAGTAAATGCTAAAACCCACCTTTTCTCTTTTTGATTTTTTTTTTTTTAAGAGGTAAGACCTGTGAACATCTGGTATTCCAGGAAAGTATCATGCCTGAACATTTTCTGCAGCATACATTTATGTTTGTCAGAATGAGAACTTGCTGAGGCTCTGGGTAGGCACTACGAGGGTTTCCCTCCCTGTGACAGGACACTGCCATTGCCATCACTAAACCATGGAGCTGCCTTATATACAACAGTGCCTTCTACCTTCAGAGCACCACCTTGCCATTCCTGGTCTTTGTTTGAGGGGGACTGCGTTGGGTGCAATGGTCAGTCCTTTTTCCATGCTTACCTTTCTAACTTTAAAACCAGCACAATGACCACCTGACTGCACCATGGAAAGAAATGTGTACAACTTATTAATGGGGAAAAAAAATGAAAGAAAAAGCCTGCACCTTCCTAAGGTATTAGGGTGGAAATGGTGTAGATGTTAACTTGGGTACAGCTCTTTAATGACTGAATAAGTGGCAGTAACAAGGCAGTTCCAAAGTTTATCAGATGACTGTATTCATTTGCTCTAAATATCATATTTAGTGATTTGTGCTGATTCTTCAGTTTTTGGGATTAGTTACAGTTCATTGTAAGTTCTAACTGTATTTCCATGTATTGTGTTAAGACCTGATTCAAGAGTAGTTTTATTTGATAAAAACCAGATGTTCTTAAAAGAGACTCTCTCCTTTACAGTACAAAACATTATTCTTAGCAATTGTATGTACCTTACAAAATTAATAAGCACAGCATCTCCCTGCGTGACATATGACATTATTATATTTTTCCCTGTTGAGGGACTTTTAAGCCGCTGGGGTCATGACCTCTGTGCCTTATGAGAAATGGAGAAGCACATGGTTCCAATTTTATCTTCAACCCTGCCCTGCTGCTGACATGTATGTTTACAATACGGTTCATCTGTTGACCCTTCACTCACATTTAAAATATTAGCTAACATTTTTTGGTCCCAATCTCAACGGTGCATGGTGATTAGCTTTTAAGACCAGTTGTTTTCTTTATTGCCTTTTGACATGCACATCTTATCTGAAAGCCCTTGACTGTTTTTCTAATTTGAAAACAGCACTAGCCACAAAACCAACTCCAGTTTGTCTGGATGTTTCTGCTCTCGTTATGACGCCGGGCACTTCAGATCTTTAAATACACAGTATCGCCCCACTTGCAGAGGAGACGGGAAACATCCTGCAGTGGTTACAGATAGCCCTGAGGAGCAGCCTGTAATCCCACTCTTGGCTGCCCTTCAGTCCTGAGCTGAGGTGGGTCAGGGTGAGCTCAGTCTGACGCATGTCCTGAGGGACACAGTCTGTCCCCCAAGTCCCCCTGCACAGGAGTCCCCGAAGGAAGCAGCTGGATCACACTACAAGCGAGTCAAGAAGAAAACAGTTTCTCTACAGTATTGTCTGTAGAGAAACCAGCCCTTTTCCCAGTCAGGGCTGGGTACTGAAAGAACACACGCTCACTTCTTGGCACGAAGCAAAAGAAAGTGCGACCAGCTTAGGCTGACTTTTTGAAGGTGAGGCCCTAAAAACTGAGAGAGGTGCTGATTCTCCAATCCCATTTTCCCTTACATCAGAAGGAAGGTGAAGGAAAAAGGAAAGAAGAGGGGGGGAGATATCTAATTTTTCCTTTTAAGTTAAAATAACATAGACAAATTTGGGAAGATACCTTTAGCACCTGAATTTTTAAATTATACTTTTAAATTTTAATCAACAACATAAGCTGTGCTCTGATAGCATGATTATGAAAAGAAAAAAGAACACCTTCACTTATATAAAGGAAAATTATCTACTTACTTATTTTCAGCATACTGTATTAAATGATACCACATTAAATGAGCTCATATAAATGTATGTCTTAGCTTAAACTGCATAATAGGGCATCACATTGATCATTTGCTCAGTCCAAATATTCTCATAATTCTGAAGCTCAGCACTCTCAGTTTCCCTACAATCCACTGTGCCAGTAGTTATTTTCAATGTGCTTATTGATGTATTTGGCTTCCCATAAAAATTCTGTAAATAACTTCCAGGCCTGAAATGTACCAAGCTTATTACACTGCTAAAGAGACCTTCAGAAGTGTTAATGCCTTATTTTCAGGGCTTGAGAGCAAGGTCTCTTTTCAGTGGTTGCTATGGAAAGATATTTCAATGAAAACCAGGCAGGTTAAGGATCAACCGGTTTCTTGGAGCTGTAAGTCAGGCTCCGAAAACACCTACTTCCTGCAGGTTTCAACCATCACATATGTGTCCTCAAAAACCTTGAGAAGGTTGAATAAGGACAGAGAGAAAAATAGGTTTCTGACAGCTGCAGACTAGAGCCATTGCTTTATACTGTGGAAAGAACTGGCAGAGAAAGCTGAAGAGAGATGCCATCTTTCCCTAATGAGCACAGAATTACACCTAGACACTACAGAGACATTGTTGTGTACAGCTATAGTCTCATGGTAACTGCAGAGAGATTTCCTACCTTATATATTTGGGTAATCCCAGCACCTCCAGGTAATTTGGCTACATATACATACAAATATCAACACGCATATTTGTTTAATAGCAAACAAATGTATTCCCAAGCTGTCTTGTAAGAGTCCAATCCATAAATAATCCTGTTGAAGTGCTGAAGTTTTTGCTGTTCACAGCGAGTTGATATTAGCTGGAGAACCAGACTCTAAAATTGTCTTCCTTTGTCTCTCCTATAATTTCTTGAATTTTTTTTTCCTTTTCACTTTTCTTGATGGCTTCAGTTGCCAGAACAGCAGATATTGGCCGAGAGACTTGGCAATCCTGTGTTTCAGAAGCTGATGCCAATGGCAGTTGGGGGAGCAGCAGTGGTGCTGAGCACAATTGGCTTCTTTCCTCTAGGTAATGAAGACATCACACTGCTTCTGCCCTCCCATACCCATAACCTCTGATCCTGGATGTGGAGTCTCTGGGCATGAAACATGGAGCCTCTCACTGCTGCATAAAATCAATCAAAGCCAATGCCACCAGGGAGGCTGTTACTTGCCATGTGGGCAATTCACTAATCGCTTCCATTATCACTCCGGCAAGGAGGACAGATGGACATAGCACTCCTGAGTCAGCTGCAAACTGTGATCCATTTCCACACACAACTATTTCAAAAAACTTCTAACAAAACCCATCTTTACGTGTTTGCACCTTTGACTTACGCAGAATTTAAAACTGTATCATTAGCACGTTGGATCTGTGCCAGTTAGGCATGACAAAACAGCATTTTCTCCTTCAATAGTTCGGTGCAACTCAGCTTTTGAAGAGAAAAAAAACAATCCATAAATTCACCAGCTCACAATTATACTGTAATTTATTAATATGCCATTATAAGAGATGTAGGCTTTCCTGCCTTCATTTCCACCAATACACAGCAGTGCAAGTATAGTACTTGAAGCTTTCTTAAAGCCTGCTTACTCACAATTCCTATAATCTTGTGACAATGAAGAGCAGATAGATTTGTTTCATAATACTAACAGTAATGGTCAAATAATTAAAACATGGCCATACAAGTATTCTTTATGTGCTTAAAGAAGAGGCTCAGCAGTAGTAAGGCATAGTGATAAAACAGCACTTTGCCTCAAAGCCTTTCATATTGTACCTTTTCCACAACTTCTGACCTCACCATGGAAATTCTCCTATTTTATCAACAAGGAAAAAGACACAGATTTTTTTTCCAATGTGACAACTTTTGCAACATGACAATGAATGACTCAGTACACAAAAGAAAATCTATTATGCCTCAGCTCTCAGTTTTTTGCTATTTGCTTTCCACTCTGTCACTCCACTCATGTAATCATAATTTAATGGATCTTTTACTCTTCACACAACAGTTTACAATGTTGACACAGCTTCCTAGAATAGTTGACGGGATAACACAACTTTAAGGTATGGAAAAGAGACAGAAAAACTACACCACCAACTACTTCTCCTAAGGCCTTTCTTCGTGCTATAAGAGGTCTTTGTTCCTGTTCTGATACAAATTTTATTTTTGGTGCTTGGAAGAAGAATAGGTTTTTAAACCTTCTCATAACAACATGAGCAACAAGCCACCACACAGACCCTGCAAGATGATCGAGGGCCTTCATGGGTGACAAAGGCATAGAAGGAGAGGTTGATGTATATGAAAACAATCACCTACCTTCTGTGAACAAGGCTACCACTACACCTGGTAGCTCGAGGTAGTTTGCAAAATGACAATGAGAATTGTCTGCATAAACTGAGTAAAAACATTACACAACATAAGTCCTCATAAAGTCAACATATAAAGGGTTAAACCCATCCTTCTGTTTTTCATGTACTCTTGACAACTTCTCATTGCTACAAACCTTCTCTCTGCTCCCACTGCCAGTGAAGAAGAGGATGCACATGACTTCTAAAAGGTGCTGACCTACTGAATTGGTTCTTGGTCATGGCTGAAAAGTACCTCAGCCTGAGGTACTGAGCTGAGATCAGTACAAGTACCAGAGGTTCAACCACATTACTCTAACATGTGCAAGAGCATTGAAATGTATTTGACCATCTAAATCAATTAAACTTCATTATTTCCGATTCCTCTGACATGTGGCATCATCACCATCACTTCATCTCTTCTTCTGACCTGCTGCAGCTCACTGTTCTTCCTCTCCATGCCTGATTTCTAACTGATCTTTTGTCTGGGAAGGGACCCTCTCTTTACTCTATTTTGTAAAAACTTAGGGGGCTGGGCCTTGAGGTACTACCATAACTCAAATATTATGATTACTACTAATAATAACAAGAGCAACAAGAATAGGCATATATGTCACATTAATACTAGAAGCGCTGTGTTGACAGCTTCACTTAGGCAGAGGTAAACACTGATGTTTAAAACCATAAAAAGCAAGCGAACGCTGACTTAAAAGAAGCTTGCTTTAACTGTTACAACACTGTGGAAGACATAACAAGAAATGTTTCAGATACTACATACACACAGATTTATGCATACATATACTTTATCCATTTTTGTGTGATGGATTCTGACATAAATCCTTTGCTGAGATTCAGAAACACATCAAGTTTTCTATTTACTCAGATGAAACAGTTACAAAACATTAACTCTACTGAGGGTGATTTGAGCAGAGAAAAGAACTCTACAAAGTAAAAAAGCACTTTCAAATTCTAACTGTAGCAGATGTTGTTTTGGTCATTTCTAGCTGGCTGTGAAGTTAGAGCCTCAGAACTGTGGTTTCGTTTGTGGTTCAAGCATTGGCTGCATTAATGCTGGGGAAAAAAAAGGATTGTTGCATGCAGGATCTGGCATGCATTGTTTAAAAAAAAACAAAACAAAACCCCAAACCGTGTCTGTCTTCAATTATTTTCCATTACAGCATTGTCTGCATATAATTGCTCCATGTTTTCCACTAAAGAGTGCCAAATGAATGAGTATATTACAGTATAGGATGTACAAATTCCACTGCTGATGCTGCCCTGTATCAGTAAATAACACGAAACACAATCTCCCTTGACCTGCATGACATTTTCATATGATTAATCTGTGTTTTTCAAGTGTCCAACATTATTTACTGTATCTTCCATCACCAGCTGAGACTGGGGACTGAGAGAAAATCCAGGCAATGCAAAGTTAGACAGTGATTTCAAAGAGGTCCTAACTGAGGCTAAATGTTCAAATACCTTGTAAATGGGCTGTTGCCAGAACACGCAGACAGGGTTTTGGGGATTTGTCTTTTTGGTCTTGTTTTTAAAATTTGAGACAAGTATACATCACACAGGTATTTTTTGTGTATGAAAGTAAAGGATTTTCATGGGTTTCCAAAGATTTGAAGATCAGGGCCCATGTGGCATTTTGGTTGCTCTGCCAAATCATCCTTTTTACTATCAGTCTTTCTGCAACAGGCTTTGTCTGCTTCTAAATCCCAGCTACGTGGATCAGACTCATTAGTCTGGGGACAAGCAGAGCCCGCAGGAGTTGGCACCTACAGATCCCTAGCAGCCTCCCATCTGAGCAGGGCTTGGGCATCCCTTCCTAAAAGCAGAAGGCATGCCGGTAGCAGTGCACACTAAGAAGTATAGTGTGCCAAACAAGACACAGGGTAATTTCTATGATGTAAGAATCCAGGAGACTCATTTGCCAGCTGTTGATGTTCTCCAGCACAGAGTTGATCCCAGGCTCAGCTAAGCTACAGTGAAATTTTGTGTTTTAATATCAATACTTATTAACACCTATAATCAGAAAAAATAGTATGGGGTCCAGAATACTTACATTGTACAGCAGAAGTTAATATACCTGACCTATAACACGCTCGTGACTACTTCTGCCAAAGGGGTCTCAGTAAGCAAATTGGTTAGGTTTGGCAGTTCATAAATAAACTGTAATTATCCACTGAAAACAGCATAATTACACTTTAACTGCAACATAGCAATACCCTTCCCTTATTAGTCTGACCAAGCTATTGAGATATCTACATCTCAACAAAATAAATCCATGATCTTCACATTGTTAAGATTGTACTACTGCATCCCTTGCATTTTCCTCATTGGTGCACTCCCTCCTTCAGCAGTGCTGGCTGCAAACTCGAGACTGCACACCCTTGGGTATAGCCAGCTGTGCTGCAAGATGGGAAATCTGAGCATATACACACTCCAAAATGAAACTCAAATAACAGCAGAGAAAACAAAACAAAGCTGCTTGTGTAAAAGAAGACACAGTCACACTCTTTTACATTAATGAGGGAATGATGCCCAAGTGGAGTCTAACACTGTCATAGGAACATCTGCAGAAGAAGTTTTGAAAAGGTCAAGAAGTTATGATTTGCAATGGAAAAATACTCAACCTCTATCTGAGCTATTCTTAATTGAACTTGACAGAAGACGTGTGCACTGACACTACTAGGATATTCAGAAACTGAAGCTGGATCAGATTCCTAGTGGAACAAGAGAGAAATATATCAACTGTTAAAGAGACTGAACTTTCACTAGACTAGTTGTTTTTTCTTTAAAAAAAAAACTTGATGAGATGAGGAACAAAAGCAATTACAGCACACATTGAACAGAATACATTCTAAGTACAGCTGCTAATTCTTGCTTATTTTGAGGGGAAAAACTAGTTGTTTTGAGGGGACAATAATGAAAATACAAAATAAACAGAGTTTTTAACCTAGTTGTATTATTGTTGCTGAGTATTTGGTTAAAGAAAGTTATTTGTTCAAACTACATCTAAAAATAAGGTGAAAAAGAAAGAAAAAGGCCATTGTGTTAAGATAGCAGTAGAATAGCTTTCTATGTGCTATGGGCTTTGAGCTTCTTCAGGCAAGATAACTGCCTTCTATGCCTTTAAGTAACTCCTAATACAATGGGCTCCTGATGCTGACTGGATCCTCAAAAATAGAAACTACACATCCTCCTGCCCTTCCCCGCAAAAAAATAATAAAAAAAAATAAATCATAGATCTGAATCTATTTGATTACAAGGATCGACACAAAAAAACACACTCACCCTGCAAAATGGAACCAAGTCCTATTCTCATGCCCCTTTCACATACAAGTTTGCCTCCAGCTAGCAGTTCACACTACATTCCTTAAGTATTTTCCTTTCCAGAAAGAAGACAAATCCAGCACCAACGTTCCCTAGCCCATACCACTGTGAAGTAGCCTTTCCCAGAGTTTTTAATTCTACCTCTACTATATTCTGTTAGCAATCTTGCCCACTACAGAGGAAAACTGCTAGTACTGCTCAGCATGTTGGGATGCATGCAAGGATACAGTTTTAGACAGCTAGCTCTGAAACAGGCAAGCTAGCCCTGTTTTTTGAGATGGGAATCATTAGATTCTCTCCTCAGATGTGCATGCATAAAATCAGAACTTTTCCCATGGAAGGCAACAGTGAGGGTTGTTATATGGTGGAACCAGTGATGAGGCCCTGGAACAGGCTGTCCAGAGAAGTTGTGGATGTCCCATCCCTGAAGTGTTCAAGGCCATGATGGATGGGACTTTTAGCAATCTGGTCTAGTGGATGGTGTCCCTGCCCATGGCAGAGGGGTTGGAACTAGATAATCTTTAAGGTCCCTTCCAACCCAAAGCATTCTATGATTCCATGTGCTCACTTTGGTGGTGAGCAGCAGACCCATTGTAACTCTTTGGGAACATGTCACTGTCTGCTAAGTGCTTTGTAGCACTGGGCCTTTGGTGGTAGGTGCTTACACTTGCACAATCTTGTCATAATTTCTTTTGAGAAAGGGGTAAGAGTAAAATCCTGGTCTACCTGAAGTTAAAGGAATTTTCTTCTGTAACTTAATTTACTTACATTTGGATCTCCCAATCACAAAATGGGAGTAACAGAAATCAAAGGGTGGAAGTGTGACTGGCACATTTTGCAAAACAGCACATGGAAATGAGTCCGACTGAAATGCAGAAGTGGTTCCTCAAGCAGCATTCCCTGACATGTCTGAGCTCACAGATCACACCTGATCACACCTAATCTTCAGAATATGGGACTGGAAAACAAGAAGTAAGGAACTATGTAATCTATAGTAACATAAAGAGGAATAAGAATAAGAGCCCTGAATTTCCCACAGTAGGTGGGAAAGAAGTGAAACATGTGCTTCCTTTTACCCCTAACTCTACTAGTGCCATTCTATGTCTTTTCTACATGTAGGAACTACATGTGTAACTGGGAAGTAATCATTTTCTACTGCACGCCTTTTCAGCAGCTACTAGGACATCTGGATAGAAATCCATCTGGTGCTTAGGATAGTAATCACCACCATAAATTCTCAGAGTCCCCTTGCTTTTGCACAGTTACATGAATATGAAACAACACCAGGGCTCTGAAGTAAGTTTTGCTTCCCGTATGGGAGGCAGAGAGCTGTGAAAAGAAGGAAGATTTTTCAACATGGAGCTTCAGTTACTAATAGAAAAAATCCTGAATCCTTTCAGAGTCTCAGGGAAAAACTTCTGACTAGGCACCCCCTCCACCTCAGGTCATCCCCAAACGCAGCAACACCTCCAAAGAACTGTAGTGAGTTTGATTTAATCTCATCCCATCCTTTCCTGGGTATTTTTCCATTAGCATTTTGCACAGAGCCTGCAGGATTAGGGAAGAGCCAGATCTGAGTCTGTCAAGTTGTGGTTCTGCTTTCAGTGCTTATATATATGGTGCTCTGTGTTGAATTAAATCTACAATAAAAGTCCTCTCACTTGTTACTGTATTTGTGTAATGCTTAAATTAGATGGGAACAGTTATTTGAGAAAAACTAATCCAGTGCACATCCAAAACCACATCAGGTTTTAATAGAGAAGCTATCTACTAACACACTGCATGGTCAAGTGGGGAAATTCAACCAGATCTGTATTACTCAAAGACTGGCAGAACTGACACTTCTGACTTACCAGCTCCTGCACTGCCCAGGACAACAACATAAACTCATAAAAATGCACAGTGTTAAATCTTCTTGGCAGGTTGATAGTTTAAAATGATTTTGTGCTTCAAATGACCCGTTTGCTGCTTTCACGTTCATGATAGAAGTCCTGGCACCCGAGAATGAAGTGTTAGGAGGTGGTTGGGCTATGCAAGAGGTACAGATGTGAGTTACCAGAAGAAGAAGGATACCATTTCAGGTTCCTGAGTTGTGAAAGAGACATGGTTACAAGATATACAGAGGAGTTTATAGGCTCCTTGAAATATTTTGGCCCTTCATTTTCCATATATGTGTAGCCCGGCCTATATAATTTGGCCGGGGTGCAGAGTCCCACATAGCTGGTTGCTACAATGGATGCTTTTAACACATGATCTGTTAATCAACTAACTATTTTAAGATTAAAAAAAAGATTTGCTACTTTTTTTCCAAGAGCAAAGTGGATTGCCTTGTGTATACACACTGGATTTGCACTGCACTCACAGAAGTCAGGTATGTGGTGTTAAAAAATTATCCTTTATATTTACATAATATCTATTACAACAGTTTTTGATGTTTCAATTGGTACTAAATCATCTTTCATCTTTCATCATTCATGAGGAAGTGGAATGGAAAATCTACCTCGACCCTAGAGGCATGGATACATGAATTGCAAGGAAAAACAATCACAAAAGGGAAAATTGCAATCAGCAGTGGGCGTTTTCCCTAGAACGGCTGCTCTTACTCCTGATCTTGATGAAGGGACTCTGATTTGTATTTACAAGAAGCGAGTAGTGAATACTATGACTGGAACCAGAGGGACTCTGCCTCCAGCCAGGCAGTGGAGAGGGACAACTGGGTTAGTGGACTGTGTGGATTCAATAACCTGGCATATCAGACTCATAAGGAGTATAACGCTTGAGCAGATGCTTGTGCACAGTGTACCCTAATGCCATCAAGTTATGCAGGGGCAGAACCTATCTGTATTTCTGGAGTGGTGGGGGATCCAAACAGCTAACTGTATTGGAGGCCAAAGTGGACCTGACTGGGAATGAGTGGCAAAAGCACCCCATTGTGACTGGCCCAGTTTGCTCTTGCATCCTTGTCACAGACTACCTAAGGAGAGGGTTATTTCCAGGACCCAAAAGGCCTACTGGGTGGGTGGGTATACTGCATTCCCTACCAGCCTCTGGGAAAATCAAATGACATAATGGGCTCTTAAAGACTACACTGAGAGCAATGGGTGCTGGGATTCAAACACGGGGATAGATATTTTGCAAATGCCACCTGGTTAGTCTACACTAACCTACACTAGTCTACACTAACCTACGCTAGTCTACATACTAAAGAAAGGCATAAAGGTCCTGTACTGCACGTAAATAATATGCTGGGGAGGACAGGATGGGTTATTCCTGCTTCAGGCAAAGGCAAACCCATTCACAGGATTGCTTTTGCTCAGGGACCTGGATGCACATTTTGGGTAATGTGTGAGGGTGGGGAAGTCTGACATGTACCTCAAGGATTTGATTCTGGGTGAGAACAGCCAATGATTTGAATTGTATGATGTTAATTCATATAATACTGTATGCCATCACTACTATGCTTGCTAACATGCAATATCAACAGCATTACAGTAACAATTGCCCTGATTAATGAAGAATGAAACTTGATGACACTGGGCAAAGTCCAGCAATGACAGAACCAGACAAACACAACGGTGATGGAACCAGAACTGGCTTTGGTGTGCAACAATCCAACACCACAGATCATCTCTCCTGCCCTTTGGACTGCTATTAGAGATGGATACTGTCTTGGTTTCAGTTGGGATAGAGTTAATTTTCTTCCTAGTAGTAGTTAGAGTGCTGTGTTTTGGATTTAGGACCAGAATGATGTTGACACACTAATGTTTTAGTTGTTGCTAAGCAGTGTTTACACTAAGTCAAGCACTTTTCAGCTTCCCACACCACTCCACCAGCCAGTAGGCTGGGAGGCACAAGAAGCTGAGAGAAGACATAGCCAGGACAGCTAACCCAACTGGCTAAAGGGATATTCCATACCACAGAATGTCATGTCCAGTATATAAACTGGGAGAAGCTGGATGGGAGGAGCCAATCACTGATTGGGAACTGGCTGGACAGCAGTTGGCAGGTGGTGAGCAATTGCATTGTGCATCACTTTTTCTGTATATTCTATTTTTATTATTATTATTTCCCCTTTCATTTCAACTGCCTCTATCTCAATTCAGGAATTTTACTTTTTTTACCCAGTGCTCTCCCCCAGTCCACTGGGGGCAGAGGGTGAGTTGTGAGCAAGTGACTGTATGGTGTTTAGATACCTGCTGGAATTAACCACAACACTAGCCTATAGAATTTGTGGGAGGGAGGGTCCAGAGTCACAGATACCTGGTTGCTACAAGGGATGCTTTTAACATGGGATCTGTTAATCTGGTTTTGAGTTCAGCTATGTTAAACAACCTACTATTTTAAGCTACAAAATATTTGCTGGTTTTTGTCAAGAGTAACACGGATTGCTTTGTGTATACACACTGGATTTGCACTGTACTCGCAGAAGTCAGGTATGAAATTTAAAAAAAAATTATCCTTCATATTTACATAATATCTATTTCAACAGTTTTGTATGTTCAAATTGGTACAAAATCACCTTACATTAACAAGCTGTTCACTACAAGCTGTAAAGAACAGAAATATTAATTGCAATTGGAACTTACAGATGATATGGGAAAAGTCCATAAAGTTTAAAACTGAAACTGAAGCTTTGCTTCAACTGAAAGATCGATAAAGACCCAGGGGTGTTTGCATTGGCTATTATGACTTGAGGATTTCTGGAGACTGCTACACTTGTAAAGTTGGATCAGCACTTCAGTACATTACTTACAGAAATATATATATATAAACACACACACACGCATATATATTCAGCCTAAATAGTTACATCTCCAACCTGAACAAGCCTTTTGGCAGATCAGGAATGGGAGGGTTTTGTTTTTAGAATGAGACAATTAAAACATGGGTTGCCCTGAAGTTCCAACTGAATTAATTTCTCATGTTATGTAGTTTATCAGGATCTCATCCATGGAATAGTTTGCTAAATTAACAGCTCAAATATGAAATAGATTGCATTAAATGTTGCAGGTCAGGGGGAAATTAATTCCAAAGTATTAAACTCCCAAACCCAAATCCTGCACTTACAATACTGTGGATTTACGCCAGTGTAAATGAGAGAAGAATTTGGCCCCTGACCTTTTCCAAGCAGGTCATTATAGTTGAAATAGTAACTGATCTTAGAAAAACATTTTTGCTGCGAGGTATTTATTTCTGTATAAAGGTTTATGGAACATCATATTCTTTGCCCTTTAAGACTGATACTCACATATGTAAACACCACTGGGCCATAGCTTAATCCAGCCCCTCTAAATCTGGCTAAAACAATGGAAATATCTTCTGAAACCATTGTGGGTTATATCCAATATAGTTAAAAACATCTGACTGAAACCACAAATATGCTGGTATTTGGTTGTGCTATAAAAACATTTTTATGTCAAATACAACTGGGACTAATACAGTAAACTACAAGTATAGTTAACCCTTAGAATGAACCACTTTTAGACACTTGAAGGTTAAGGTAGTCTGCATTGATTACATTTTCTTATGAAGAGCATAAAATGAATGTAGGGTATAAAAACTAATTACTAGTATTAATAGAGTAATTGGTATTTATATAGGACCTTCCATGCTATACTATAAACATACCAGCAATGCGATAAACTCCTGTAGCTACTAGCTATGGACCTGATCATGTCCTGAGTGCTTGAGGAAACTGAGCCCAAATGCTGCTTCTTTTAAGGGAATAAACTTGTGCTCCCTTTCCCCTCCACATCTACCTGCACTCAAGTGCCCACACACAAGGACCATTTCAATGCTCACCAAACCTGGTGTTGCCAGAGGCTTGATCCATGCTTAGAAGAGCACAAACAAGGAGAGAAAGGGAAAGCAGAGTTAGGCAGGGTTGCAAGGGGGGGGGGTTAGCTGGCAGAATGGTATTGAGAAAAAGGTTTTCCAAGTAAGAGGTGTCCCAGGACAAGATGGGACAGTACTGAGTACAGAGCAGGGTCTCAGTTTGCTGCCCTGCTGTCTATGGCTCTGGGCAGCACCGTGCTGGGCACTGGCTCAGCAAAATCATTTCTTGTGACAGTTCAGTCCCCCATCATCTGCTCAATACACAAATAATGGAAATGTGTGTGGTCCATGTGTAAAAAGTATTTTAAAAATAATGTATATTTTTAAATAAAACTGGTATCTGAGAGTTAAACTTATAGAAATGCATAATGTAAAATAACAAGTTAAGGCATTCTCAAGAACCCATGTACCACTAACTTAATGGACTCAAGCACAGCAAATCCTACAGTTCATGAAAATTTTTTTGGACAGAGTTTGCTGACAAGTCTTGCTATGGTGATTTAAGAAGATACTATTCCTAACTGCCCCACTGGTGAAGTTGCTGGACTTACAGCAAAGTAGGCAGAAGGGAGCACTGTGCCATTCCAGGGACATTTTCCTGTCAGTACATGCGTCATGGCTCAAAGCCCTGATTTGTCTGCAGGGGAGATACTCAAACACTTGATAAAGCTGGGCTTCCACCCTTGCACTATGTCACTGCTTTGGAAATCTACATTTGTTCTGTATTATATTAACAAAATATTTATTTTGTATGAAATGTTTGTTTCATTCTTTGTGCCGTTCCTAATTTTTCTCTATACAACATCTGGGGAGTAAATGGAAGCTTTCATCTACAGGGACTCCTCATGTCTTCCCTGAGTGGTAACAGCTAATTCAGTGCAACCCTTGTATAGGGCAAGAATGTTTCTCTCTGTATTCATTGCTTTGTATCTACTTACACTGAATTTCATCTGCCAGTCATTCGAGTATCATGCATACAATTAATTTTAAATGTCATTAGTTACAATAATCTTGGATCACCAGCAAATACTGTCAGCTCACCACTGTGCAGATCACTTATGAATACATTAAACAGCTCAAGCTCCAGGCCAGATCCCTGTGGAAATACACCACTACCTCCCTAGCCATTTATTCACAGTCATTGCTTCCCATCTTTCAAAATCTGTGGAGAAACCATGAGACCATTCTGAGATGATTTAAGAGTCCTTTAGCAGAGATCTTGTCAAACTTCTCTGGCAATCCATACACAGCATTTCAAATAGGTCACTCTTGTCCATGTGAGTGGTGGCTTCTGTACGCCCAATAATTACACTATTCCCTGACCAGGAATTCATTACAATATTGTTTCCTACTACAATATAAATGTCAGTTTTACACTTGTAAAATAAATAAACAGGGCTGCTATGGATTTCAGCAGTAGTCATTTTACAGTTCTGTGTAGGAACAGTGCAAATAAGATAACCTTCTCCAGCTGCTGGATAATCCAAACCTGACTAAGTTTCCTTGACCTTCACTACTAAGTCATCAGCAACTTATTTCAATTAATTTACAAATATTAGTGCCATCTGTTTTTGTAGGAAGCAGACAGTGCTTTTTATTTATACATGCAGTGCAAACCTCTTTATCCTCACAGTCTAACTACTTGCATAATTTTAATAAGATCATATATATGTGGCTGAATACACTAAATACTGACAGCAGTTCATCAAAACAGGTACATAAGCAGGTTCCTCACTTAAGTGCTTTTCCCATCCAGCCACACACTGAGTCTCACTGATCTTCTTATACATTTCTGCCTATGAAAAATGTGAGTAACACCCAAACCTGGACCTGATCCTGTTCCATTCAAGTCAAGGGTAGTTTTTTCAGAAACACTATGGAATTATAAATGTAGTACTCTGAACACCGTCAGCTGCTCAGCTAAAGCTCTCAGCACCTTCCAGAGTTAAGCCAACATCTTAACAGTCAAGCAATGAACCCGGATGCTAATAATTCAAACTGCCATATCTGAAAAGATTAAAAGGAAGCTCTGTTAATTGCTACGAAGCTTAACCCAGCATTCAGCCTTTTTCTTCCCTAACAACATTGTAATCAGATGGTGAGCACTGAGCTGCTGTCTCAGATTGATGGTCAATATCCACTACGGCAGGATAACAAATAGCAGCCCTTAATGTTCTTCATAATTAAGCATCCTTTTAACATGGGCTGCCAGCATTGTTAAACTCTTCAACTCTTTGATACCAGATTGGTTGATCCTTGTTTTCCAGGTGGATAAAGCTGAACAAGACTCAAATAACAAAGGTTCCGTTATCAGTTCACATTTTGGTTTATCAATATCTTCAACTGCATTTTGTTAACCAACAATATGAACCTCTGGTTTAATACTCAATACTGAAGAACCAAGGTTATCCTCTACAAAATGAACAACAAAGTTTTAGTAGCTTATCACAGTGATGCATCTGCTTGCTTCATATTTTGATTTGAGTATTTAAACTTACATTTATATATTTCAGTATAGAAAACCTTTGTGAACTAGGTATGAAAGCATAACATGTTGTTTACTTATAGATATCAATGAAATAGAGAAGCAGGCTTAATTGTGTAACTCCTCTGATCTTCATAATTGAGACCATCCCATTTGTACCATATCTCACATGTAACTGATGAAAGAAAATGTGTGGGAGCAAATGTGTGGGAGATGAATTTATTTGATTTTCAGAGCTACAACAGCAGCTGGTCAGCAGGTTCACTCCAGTCCTCCCTAGTCAAAGTAGCTCAGGACCAGTGAGGTTTAGATCTTTTATTAGAAGAGGTTTGGCAGGAAATGCAAATTATTATTCAAAAGCAGACAGCTGGAGGGTAGGAAAAGTGGGGAGCAGCCATGAACCATTAATATGTACTTGCTAGTCTGATTAGTTTACCAACGAGAAAAAAATGGAATATGTTGTGTCTTTCACTCTCTGCCTACATATATTTTAATAGAGTATTTATGTATACAGTACTATATCTATATACACCTTGTTTGCTTAAAGCAAGGGCCAAATTATACCAAAATAAAAATCCTGCCAAGTTCTGATGAGAAGTTCACCCCTTTCCTGCTTCTCATCCTTCCCTCGAATGGATACTGCCAGCACATTAGTGCTGAGCAACAGCTGAGAGGTGGACAAAGAAAGCACAAAACAACCTTAGTGTAACAGCAGTCAAACATCGGATAGCGGAGTGACCTCCTCCCCCACCCCACTAAATATCCTTCTGGCTCCCATAGAAGAAATTAGGAAGATGAGTTAGCACAGCTGAGCTTACATATATGGAGGACACCACCATGTATCTCTGTAAGAAAGGAAAGAGCACAGTACATAGCCCTTTCTGCATTCATCTGATTGTCAAATGTCTTAGCTGTATGGGGGTGCCTTCAGTTTTTCCCCAGGTAGGGAGCAGGAAGCCCACAGCCTTCTGCTGCACCTGAAGAGAACTTAAAAGCACACTGCAATTTTCAAGGTTGAAGGTAATTTATCCTGTATTATCTGTAGGCTGCCTTCTTGGAGAACATGTACAGAAAATAGACTGCACAGTAGAGGAATACTTTTCATGCCTTCCATACTGGAGCACACAAAGACTCCAAAGATTTTATTAATTCAGTACATCCACACGCTTAAACCTTTAGGCAGTGGGGAGTAAGCTATTTATCTTTTGGTTTCTTGTAAGGAATTCACACTAGACTTGCTGTTAAATCATTTTCCCTGTACTACTAGTTCAGGAAATTAACTATAAATGAACTATGAAAACAAATCATTCTGCTGCAATTTTCCACTGATATTACTTTACAGTTTTAGTACATTTAGGAAAAGCAATATAGATTGAAAAAAAGAGTTACAACTTATTTATATACTGATCCTTAAATTATGCCCTTTCCTCTTTTAACAGGCTCTATTTATAAGGTATTTCTTGCTTATTCTGCAGTGCTGTATTGAAGCTGGAATCATCCTTATGGCTACAGCATCATACATGGTTTCACAGTTAAAACTGAAGATAATTTCACTCCAAGGCTACTATTTACTGAAATCTGTGGGGGAGGAGATAAAAGTCAGTTTCTTGTATTCTTTACTATAAAGCAAAGAGCTTCTGATGTTTATATAAATGGCGATATTGAGATATTCTGTGTTTTTTCAGTAGTTACTGATTTTTTTTCATAATTTCCTCCCTGCACAAACACTACTGCATTTCTTCAGAAAGATTAAACATCAAAGATTTATGCCTTCATTAAGGTCCATGCTTTTCATCCGTTTGAAGAAATAAGAGATGGTGTGCTTTAAATATGGAATATGCAGTTTGCTCTGAAAATGTTCTTTAAGCAACACACAGGGGTAATTGTGGAGAAGTTCTACAGTTCTGGGGGGATCTAATCCATACTGTTCAAAACTCCATCAATAAAGTCTTACACCATCAGACTGTCAAATTATTTAACAAAGAAAATCTGATGAGAGATATTTATTGAAATGTAATGTTAACTAAGGGTATGTATGCTGCAAGTTGGGTTTTTTTAAATACATATTTACAGAACAAAGAAATAAGAAATGACAATGCTGCGAGCTGAACACAAACAGCAAAACATAAATTCTGCTCTGCTGTAATGTGGTTATTTTAAGAAATATAAATCATTTAGCTAACATATTTGTACATTCACATCAGGGCTGTGCTCTGAAGCACTAAGTGCTAGCTGAAGTGGGCAGCAAACAGTGCCTTTGAGTTGATGGCAAGGGTAAGTCTCCTGTGCCGCAAAAAGCAGGCAGTAAACATCTTGTTCTCCACACTTTAGATGAGCCACGTGGAAATGAAGTTTTCCACCACTACAGATTGCAGTCTAGTGGCTACAGTCGTGCCCATTCTAAAATGAATGCACTTTACCATTTGAGTAGTTAGGGTCAATTCTACAGTAAGGATTTGAAGTCTTTATAGGTTGAGTGGGAGTAAAATGTGCTCCTGGGTTTTTTTGTAGCAGTACAGTGGTAGCTGTTAGAAGTGGTGGAGAAACCAACTCTTTTCTCATGACAAAAATATAAATCTACAAATTGAAATCTGCAATTCAAAAGAAGTTATCTGTGAGAAATCCTGAATCAGATATTTTTGTGTGAAATCTCAGCTTCACTGAACTCAGTGGATAAAACCTCACTTGCTTCACTAGAGGCACCATTTCACTTTTTGTTGGAATTTCTTTCAAATTAACATTTCCCTACTGAAAATGTTTAAACCAACTTTTTTTTTCTCCTATTTTTTTTTTTTTTTAAATTTCCCCCCTCCTATCCCCAGTAGGAACGCCTTTTTTACCAGAAGCATTTTGGTCAGATCTACAAAGGAGCTGCAGACAGAAGCCATGAACAGATGTCCTCTTCAGGACCCTGCTGTGAGTTGGAAGGGGTTACTACTCTCAGCTGCTTAGCACCACTCCCTGCTCTCCTCATTAGGGATCACCCCCACTGGTGTGCTCATTGAACAGTTTGTATGAACACTTCCTACATGGCGCAGCTTCAGGCTCAGCCTGTTATCCTGGTACAGACCAACGATGAGCAAAACAAATGGAGCTGATTTTGCTTAAAAAAAATGAGGGAGCTTCTACACAAGTCATTGTGGGAGCAGATGGAGAGGGCAGCAGCCTTTGACAGGGTGGGTAGAGCGAGTAGCTAAGACTAACTTATTCTGGTGAGGTGGCTGGATTTGGAGAAGTCTGTCCATCACTCAGAAATCAGAAGTTCCTCCAGTATGTAATGCATGTAGAGTTACCTGGACATCAGGAGAAATCTGGCTCCAAGTCTTAAAGAGCATTTGTCCTCAAAGTGGTAGCACAGACATTGTAAGCTACTAAAGAATTACAGAAAACAGCTATCCAACCTATAGTTCAACAAGAATCAGAAGTAAACTAAATGACAGTGTAACTTCCCTCCAAAAGACACGTTCTTGTAGATTCCTGAACATCAGCATCCTCTGATGACTTTACAACTCGGGGGTGTATTTTGGCCCATGAAATCTGCTGCATGTAAACCCTGTGCTGGAACCCAACTGCCCTCAGCAGACAAGCAAACAAGCAAACTCCATGGCCACACAATTCTTTCAGGAATTAAGAAGCATTCATAGGGGTTCTCACATCTTCCTAACCACAACAAACAGTCAAGTTACCTTTGTTAAGCAAACCAATTTTCATTGCTTTCATTCAAATGGCCTTAAAATAGAATTCTTGCCTGCTTTATTTTGTCAGATGCAAAGAAAACTGAGAAACTGTATCCATTGTTCCTTAAAAGAGCTTATTAGTGAAACAAAGACCTTTTTTCTCCAGTGAGTGCTGTTTGTGCAGTTACTTCATGACATTTATTTGGATTCCGTCCCAGGGGAAAAAGGCCAAATTCAGTTTCAGCATTTGCCTACTACAGCATAAACAGTCATTAGTTAACAGATCTTTTTTGGCGGTCTCTATGTAGCCTCCAACATCAAAGCACGTGATATCCATGAAATAATCAAAGCAACATATGTACACTGAAGCACTGTACATACATTATTTTTCAGTAGCCTAGCAATCCTCAGAAATTTGAAGAGGTTCTCCTAGGCCTTGAGCCAAAGCCCTTGGAAGTTGATGCCTTTTTTTTTTTTTCTTTTCCTTTGACTTCAATAGATGCTGAGTCTGGTTGTCAGATAATCACTGCCATGTTAATGGCAACCTACTTTCCATTTTTGTATTAATTTCCCGCTCAAGGAAGATACGGGGCCGAAAGCACTGGAGAATGAAATAATTTGCCCTGTTTCTACACAGGGTAGAGAATGCCTGGGTAACGGCAGCCAGATTCCCCCTTAGGGCTTCACTGATTCATCCTAACCACGGCATGGAAGAGTGAGTGGATACTTCCTTTGCCACAGCTTTTTTTTTTTTTTTTATGAAGGACAGCATTAGCAGTAAAAAACCTATGAAAATGGTAGGTTTTGTATTGAGTCCACTGGAATTGGGAACAAGGCCAATTTATTTTCTCCTCTAATGCCAAGCTGCTGGCAGTCATTTCTCCTCTAGGTATAAGTTCTTAGGGAAATACTGGTTATCTAATATCTGACTTTGCCTCCTATTTTTCTACATGCTGCCACAGTACTGGCACTGTCTGTACTTTCAGGTCTTGTATAACATCACAGTTCTTCTCCAAGTCCTTCAAAGCCAAAAAAAAAAAAAAATCCAAACAAAACTAACAAAGTAATGCCTTTGCTAATCCCTCCTAACATGAACAAGTGACATTATTTGAAATGAGTCACATAAGAGGAATAACCTTTCCCTGCTGTTAGCATCAGAGAGTGCATCTGTCCCTCTGCTCTTGGGCACTGCTGAGGTCTGGCTTTTGAACAACACAGAACTAGATCTCTAAAGCAGTGTGGCCAGCAGGTAGAGGGAGGTGATCCTGCCCCTGTCCTCCTCCCTGGTGAAACTCCACCTGGAATGCTGCATCCAGCTCTGGGGTCCCCAGCACAGGAAGGACATCAGCCCGTTGGAGTGAGTCCAGAGGAAGGCCACCAAAATGATTAGAGGGATGGAGCACCTCTCCTATGAGGAAAGGCTGAGAGAAATGGGATTGCTTAGCCTGGAGAAGAGAAGGCTTTGGGGTGACCTAATTGTGGCCTTTCAGTACCTGGAGAGAGTCTACAAGAAACATGGAGAGATACTTTCTACAAGAGCATGTAGTGGCAGGACAAGCAGGAATGGCTTCAAACCAAGAGCAGGTTTAGATTAGATATTAGGAAGAAATTCTTTACTGTGAGGGTAGTGAGACACTGGAACAGGTTGCCCAGCAAAGTTATGAATGCCCCATCCCTGGAAGTGTTCAAGGCCAGGTTGGATGGAGCTCTGAGCAACCTGGTCTAGTGGAAGGTGTCCCTGCCCACAGCAGGGAGATTGGAACTAGATGATCTTTAAGGTCCCTTCCAACCCAGGCCATTCTATCATTCTATGAAAAGGTCACTGTCTGAAATGGTTATGAATACTTGACCTGATTTGATTAAATGAAATCTATTTTAATGAAAGAAATTTCCAATGTTTACTGGCAAAGAGGCACAGCAGACAAGTTTTGCTGAAGTTGAAAGAGGTGGTAGAGTTGGCTTGGGAGGAACATATACACTCCTGGAGAGTGAAACCTAAAACTAAATCCCTGTAAGAACTGATGATAAGTAGTTTATTTTTAGCTGAGTAAAAACAGAGTTCTGAAAAAGAGCATGAGAGAGTAGGAGAGTAAGTGCATGGGTAAAGGACTGCAACAAGGTTTAAATTTTACAAGAAGCAACTAATGGAATATAAAGATAGTATTCAAAAATATATAAAATCCATGAAGGTCAAAGAGCAAAACATAATTACTTTTAAAATAAAATAAATTTGAGACATACTTGAAGGTTGCAAACAAAACGAGTTTAGTGGAACTATTAAAGGCAAGATCCAAATCCCACTGAAGTTGGTGGAAAGACAATCACTGACTCTTACAGTGTTGGACTAGGACCAAAGAGAACAACAAAGAAATTTCCAATGACTGAAAACGTATCAAGAAAATCTCAGTGGTTTCTTCACATCTGTGTTTGATAACAAAGAACACTGGCAATGCTCATGAAGGATGCATTTGTGGGTACTAATGAGGACAAAGTAAAGGAATCTGTGAAGTAACCAAGTACAGGAACAAAATAAAGACAGATAATAAGTAGTAATGGATTATACCCACAGATGAAGCATAGCATTTTGTGTGTTTACCTGTGCACTGTAATATTTGTCCTGCCATGTTCAGGAAAGTCTTAGAAATAGGTACTATAGAGCATCTCTGAGCACACTGGGCAACTAATAATTGAATGTCAGTTGCTAAAAATCAAATAGAAGGTTAATATTTTTAATTACCTTCTGTTTTTTAAAAGATTTTTATATACTTTGGCCAAATATTAGTAAATTAAATTGACATTTTCAGCTATTACTTTCAGAAACACTTATTTCACATGAAAACAAGCCATGACACGATTTGCGATGAGATAGAAAGTATTTGGACTCTTCCTTGTTTCCGGTTATTTTTATAAACAAAAAAAATCATACCAACAATGAGCAAGCTAATACATTTCTGAATATGAAATACCATGTCTGATATGGACATAGACCACACTCACTAGATTTAAATATGTCATTATCGGTGTGAGTTTAGTCACGTTGGAAAAAAATATGCTGTATCTTTGTGTATGAACATGCCCACTGGCAATCCACGGTTCTTTGTCTCAACACATCTCCAGGAACTGCACTGAATTGGAGAGTGTAATTTCCTAGGCTATCACCTTAATCATTGTTTCCTGCATGCTAGGGTATTCCTTTGTTACACAGGACATTACTTTGTTGTGCTTTGCTGTTGATCATCCTTTACCTGCTACGCCTGTTCCAGCTGTGGAAATTGGGAAGATAGGAAAGACACTAGTAAAGCATGCAGTGGAAGAAATGAAGTGGCATTTGCAAAGCCAGATGCTAAGACTATTCAAGATAAAACCTAAGTATGTTCTTCTTTTGGGTGAAACAGCAAAGAACAGATCATAAACATGCAGTGCTACTCCATGAGCCCAAACTGGCAGCAACTATTCCACCAGTCAGTCCCCATGAAACTGTTATAATCTCATGACCCAGCTATGAACTGTTCCCTTAAAAAGCAATTCCCCTATGCATTGAGTTTCTGATTATCCAAGAGTCAGATGCAAACAGAAGACTTGCAACACATATTTCAGGTGCTACTGAAATGGAAATACATATAAGGTATAGTCTTTCTACTTCTCCTGAGACACATATTTCAAGTAGTTTCATTTGCAATGCAAATTTATTATGGGCAAATATTGTGTTATAAAGTTAGGAAGAGGTGACTTACTCTTAAAGGTCTACAGAGTACCCTGATTTTTGCCCTTCAAGAATCAGGAAGACTTTAGACCTTTGTGGTTGCATAGATAGGATTGCAAAAATGCCCTGCAGTACAACCTCCTACACTTCCGCCTGAGCTGTTTTAAATGTCCAAAAAGATGTAGCCTCTGGCTCTCTATCGTTTCCTCTGGGAGACAAGTTCTATTATGTCATAGCATTTCTCCCTCTTCTGTAACACATAGCCCCTACTGATACTTAATGACACAAACCACAACAGATGGCTGGCAGAACACTGTGGTAAATTAATAGCAACTCTTTTAGGCATTCAGAAGCTTGGAAAATCTTGGAAGAATCCTCCAGTATGGATTGTAACTAACATAAAAGGAAGCCATAGAGATAACATTAGAGATATTTTTGTCCCACTTGAAATGTAGGACCTGTCACTGTTACCAAAAAACTAAGAAAGATTTTATTAATAAACTGAAAGAGATTCAAGGAAAAACCCTCCCTTTACATAAACTTTTGGCCTACTTTCACAAAAAAACCTCCCACAACCCACAATATTTTGTACACACTCCTCTTTCAAGGAAAGGCAAAATAGTAGGTGATGGTATTTCATGGTGTCACATGTCCTGTCTACAAATTCCTGAGGGAACCTCCCACTTTGGCATTCCAAAAGGGAACACCAGCTCAGTGTCCGTTGCCGACTAGCTGACTGCAGATTTGGCAGGTTCCAGGTGCAGGTGTGGAGCTGGATACTTGAGTAAAGAGGTATATCACTCAATCTGACCTCGAGACAAAAGCTTCCAACACATTTGCTCTAAAAAGATGAAGTTCAATGTCTCTGAAATCCTTCTTTTGAACTCTGACACTAACCTCTGAAAGGTATTTAAGTGTTCCACTCCCACTGACTTCAACAGCATTTGGGTACCTAAATACCTCTCAGTAGTTGTCTGACAAGAAAAAGAGCTACTTGCTTGAATAACTTAAAACCTGATCCCAAGTGTCATTTATGCCTCTTTGTCCTCCCAGTCATTCCAAAATCCAGGTGTTTCACTTTCTTTAGATCAGAGCTACCAAAAATCAAGTACAGCTTTTGAAAACCCTTCCCTTTCTGCCCCTCACGTTCTGCTAGCTGTGGAAAAGGACAGTGATGTATGACGTGCTTTGGCTGACGATGCTCCAGCCCGCGCTGCTGCGGCGCTGCACAGCTCTGCCAACAACCCGCCACCGCCGCCCCAGCTCAACCTGTTTGATGAAATGCTACTGTATTTTCTTACATGGAAAACAAACAATGCCCTGAGCTGTGCCCTGATCCCCAGCAGTGATGCTGGGGAAACTCATAATGCCAAAGCTCAACCTACAGGAGTTTGAGGCTGAGTTTTTGTCATAACTTGCATAGTATAACGGGGTCTGGAGAGCTGCTGATGTCTGGGCAAGAGTGTATTAAATACCCTTTTATAGCTTAAGGGCCAGGGGACAATGACTTCTGTGAGATTTTAATGAATAGACATTAAGGCTCAGACTATAAATAAGTCAGTTGGAGGGCTGGTATATAGACACACTCGTGTAACATTCCTGTTCATTTTATTTCCTGCAATTATGGCCTCTGAGTGAACTGACAGCTCCCAGTTACGGGGCAGGACCTGGCTTGGCCAAACACCCTCTTCAAGGTGGCAGCTCTCCTCCACGCAGGCTCACCATGCAGAAAAGAATGGGCTAAACTCAAGCACACAGAAATTTAAAAAAATAAACACTTCGATATTTCAGTACTTTCAAAACTTCACAGGGTTTGTAAAAGGGAATATGAAATGCTTGCCTATATTTAGGTCACTTATGTAGGGCTACATTTACTTTGTAAATCTATCACCTCTCTTTTTTTTCCCCCAATACTCTCCATTCAAGCCAGGTGCCTTTCATTTTTCCTTTGTAAACTTAAAAGCACTGGTTTGGTGTCTGGCATAGCCTTCTGGCACTTCATCCTACCTTAAATATTTGGTAGGGGAAGCTGGAAGGATTTCCAGGTAAAAAGTGAGAAGGTTTTGTTTTCTACAAAAACCACCTTTAAAATTAAATATTTTAGAAAAGTAGCAAAACTTGTTACATAAGAGTTAGATGCGAGGTCCACACCAGAGGCTGGAGGACCACTGGGTCTGAGCCTTGTCCTTCAAATCTTTGCTTTCCCAAGTTACCAGCTGGGCTGGAAGAATGTTCCAGAGATGAGTGGGTAAAGCTGGTGTTATACTTTGATAGAGTTTTCCCCTTTTTTAGCATTTGCTGAACCAGAAAATCTAGGTCATGTAGGAATATCCAAATCAAACAGCAAACTGCTTTGGCAAGGGAATGCAGAAATGACCATGCCAGGGAAAAAAAAGTGCAACTTTAACATATTTGTCAGTTGTTATTATGACTTTTCTTATTCCTGGGGACACCAAAGTGTGGACAAAACAGGAAGGGAAAGATTTGAAAAAGTCATAGATCAGTGAATACATAGAACTTAAATATTAAGTACATTACTGTGCTTTTCCAAAATATGCCTGAATTTTTATGTGTTCAGCTTTGAGATCTATTTTACATAGTTGAATTAAACAGGAATTTTGCTAGTGATGTCCAATCAACGAGGACTTGATCATAGCTTTGTCACACATTATTAAAGTCCACGTTTCTAAAGCATGGTTCTTTATGCATTTCAACATCCATGTAGCCTAGAGGAGTTTCCTTGTACTGTCACTGTATTTCTTTTTGCCACTCACTTCTAACACTTACCTGTTTATCTAAAATTTTTTGGAGAACACATACTAAGTATCTCTGAATTTTCCTAGAGCTCTGACTGATGAATCTTCAGAGAAGTCTAAAACCAACCAGGACTCCATGAAAGTCACACACCAGCTGGGAAGTTTCTTTGTGGCTTATTTGGCTATTGCCAAATGTAGGTGCAGTGCTACAAAATATTTAGTCTCTTTCATTTTTATGTTCTCAGTAAAACTAATACATGTCAGCACCCTTAATCTAAAAATAAAACTCATTCACGCAAAAATACTCTTCACTATTATCATGACATAAACCGCCCTTGCCTTCAGAAACCCCAAACTGCTGATGGATGTAGTGGTATACTTTTAAAGCTAGATTAAAAAGTGAACAGAAGCAAGTGCTTAGCTTTGCATTAGCTTTAGCAAGCAAAGTGTCATGTCCTTGGTTGGAGACAAGCAAAACAAAGAAAAGGAAGGTCATCCTCCCAGAGAGTCCCCTCGCAAATCCAGCACTGGAATACAAGTTCATGGACATCACCCGGACTGATGCCCTGCCCAGGTCAAGCAAGCCTCAGGGTGGTAAATGGTACCTCACCTGCCTGCTAACACAACAAACATTTGCATCAGTCTGTGCCTCCTGTGAGTATTCTATGAAAACCTACACCGACTATTCATGACCCCAAGCTAACGACGGGACTAACTCTCCTTGTTCCTGCTGATTTCTGTAGAACCAGAAGACCCTTCAGAAGACATGCTTGGCATGCTGCACAGCAGGGCTTTTCTTTAAGAAGATGAAACAACAATGCTAAAAGTACAGAGTAATGTTCATTTTTTCCCTTTTAAATAAGAAAGTGGACTGTGTCAAGCTAGGATATCAGTGAATAAAAGTAACTTTTTTCAGTAACATGCAAAATTCACTGAGGAAAATGAAAAATCTTCCAGAACTCCAAAAATCCAGATTATTCTGGTCAGAGAAATTGTGAGCTGAGGGAGCCTCACTGGAGCAAACTCAGCATTGGTACCTGAAGCTAAATTTAACAGAAACACAACCTCTCCATGGGATAGGTAGGGTTAGCCTTAGTTTCTTGAATGGCATCTTTGATGCTACAGATTTTGTGCTATATTTAAGAACTCAAAATGGTGGCCAGTTGGCTCTTTGATGAGGTATTATTCGTAAGCAAATGGGGAGGTTATTGTGAGGACATGCTGCATGTGGCTGAGGTTAAACACACCAAAACAACTGTTCTGGTTTCTAATTTGAGCAACACAGCAATTACCTCTCTCTGACCTACCTGGAAACCAAACAGAAGAGTTCATCCCCTTCTTTTATTGACCAGACAAGTTTAGTCACACATTTTACTTATCCTATCATCACCACATAATTGCTTACAAATCTTCAAAATTAGCCTGATGCTCTGACAGACTTAATATGGAAATGGTAACAAAAATAGGTTTTAGAGTTGCTGTCTTCATCCAAACTAAACAAAACATAACCTCACTTTAGGGTCTTCATATTCCTTCATATTCCCTTCATATTCCCTTCATATTAATGCAAAATTGCTTTTCAAATCATATTTTTACTCAATTGACTGCTATATTTTTTGAGTGCAGGATAAGCAGGAACAATTCAGGAGGCAGGTGATCCTACACTCAGAACCTGATCTAGGAGTTCGTAACTATATTGTGCAGATAGGCAGGATGCCAAAGAAACTACAGGCTGTAAAATTCACTTATTCCAGAGCCCTGAAAAATCATATTTTCTAATGAAAGGCAAGACTGTGAAAACTAGGGGCTAGTATGGAGGGCAAAGAGCCCAGAAATCAAAGAACCAAAGCATACCCTTGGGTGAGAAGATCACAACAACCTCTACCTGTTCACTGGGTCTTGCTCATTCATTTAGTGGTATTTGGGTCAGTGAACCCCTACTACCTCTGGTCTTTGCTGCTGTTATGATAAACACTGAGCCCATTATTGTGAATGGTTTTGCGAATGACAGACATATGATGACAATGTATTCACAAAAACCTATACTTGTTTTTGGGAATGCATTGCCCACAGGCACATGCGTAGGTTTTGGCCCACTTTACAGCACTGCTAAATGCAGTGCTGCTAAATGCAGAAAAGGTGTCGGTTTTAGGGCAGTTTCTAGCATACACATTACTTGTCTACTCCTGAAGTAAACAATGCTGATGTCAAGGTATGCAACTCAGATGTCCCAAGCCTGGAGCTTCAAAAGGACTCATAGATACTGAAGAGTCCATAGATCTCTTCTTGAGATACCCTTCCCTCAGAAAGTAAGCTGACATTGTTTCGAGCATTCCAACTCACTAGTTATTTCAAATTCTAACCCTTCTACAAGCAACATCACTCCAGAAAGAAAACAGCAGACTGACCTGATATACCACTGGCACTGGAACAAACGTGACCCCTTCAAGACGCAGTTATCAGCTTGCTGGGGCCCACCTGAGCAAATAGAGCTTGCTCTTCTGCAACCTGCCCAGGCTTGCCCAATGGGGATGTGTGCCAGAGGCTTTCTGCTGAGTGCTAGTGGAGGCTGAAATTTGTGGAGGCCAGTGCTTCATTATGAATTTAGAGGTGGCACTTTCTATGCAAAGAAGAGATCTCAACATAGCCTGTGAGGTGGTGCTCAGATCCCCATCCCTCCTACACACTTTTTCTTTCAGTGGCCTTAAGAAACTTGGCCCTTTAGACTTGTTTGGAAATACAAGACATAATGCACAGGAATGACATTTATTGCCTATTTCTGACCTGACACACCTTCTGCCATTGTATGACATTGTATGCCATTCCAGCCTAACTATACCTGTCCACCACAGAGTTCACACACTGTACGTGTGTGGCTACTGTCCAAAGGTCTTCCCATAAAATGCACTCACTGCAGCATGTCACACTGGTAAAAACACTGAACTGTGTTACCATATGACCAGCTGCTGATGTGCATACTTGATTTTCCTGTCATTAAGTGAATTTAAGCATTCTGGGCACAGCATTAATATTCTGGCAATTTTCTTATACTTTGGCTTTCCCAAGGACAAAAGCAGAAGAATACAGAAACTGTTTCAAGGGCAGAGTCACTTTATATTCAGTTCTACAGGTTCAGTTGGTATTAACACAACCAGTAAAACAGGAAACCTTTTCATACCAGTATTTCAATATATGCTTTTCTTTTTTGTAATGTTATTTTCATCCTGTGTCAGACAAAAACTTACTGCAATTCTGAAATGCTAAAAATGTTTCCAGAGGATGTGATTAAACAGAAAAAAAACCCCCAACAAACTGAAAGTAAAATAAACAGCATTCCTCATGGTGGACTTGGCAGTGCTGGGTTAATAATTGGACTTGATGATCTTAAAGGTCTTTCCAACCTAAATGATCCTTTGATTCTATGAAGCTAAAGCCCTGTTTACCTAGACATGCAGAACTGAAGCTTTACAAACTAAAGGAATGTCTGCATCTTTTAAGGCCTGTCTTATAAACATCCTTGTCTAATACTGTCAAAACACAAAACAGACTCTAATTTTTAAATTAATTTGTCAGCGTTTGTGAGACGCTAAGCTAAAGAGAAAAATACAGAAGTTGTATGTGGCCACATACACAGATTTTATATATTCATGATGTTTTCTTTTGCTATGTTGACGACCTCAGTCCTTCACTCTCAGTAACCACAAGAGAAATGCACCTGTAGCAACTCAGAGCCTGAAAATTAAGCCTTTAAAAATCAACTTCAATTAGTGTGCATCCATGTCACCTGATGTACCTCAGAGGTGAAAAAAGTGGATATGAAAGTGTGTTTGTTTTCCTTTGCCATGCCTTGCAATAAGAAATTTCATTCAATATTTATCTAAGGATTTCAGTAGTAAGTAGAGAGTTTGTGGCAGTTCAGTGAATGTTTTCACAGCGTTGTTGTTACTGCAGTTGTAAAGTTTCACTTATGATTGAATGTTCAGGGCTGGTAAAACCCTGTGTCTCTTTACTGCTCACAGATGTGTCAGAAAAAAATTTACTAAATGCCTGTTTTTTATTACTGCTCTGCTGGTCCTTTTTCTGTGGACATTCCAAAATGCAAGTTAAATCCGATGGTGAATGTATCTTCCAGATATTCACATTAAAGGACATAATTCATGTAACATAAAACATACTACCATAACAAAGCTATAAGATTTAAAAACAGATTTTTTGGAGGCAAGATCTAATTTCATCCCTCACAAATGTTCTCAATTCAATTATTGAAATAAATATATACGTGTATATATATATATATATATGCTTTTAATATATTTACTTTATAAAAATATATGCAGATAAATGCAGCTATCTGCAAAAGTTACCCATAGGTTCTGCCAGTTGGATGCAGATGTAGCTCCCTGACTCTGAAGGAGTGTGTTACAAGTTTTACATAGACATTGAAGTCTACTTTGGCATTTTGTTCATTTATTTAATCTGAATCATTTACATAGTAACTCCTGATATTTCTTAGTATCACAGCTGAACCTCAGAATGTATCGTACATCCAGCGTAAACAGTCCTTTGGTTGTACAAAACTGCCAGGAATTCTCTGCAAGTCAAAGGTCAAACACACACTGACTGTTCAAGGTCCTATTTTTATAAACATTAATGACCAGTGAATACTGTGAATTTTTTGTCCTCTTTTAGGCTGGTAACACACCTTTTTAGATAGTAAGCTTTAGAAGAATGCCAGCAGCCTGCCATCCCCTCCTGAATGATATCAGACTCTATTCCAGCAGTGACACAGGGCTATCACATTGGTTCACATGTGTTGGGTATTTTAATCCCATTACAACTTCTGTGGACAACTGCACAGAACAGATACAAATGGACATTCTTTTCTGTAAACAGATTAGGCAGGAAAGAAAAAAAAATTTGATAATTGCAGAACGAAAACTCACTGGCATCTTGCAAGACCAATTAATCTAATGTACCATACTCACCTATCCCACATATACTGGTAGAAAAATTATTTAAACAGACAATACAAGTCTATGGGCTCTTAATCTTTTATGTAATTGAGATGATGTAACTTTGCCCAAAAAATTGCAATATGTTTCATCTAATTAAGTGCAGATAAGACTGAAACTAAAAAATGCCAATACCTCTATTCAGACTACAATGCATGTTACATGTACCACAGAGCAATGCTACAACCAACATCTTGATTTTATAACTTTACTCTTCCTTTGTGAACATGCAATCAGTTATTTAAGTTACCAAAATGGATTTTTCCTGTGATATATGACTAATAAACACTGACGCTCAAGCACCTGCAAAAGTAACATTGCTGCTTTGTAGTCTCTGCCATGAACATTTCACCTTCTATCATCTGAAATGATCTCAAATTCTTCTCATCAAAGTAGATGTAACTGAGGCAAGGAGCCTACTTTAGTACATCAAACACATGTAACATTCACTCTATTTAATCTTCCTGCCTTTTCCGTCTGAAAAGGATGCTGTCATGCATGAATATACTGTTCCTTTATGCAGCTTCTGCCACGAAGCCAACTTTGTCTTCCACTCAAGTTTTTGCCTTTGTTGTGGTTCATTGTCTTTTAAAATTATCTTTTCAGCTGCATTGGAATTAGTCGCCATTCATCATGCCACTAATAATAGATTAAATGAAAACAAAGTCTAATTTTATAGATTCTGTAAGATGGAAACAAATCTCTTTTATGCCCATGCTGTTACTAATCAGATTACAATGCAGATACTAAACATCTACTGAGGTGCCAGAGGGAGAGAGAAGTACCACCTCCTTCCAGCTCTCAAGATGACGATCTATGTTGAGATTACAGTAAGAAAGTAATGCTAACTATACTGAGGTAAATGCCATTTGTATAGTGACAGAATAAGACAGAGCTGACTTATCATATTGAGTCTCCTTGATGGACTACCTGCTTTTGCTCAGAATGCACTGATGGTCCAGCAACAAAACTCCTTGTGAAATACATTAACTGTTATGAGGTGAGATCCACCATAGACAAAAAAAATGCTGCAGCAGTTCAGTATTAACTAGTTTTGACACAAATTATATGTGGCATGCACCATCTGGCTTCCTTAAAAAAAAAAAAAAAAGCAGACAAGGCAAGGAACAGGCAGGGAGACTCCACTGCCTTTAATGACTGAGTGGGATCAGAGAAAAGCAAGCTTGAGCAGCAGAGATTTGCTGCAGGTAATGGTATCATGGTATAAAAAATGGCAGCTGTCAGAGAGATCCTGAACTTATTTCAAAAGGTGCAGAAATAGAAGGACCTTTGCTAATTAAATATTCTATAAAGCAAAGAAAAAGTACAGGACAAACAATAAATCACACAGCTCCTTAGAAGTCATTGCGCTTTGAAAAAAAAACCACCAAAAAACCCCAGTGATTTTTATGTAAGGAAAATATTTCAAAGTGAGTATTCTGTGCAAAGCCATATGCAGAAAGTGTTTCTGTGTCATGTAAACTTCATAGAGTTCTTTGGTTCTTTGCTCTGTGCCTCTGGGACCCAGTCTGGCACTGTTTGACCTCCAAGGAGCTTTAATGAAAAGCACATCAAGCCCAAGTGAGGGACTTTTTGATGTTAGCACTGCACATCACTAAAGAAATCAATACTTTTCAAGTGGTGTTGCACCTCCTCTGGTAAAAGCAGTTTGTACTCAAGACAGTGTAAGAGTTTGAAAATGAGTCCACTCTCAACAATTCTCATGGGAAAAGAGACTATCATTATGTTTATCTGGCAGGCAAAGTACACGTCAGTCCAAAATACAAAGTGCCACAGTGTTGTACGTGTTGTACGGGAATACAAATTATTTTTTGAATGAGTAAAATAGACACTGTCAAAATACTATTTCTGGAATTGGCAAGACATTACACAATGTCCACCCGGAGCAGCAGAGCTGTCCTGCAGCAAAAGCAGTTCAGATGGTCAACTTCCCCCATCATCCCAGATGGACCATGCCCTTTAGCTGAAATATATTTCCCTTAAAATATATTTGCCTTATATTTGAAATATATTTGCCTGAACGACCAGCCCTACAGCACACAAATCTCTAAGCACAAAACTTCACAGGGTCATCATCCACTAGGGAACCTGATGGGATGGGATGGGATGGGAGAATGAAGATGTGTGTTCCTAATTGCAGTTTGATAATGCAGCAGCTCACCTGCACATGCCAGCACAAACTTAGCTGACCTCTGCAGACATTCTAAATGGCACTTAAACAGCAGGCAGAGTTGCCTGGTAATCAGAATTTTAGACTGATTCCTCAAATGAAATTTAAGTGCTTCAACCAAAATGTACTTTTACAAATAATATATATATATTGCACAATAGGTTTTTACAATTTTTTGTTTTTCTGATAGGAAAAGTATCTTACTAAAACTTTCTTGCAAAAAAATTCTCAAATAGCTTTGGAAGAAAACCCATAAAAATATTTTAAATTATGAAAATTGTAATGAGATTTCTCCCAAGCACAATTACATAAACATTTAAAATCAATGATCAGTTCCCCTCAGAGCTGAATACAGGCCCCTGAAATTTACTGGCTTTATAGGTGCTACTGTCCTGAAGTGTAACAATGCCTAACTTGCTACTTGTGATCCTACTTCTCATCTCAGAAGCAAGGTCATGATCCTACAACCTTAAAGTTAATTGCCAGTTTTTCTACACACTTTGATGTGAACTGAAGTAGGGCTCAAAGTGACCATGGATATACTTAAGCTCCTTTAAATCAAAGTGACTGCGGGAAGGGGAAGACATCAGAAGCAGTGCCCTTGGAACCACCCTGTAAAAATGGAAATTCTCCCTTCCTGAAGCAACTCCCATCCTCTGCATATCTGGAGACTTTGTCAGTAGCTAGTAAATTATCTATACTTTTTCTGCCATCTCTCTCTTTCAACTCAGACAGCTGTAAAAGATTGGAGGTTGCACTATGAAAATGTACATGTAATAATATTCAATGAAAAATACTCAGTGTCATAGCTCCTCCTCAGATGTATTTAAGAAAACTATTTTTGATGGACAAGTAATTACGACAATTAGAAAAAATCCCAACATATTATCCACAGAACAGATGGGAGAAATGCCAGATTATGTACAAGCATACAGATGAGTGCTTTCACTGAAAAACAATGGAAAGAGATGTCATGTTTGGCTTAGGAAGAAGTGACAGCTATTGATATAATCACATTAAATGCAGATTTTCCCATTTCATATCTGGAATTATTATTGGTTTGAATTTTTAGACTTTCAAGGCTTTGTGGGTTGTATCTTTTCAAAGAATCTGCTGAAGGAAATTCATATTTTCATGGGGTTTTTTTCCCCCATAGTTTCTGTAAACTTACACTGATTGCACATAACCAAACGACTTAATTCTACAACAGTTCCATGAATTTGATGTACCTGGTTTGGGACAATCCCAAGCACAAATACAGACTGGGTAGAGGATGGATCGAGACTAGCCCTGGAGAGAAAGACTTGGGGTGTTTGTGGATGAAAAGCTTAGTATAACCCATCAGCGCACACTTGCAGCCCAGAAGGACAATTGTATCCTGGGCTGCATCAAAAGAATTGTGGCCAGCAGGTCGAGGGAGGGGATTCTGCCCCTCTGCTCTGGACAGACACCACCTGGAGTGCTGCATCCAGCTCTGGGGCCCCCAACAAAAGAAAGATGTGGACCTGTTGGAGTGGGTCCAGAGAAGGGCCACTAAATCGATCAGAGGGCTGGAGCACCTCTTCTATGAAAATGGCTGAGAGCTGGGGTTGTTCAGCTTGGAGAAGAGAAGGCTTCGGGAAGACCTTACAGCACCTTCCAGTACCTAAAGGAGGCTACAAGAAAGCTGGAGAGGGACTTTTTACAAGGGCACGTAGTGACAGAACAAGAGGAAATGGCTTTAAGCTGAAGAAGGGGCTCTGAGTAACCTGGTCTAGTGGAAGCAGGGGTGGAGCCAGGTGATTTTAAGGTTCATTCCAACCCCAACCATTCTATGATACAGTTGTTGTGACTGATGTGTGCACCGTGACCCAGGTGTCTCTTTAAGCAAATGGCATTTAATTCAGAGACTAGTGGGCAGCAAGGGTGAACTGAGACAAGAATCCAGGAACAAAATACCAAATTCCCCACATGGGCATATTCTGGAGAATATGAAACCTTGGTTGGTTACATGTCAGTTCAGCTCACTGAATGGTCAGGGTATGGAAACTACTTATTTAGATTTTCAGCCTCTCTCTTTCAGTTTTATCTATGTCATCAGCTACTCTGACAGTTGAAAAAGAAGATTATCAGCCATCACCTGAAAGCTGTTGAGCCACCTGCAAAGAACTTTCTTGTTTAAAATAAACAAAGCAAGCAATAAGCAGGAAGGAAATATTCCATCCCTCCTACATAGATAAGGATTTGAGGCCCCCATATGATAAAGACTGGGTCTGCAAGTAGACTTGGGCCTTGCCAAAGCCAGTGTCAGAACCACCAACCTTGGCATATGTAGCTTGTGATTTGAGTTTGGTATTTAGACAGGTGACTCAGGCTGGGGATGCTACACCCCATGTTTTGAGCTGTTTTAACCAGCAGCACTGAAAGGACTGCCTGTTGCATCCCCCCCCCCTGCAGCCATAGCCATCTAGCAGGCTGTTGGGAAACATCCAGCTAATTCCTTTCTAAGCAGACTTCACGGTTATTTTTACTATGAAGGATCTGGTCCTATGACCAAGATGTGACAAGACTTTTCATTGCATGAAATAAGAGAAAAATAACACATGGACCTACCTTGCAGACATCCCAAAAGCACTTTCAGCTTTAATGAAAGCTGTTTCCACTAATCTGTACTGCCAGGTGAGATTTATCAGCAACTTTCTAAATCCTATACAACAGTGCTGATTGGTGAAAAGGAATACGGACTGGAAGGAAATCTCATGATTTCTCCTGCATAAATGAGTGGGACACAAGGGACTGCTGCATTTCAGCAGCCAACACTGTATGATGTAGCCTACTTGCACATAAAGTGAGCTTCTGAAGTTGTTTACCCCAATTTCATTGCAATCATTGGGAATCTGATGTTTTTGTCCAGGCAAATTGTCCAGTCCTTATCACTGGAGATAAGGAAGTTAAACATTTCTAGACATACATGGATCTTAGGGCATGTGGTTAGAGTCCTCTGCTTTCACAGACTAAGCAGGATTTAGACATACAAAGACAAAAGGCCATGGCAGTTGTGATTCTACTCTTCTTGTAAAACCTGAAAGCTTTTTAAAAACAGTACACTCACAGTTGTTTTTAAAGTTTGGAAAAAAAAAATAAAAGAAACCTAACTACAAATGAAGACCCCTGTTCAACAAGATACTTAAGCAGAATATAAATCTGAAGCAATAGTACTTCCAACTGAAGTGGACAGTAGTCATTTATACTTACGCAGGGCACATACTTAAGAACCTTGATGAATTAAAGCCAAGTGTGCAACATCAAATTTGAGAATAGTCTTTTTCAAACAAGATATTTTTACAATGAGTAAATAACCTTGAAACGCACTGCAGCTTAAGCTAACACTTCCAGGGAGAGCAACCTGCTACAGCGAAGGTCAGCGGAGCCCAGAGGGTTAAAGCAGCGTAAAAAAAACAGTGTGTAATTGTTCACTTGCAGTTCAGGCAGACTTGCAAGCAAAAGCCAAGCAACCCTGCATTATCCTAATGTCCACTCTCTACCCCTGTTTTGTCATGCACGTCTAATTTTTTTCATGTTTCAGAGAAGTATGTAAAGAACATCATCTCATCTCTCCCTTAGATTAAGAGTTAAATATAGCTATTGCTGTTCGGTTCCCGGTGCTTTTCAGAGTCAGCTCTAGAAACTTACTGCCTTTTTCTTGACCCTGCTTCTAGTTATATTGAGATTAATGAGACACTCAGTAAGGTAGAGTGAAAACAATCTTGAAAAAAGCTGGATGATTCTTAAGTGTTAGTGTATCGCAACATCATAATTCCAGAGGCTGTAATCAGTGGCACAAGATCTAGTTGAAGGCCTGTCACTAGTGGTGCCCCCCAAGGTTCAATACTGGGCCAAGCATTGTTTAACTTACTCATCAAAGACTTGGGTGAAGGGGTAGATGCCTCCTCAGCAAGTTCACTGATGACACAAAGCTGGGAGGAATGGCCGATACCCCAGAGGGCTGTGCAGCCCTTCAGAAGGACCTCAACAAGGCGGAGATTTCTAATTTTTGTGCTTTCCTGGAATTATATCCCTATTTACCCAGTGCAGCAAATTGCTTGTTCACCAGTAAATAATACTGCCTCACCAGTGCTGGGTATTTTGGCAGAAGAAATTATTACAGGTTTTAGAAGACTGACAAGAAAACTCACTTTCCACACTCATAAGATCAAATCCTTAAGAGGGCATTGCTTTCCCTCGTTCAGTTAGCATTTGACATGTGCTTAATTGTAAAAGGCTATATAGTCATCATCAAAATGTATATTAAAAATTGCAAAATGGGTCAGATGTTCACTCAGGTAATAATAAGAGTTGTAACTAACACATTAGGAGTTGTGTAGCCTATCCCACGTTTCCTGTGAGATGATAAGTCTTTAGTAATTCTGACAAAGTACAACCTTTTGGCCTGATTTCTTTAATGCTGAATATCTGCCTCAAATTTTTTTTGAAAACTCAGACAAATTAGTTGCCTTTTCTAAGAGCAATATCGAGGAAAAATGAATTTATGTAAAAAAAAAGAAAAAAAGGGAAAATACTTTTTAGGAAAACTCTGGCCCTGCATCTGAAGCAGAAAACTTAATTCTAATAATACAAGATTTTGGAGAAAGGATGTTACTTCTTGATAATCATGTGAAACTCACAGTATTACTATCCGGAAAATGACAAGTTCTACCTTCCCAGTACAGAGATGCCAGCAGCAAATATCCCTTAGCAGTCATTTAGCCCATGCTCCCAAGCAGCAAAACCCCAGGACTTTCACTTTGTCTGATATTCAGGTCTGGTGGTGGTTATGCCAAGACTGAGATCAACACAAGTGAGTGCAGGAGACTTTTCTAGCACCGCCAATTAATCCTGTCTGAGCCAAGATAACATAGGAAAAAACCCTCCCATTCAAACGCAAACAGGAGAAAAAAATCACATATAAGGATAGAGTGGGAAGCACCTGGAAAAAAGTTTTGGCTGAGGTGAGCTTGGGAACTGCCGGTAAATGAGATGATACACATGAGTAAAGACTGGAGAGAGGAAAGGAAATCAGCTTCCAGGATTCAAGGTTTCAGACAAAAAATCTGGGAAAAAAATCACTGAAGAATACAGACATGAAATCTGCAGAAAATTTTACGTTAGTTTTGCTTTCCTTTTCTTTTTTTCCTTGTTTGTTTTTCTGGTTTTCTCTACCCTATTTAAGGATATAGCCATACTATCTTGCAAATGTGTCAATTCTGTAATTGAGATAGCCCAGTTCTTAACACAACCTTTATTGCAGACATTTTCCCAGTCCTCTATGTTCCTACAGTTTACATCTGCTCCTGCTGTATTCCAAGTGAGGTACATCATGAATCTATTTAAGAACGTTACTGTATTCTCTTTACTGAAGCTGTGAAGCTGCATTTCATGCATTTGTAACCAAGAGTACTTCCAAATGCTAGTGTCAAGCAAGTTATTCAAAATAACCCCTTATCCAAACAGAAAGGCAGAATGTCTATTCAAGGACTTTCCTTATCCAACAAAACAATTTTATTAGTCACTCATAGACTATAAGAATTTCTTTAGGAAAAACAGAGAACCCCAAATCTAGGCATGTCTAGATATTAACTGCAATAGTCTTTGCAAAATTAAGAAAGAAATGTTTTTTCAACGGGTGGTATTAAATTATTTTCTTAAAAATTATTTTCTTAAAAAATGTATTGAGATGTTGGACAACATCATAGTAGAGAGGGACATAATAGAAGAAAAGGTCATACCTGTGGTGCCTGTGGGACTTGCATCCAAAGGAATAATTTGGAGCTAAACGTAGTGTACTCTGGCTATAGTCTGGCTATTCCCACACAATCTCTGTCAAAAGCAGGAATGCCTCACCAATGCTTTCCATCCCACTTGTGATCATGTGCATTTATCCCTCCTCTTGGTCATCATTTATCACTAACTTTCTTATTCTGCACCATGTACTTACAAGATGCAATAAAATACCAATATAGGAACCAAAAAAAAAAATGGTTTATGTTGACTTCTTTGTATTTACGCATTTGCAAACTGGAATAAGGAGTAAGAGCCTGAACTATGTAATTGTTCCAGATCTCAACTGGACCTGAGCAGAGAGCCCACAGGCCGCTTTGAGAAATTGTTACAATATAGTATGTAGCTCAATATTGGCAAAATATCTATGACTCAGGGGCTAGGATTACATGATATTACTGCCTCAGAACAGACAAAACTGTAGCTGGTTCTAGACAAACCAAAGAGCGAGGGACCTACCAAAATTAGCAGAAAAAAAAAAGCAACCTCAAAATCTTTGAGATAGAGGTCGAAGATACAAATCTCATGAGTTCCACATTTGTGTAGTTTTTGTCTGGATTTTTTCCCAATAAGAGAACAGGAATAAGAAACAGATGAAGCACAAACTATATACAAGTCAAGGCAGGGCAGAGCTGCTTTAATTCTAGGGGGACAGAGGGAAAGGTAGAAAGAGGGCATCAAGAATGATACTACAGGATATCAACATTTTAATGCAAATTCTGACATATGCAGATGAAAGACTTTTTTTCCCCTTCAATTTGGAAAAGTCTTATCTTTTAAACATAGCAGAAACTCAGTTCTGATGACAAATTATATTTTTAGTTGTATTATAATTATTGCATATGTGAATTCAGAGCTGCTTCTCTGATAACATTTTATATGCTTGATTAAGACAAGTTGTACTTGCAGAACCCAAATTACTTATCTCCTTCCCTCCCAGGGAATTCCTCCTAGCAAGGTACTTGCAACACAGGATCAATATAATTAATTTCATTCATTTCCCACAGCTGTTCTGACTAGAACAGTTTTGTAATTTGTATAGACACTAAATTTGCAATCAGAGACATAGGTAGACACATTATCACTGAACAAACATCACTTAAGTGCAAAAAACCCCCAGGATGAATACTAGAATTGGCCCAGAATTCTCTGCTACAACTATGTACATTAAGAGAGTGTGTGTGTGTGTATATCTAAGAAACTGCTGACACAGCACTGTGGAAAGCACTGCCAGAGAGCTTTCTGCTGTTGCCAACAATGTCATCATAAATCAGAAGGATTCTCAGGAGCAACTCTGTGGTTAACCTGCATGAGGATACTAAACAACAGCCCATTGTTGCCAGAAAAGGACTATTTGACACCTCTTGGCATCACCTCACACACTCAGTGAACCAGACTTTATACCTATTTCTTGCTTAGCTGGAGGAGAGAGTAAAAAAAAATAATTAGCATTGCATAAAAATCAAAACAAAACAGGCACCAGTCAATATCAGGAAAATCCAATACTCTCTCCCCTATTCTGAGCACTTCTCCAGCCCATTTGTTTAAAGACAAATATTTGAACAGCTTTGTATCAGATGTACCTTTAGAAAACCAGAAATTGAGAGGAAAAAGAGCACAAGAAATGCTTACCTCTGGAAAAGTTTCACTGCAAGACCTACCATCTAGGGATATCCCTGCAAAAATCCAGCTCACAATGGACCCACTTGTAATATGACCAAAAGTAGGAGATTGCCAGGACCTCACAAAGACACCTGGCAATTGCCATTCATCTCTGCACATTGCAGCAGCCGTGGGTTCACCACACTTTCTCTGCAGAAGCTGTCTTGAGGATAAAGACTTTCTCAGCTGCCTGGAAAGGGATGTCAGTGCTAAGGTTCAACATGTCTAAGATTACATGAAATTAGTTCAGGCCTTAGCCTCATGGTTTTACCAAAATGAAGGTCCCACAAATACTGGGGCTTTCATAAGTTTTCTAAATAAACCATCATTGATGTGGTGATGTTTTCTGAGGAGAGATGTATGTTGCTCAGGTACAGTGAAACATCAAGTTTTCTAATGTTTTAAAGATACATACTGAAAATGGAAAAGTTTAGACAACTGTGCTGGTGGAGTTAACTTGATGATATTCAAGGATGAACTTACACACATAGAGACAATTTGCAAACTTCCCCAAACCATGTGGAAAGATGGTCAAAATCAAACTCCTAACATTTTCTTTTCTTTGTGATTGAATTTATTCTGTAAATTACTGCAAAAAAAAAAAATAAAATAGAATCAAATGGCATGCAACTGGAAAGGCTACAGTGCACCAACAGACAAATGAGCAAATCAAACAGGAGATGCATTTCCTCACTAATTTGACAAAATCAGGAAAACCAGGTTATAAAAACACAAGTCTTCACTACTGCATCTCTCACAATGCTGTCAAGCCTGCCATTACTTGAACACAATGTTTCTAAGAGCTTGTTTCTTTTTTTCCTCTCTTTTTTTTTGTGCCTGAGACAAACTTTCTGTATCCTGGAGTAATGTATGAATATGATTTATTAATTGTAGAGTGACACCTTCAGTTTCAGGAAGATGGCAGCAAGGTGAATCCTCTATTTGCAGGAATAACTGTTTAAAGTCCTTAATCCTCAGACTCAAAGTGCATTGGTGAATTTGCTCCCAGAACACAGTGCACCAAGATATTTTGCAAGAGATATCATTCCCCATGTGCATGCACGTGAACAGCCAAAGCACACAGGACTCACTGGGAAGGAAATGAAGATGTGAGTAGCTCTCACCTCCTCTGATTCCCCCAAGAGCCAAACAACTTCATAAGGTTTATGAGATTTGTCGGAATTTTTTTGCTGTTTAGTATTTTCTGAAGTTTTGTTTTGTTTTGTTCAAGGGTGGTTATTTTGGCTCCCTGATGGTTTTAAGAATTTTGCCTGCTCAACACTGTCTCGAGACAATGCACTGCTGGGATCTTAAAGACCCCAAACTGATTTAATTGTTGAAAGAGCCATTCACCCTGCAGCCTTCATGTACCTTGCCTGGTTACCTTCGGACCGAATACAGATCTCTCTTTATACAGGAAACTTGAGACTCCATGGCACCATTCCAAAGGCTAAACAAAAAGAGGTTGTAAACTTTAACCAATCTGCCTCCCTAAAACTAGCTACAGAGACTAATTTTCTGAAATCAAATCCTGTTGTCTGAAAACAGAACACACTTTTGGAAGAGCTTTAGGTCTTTTGGTACCATGTACCAAAACCAAGCTATCCTCTTCTTCCTACCTCTGGTAACCAAGGACAGCATCAGAAAGTCTTTGCAGAAGTAGGCAAGTCTGACCACTTAGGTAAAGCATCAGCACCAGCACTCATAGGGAACAGACAAATCTGAGTTAAAAATGAAGATGAGAAAAACTGGATGCAATGTACCATGGTAGAGAAAAGCCTTTTTCTCAGAGTTGAGAAACAAAAAAAATCAATGAGAAAATATGGAAACGTCTGATCACAGCAATCTTTCAATATTATGTTTAAGAGTAGTCGATTATCAATGCACAGAAAATAGCTAGGGATGGTCAAAAAAAGGCATGCACAAAAAGCTCTCATTTGTAGTACTCCAATACTACCGTGATGGATTTCTGGGGGTGAAAAAAAAGTGCCAATAAAAGCTCACTCACTCTCTTTTTAACTTTGTGTTCAGGCTTTTCCTACATAGGAAAAGCAAAGTATATTAGCAGGAGATATCTTCTTCCTCAGCCTCATCCCTGAGATAGCATTTACCAGTTTCATACAATAAATAGAAAACAGAAACAGAAAAGTTCCCCTTAGTTACTTTCCAATTGAACTTGGGTCTTCTGTTTGTACATTAAGGGAGCCCAATGCAGCTATCCATGTTCATCCATTTCATGCTATTATCATGAGGTTAATTACCCCAGTATCCCAAATTATAGATTGTTTGAGAACCTTGTTGAACTCTACTCTTCCTGTTTTCATAGAGATTAGCTTTTCAGATGCTCAGTGTCCTCACTGTGAAAAGCAGTTGTCTCTCCAACCATGTATGGGCAATACAGCATTAGATTCCTTTCCAGAGAAAAGGTAGGGGTTAACTTTTAAGTGATGCTGAGCACCCACAGTGTCTGCCATCACCTCTGAAAACCAGTCTATTGGGAGATAAAATAGGAGTAACAGAACTAGATCCTCCTATCATGACTTTACTTTCTTAAGCAGCACAAAAAATGGAAATCAACACAGAATAAACTGTGGTTGTCAGACAATTATTTTAGACTAAGTCATCTCATCACAGCACATCCATGGCTTTTCAGGTGTTTCATGGAAGGTTATCACTTATTTCTCACTGTCCTGAGTAACCCAGTCACTTAAGCATACCAGCAGAGAACCAAAATCATGGTAGAAAAAAATCACTAAAAAAACACTAACAAAACTAAAAAAATCACTAACAAATCACTAACACAGTCTTGCAAAAAAAACTTCAAAACATTCCCCATAATCATAAAGTTTCTTTTTCCTTTTTTTCCCCTGGTAAATTCCTTTGTTCTTAAACATCTATAGCTGTTAGAAGGAATATTATCAATCTAAAAACAAAGAATGTGTTTGTTGTTGTGTTTTTCTTTTTAAAAAAAGGTCTTATATATTCAGTGGAGCTTTTTGATTCTATGCCCAGATACCGACATTACAAAACATAAGACAAAATTATAGGTACACAGTGTGCCAAGAAAATCAACTCAGCGTGGCTTGCCCAGGCTCTTTGAAAGAGCGTATGCATACTGTGTCACTATTATGATTTAAAATAGTTGGGCCTCCAAAGCCATAACACTACTGTACCACAGCACAAGGTGCCTGCAGATGCCTGTAGCAGCAAGCCAAGTGATTAGCTTTAGGACCGTGATGAAAGCACCACTTTGATTTCTGTTCAATGTGTATCTCGCAGCTTCATTTCAGCACAAAACAAACCTACGGTGAAATGAAAGAAAGCTTAGGAGGAGGGCAGAAATAAACCGAGTCTTTTACAATAAACCCCATTATTATTTAATACGGAGTGCAAATTTCTCAGTTTCAATGCAGAGGGGGATTTTCTACTGTAAAGGAGAAGAAAATGGGGTTTCGCACTGTAAAAAGACTTCTGCTTCTTTTGGGTATAAAATGGGGAGAAAAGCTCACAATGCTCTGAGCTCAAGGCTTGCTAGAGGTAAACAGGAGTCTGTATGTACATGCATATGCATTGCCCTGCCAGAGAGAGCCCTCTCAAATGCTTCTGACAGTACCTTCTACCTTCCGCATCGCTGAGAATCAGGACAACACCCAAGGAGATCTTGGATGTGCTCTGACACTTCCCCAGACAATTTTTTTTTTGAAACTGGAAAGGAATTTTTATTTGTTGGCACCACTCGTTGGTTTTGGCTTTTTTTTTTTTACAATGCCCTCCTGCTGCTCTTGGATCCATGTTAGAATCAAGGTTCAAGCTGCTGCAAGTTCATGGATGTCACAGGGTTCAATACATGTACTTACTAGCACAGCAAGGAGACACACTCTGGTCCCAGCTCCCTCAGCCTTATGTGAGGTTGATGAAGGACAGCAGATCACCATTCCATCAGTTATTGCCTGATAATTGCCATATGAGCTAATACAATTTCATCCTTAATTAAATCTCTAATAAACTAGTCTCTGACCTTACCTTTCTACCACCATACCTAATTTGTGTTAACTTCCTTAGATTATTTAAAAAAGATATCTAGTTTTCTCTTAAACTGATGTGTACCATATTCTTCCAAGGCCTTCCTGGATGCTTTGCCTACTAAAATATTGGTACTGTTCCTATGCTTTTCCACATGTCCTAAAAAGAAAGCATTTCCGAGTGTGATCAGTATGTACTCTGCAGACATCACTCTACTCTGAAGAAATACTCACATGTCATTAAAGAAGTCATCTAAATTCCTTAAAATACTCACTTTTATTGTGAAATAATAACAGACTTGTAAGAGTTTTTTACCAGAAGGAATCTCAATTTAAAGTTAACATGCCTGCCTTCCCCAAGGTTAGCAATAACTTCCTCCAGGAGAAACTGTGGTCAAAACATCACACAAAATTTTTGAAATAGTACTCTATATGTAGCAATTATATTCTTCTGGACTTACATTTAACCCAATTCACCACTAATAATTCACCTTGGTAACTGGTTTCTTCCTCCCTCTTCCCCCTACAATCCTACTACAAAAATGGATGAATCCACATTTTTCTATGACAATTTCTGAAGTTCTTCAGTGTTTTTTAGGAATTCTACTATCTATCTACTAGTTATTTATTTAGCATTGAAAATACATATGTTTTGTTATTGCTGCATTTACATAGGTTTTATTTTATGTTTAAAAGCCTAGGCATCTATAACACACAAATCTTCTGGTCTAGAATTCTGTTTTACTGTTTGTCATTGATAATATCCAAATCCCAGCATCACTTAAAATCAGAAAAGTTCCATCTAAACACATAACAAGGCTGGAGCTGTAAGAGCTTACAGTCTAGACGAGCACACTCAGTTTTACTCGGGAGCTGAAGCTGAGAAGATTGAAGGTGCCTATTCAAGGTTATGATACAGATCGAAGCTGGGGGAAATACAGGGCAGATGGAGAGAAAAAATCACTTGAGGTTAATTCTGCACTGCAAAGAGGCCATAGATCCCAAAGACTTCAACTCCCTGAGTGCACCTCTGTTCCTCTGAAGGCAGAAAAATTATTTTTTCCCCCAAGTTTTTCTGCTGCACTTACGAGTTTATCACTTCTTTGCTTTGCAGTTATTAATCAGCACAAGCCTCTCTAAAGCAAGGTGTGAGGAGGGTACAGATGGGGAAATTCACAGTACCAGAACATCAGAATTTAGGTCAGTTGTTTTTACGGCTTTGTTTCACAGTATAATTCCCACTCCTCTAACAGGTAGCCCTTTAAATAATAATATAAATGTAGCAGTATATAAATAAATAACATAAATGTATATATAAATAACAATATAAATGTAGCAGTCTATCTAACGAATTTGTTTGTATCCTAATTTATTTATACCTTTGGATATGCCGTACAATAAGACTGAAGGTCTAAAGGCTGTCATTTTCCTACTTTCCCCTCACAGCCCTTCCACCAGCAGTGGCAAGAAAGAATGCCAATCCTGTAGCCATCAAAATCAGTGAAGCACTACACTTGGTGAGTTTTTTATTACAGCAGCCATCTCAGGACTGAATAGGAACAAAAATAGGAGAAAAAAGGAAACTATTTGCTTGGACTTGGCATAAAAATACATGCATCAAGTTGGGCCCTCTGGATTTACCACAACTACCCATGATTCTGGATTTATCCATGACTACTCATGACCAAAAAACCCACTCCAAACCAACAACATAAAAAGGTCTCTTTTTTTTTTTTTTTCAGGTCTGGTATAATGCTCTTTAACTGTTTTTTTCACTGAAATTGTACAGCCAGTGCACAGAAAACAAAACGAAGGTGACTTTGTTTGTAGGAACCAGTGTCCTTTTCATTCTCAAATGTAGCACCACTAACTGATCCTCCTCCTCCTCCCCTTTCTCTGTGCAAAGGAAGTTACTTTCCACTACCTTTTTTTCTAGCTGCCATGAGATTCCTAAATTCCTTTGCACAGAGATTCAGAAGTCTTGGATTCAAAATCAGATTTGTCAACCTCCATCTTGGAGCAGCCTCTGAATGACCCATTCATTATGAGCATTGTGTCAAGTCCAAAGTGTGCTGCAAAGACAGCTGGACCAGTGCTAAATACAGAAACAGCTGGACCTTTGCAAAGCATCATGCAAAGCCAATATGTCATGAGTGGATGTAGTGCCACCCAAATGCTGCTAGTTGGATCTCTGGGCCCTAGGCTAATGTGCCTACAGGGCATTGTGTTTTACAGAAGAGTATGAAGTTTGTGCTGTAGAAGAAACCACAACTCCTTTGCATCAGTGAGAAAGCACTATGTTACTTTCAAGTCACTTCTGCTACCAAATTTCTGCTGAGAGATTATGGTGACAGCTCTGTGTGACCGGTTGGTTGATCTCACAGCTTGGCCAAAACTCCTTTATGTAACATTAAGCAAACACAGAGGTAGAAGATTATGGTTCAGCCAGTCAGTCTGTGAGAATAAGCAAAAATTACCCTTGCCCATTTTCTTTTTAAGGTGTTCTCCCATAAAACACCTCTGGTTGAAACTCTCTAGAAACTTGGGAGTAGCAGAATAAAGGCTTCCTTCAGTACCTTGATGATCGCAGTATGCAATCATAGACACTGGTGGCAACACTGGAAAGCTTCCAGACAACTTCAGCTATGATCAAGCAAGGACACCGTCTCCATTCAAGTTGACATTTTGAATATATTTTACTCTTGGGGTTTTTGTTTTGACTGCCTCATTTGGCAGGATTATTTTACATGATAGTCAAGCCAAGTCAGATGTCTCTGTGTTGCTAACATTAAGTAGAGTGGCACAACTAATGCTCACACATCCAACTACCCCAGCAGAGATAAGCTATGACAACCAGAGACAAAGAACTGTCAAAAGAATCTTCACAAAGCACAAGTGAACAGGAGGAAAATCATACCCAAATGGTGGCTGGATCACAAACTGGTAAAGCAGAAAAAGGACAACCCAGGCAGGGCAAAGAGCCAATGCATGCTGGGATTGGCAGACATGTACAAACACAGACAGAGATGTAGATGTAACTTCTATTGTCAACATATATTTTTATAGGGATAATTTTAGAATACTTGCAGGGTCGTACACTTTTTCAGTTTAACAGAATGTATTTGTTCACTCTTTTCCTATGGCGGGACAAAGGGCAGTATTTATTAGGTGAAATGTCTGACAAAGCCTTTAGTGCTGTTAATCACACCAGCTTACTTGATATATTAAGGTCATTAGGACTTAACTAGATAAAGATGCACATGTTACTGAGTGAATCACCTTCTATCTGTCTAATGGAAACCAAGTGTTGATTTAAGTAGAGTCATCTGTTTAAAAAAGAGAGAGAAAGAAACTGAAATAAACCCAAGATTAACAGATGTCACAGAAGGGTCAATGGCGAGCAATGTTGGATCCAAGACTTTTAAAATAGAAACTTACATGAATATTTGAACTCACTTGAATATTTTTCTCTGCCTGACTGTGCAGATACAGCATTTAATATAATTTGTTTAGCTTTCAGTATTACATGCATAATTATCTACATGTAGGACAGTTTCTGTGTCATGTAAGCAAGTTCAGTCCTCTCCACCCCTAGACTCCTGGGCTACAAAATGATGCTAGTAGATTAATTTCTAGATGATTTAAATTGTACTGTCTAAAATAGTTCCAGTACATTTATATTGGCTGGGTTGGTGTGGTTTATGTGTTTATATATGCTGTTCTCAAGTACTGGATGGTTTTAGTATTAATGGGCTATGATTATGTTGAACCCTGCACTGGCCAATATAACTATTCAAAACTAGAGGGGCGTTTAAACAGAATAACAAAAAGGAATGCTGATTTGTGGTTAAGTCCCAGATAAGGCTTAAGTTAAATTCCTGTCTGTGCCAGAGATGCCACTGTGATACCTCAGGCAAGTCGCTTCCTGCACCTTAGCTGTCAAAGAGGGAAAAAATATTTTTCTTTCTCTCTTCTCTATTTTGTGTGTTTAACCTGTCAGAGCAGGAGCTTTCATGCTATGATGAAAATAACAAAGTTACCGCAAAAGTCTGTCTAAAGGGAGGCAGCTCATCAGAGTATGATGCCCGTGACATACCAGGTCAATCACACAGTGCCAGTGCTGGATGGAGCTACCAAGTGTAGCATCAGTTAGTTTGGGACAGAAAGAGAACCTGTGACATGGGCTCACAGTCCTGTGCTAACTGCTGAAACAGTGGGATATTTTAAAGACACGTAAAGAGCTGTAATCATAATCGTTCCAGATTTTTATCAAAGTCAGGTAAATCTTAATTTCTGTGTTGAAAGGTGAATTGCAGTTTTGTGGCAACCCCAGTGGGTAGGATGCAGGAACAGAGAAGGATGTGAGAAAACTATACTTGCCATCTTGGTTTCCTGAGCTCTAGAAGTGGTAGGCATATTTTGAACCAGGTGTTCATATTTTACTTTCATTGACTGCCTATTTTTCTTCTTATCTTCCCTCTGTCTCCCACAGCTCTAAGTAGGAGTCAGACAGCAAAGGATCCTTCTCCTATTTCTCTTCCTGCAATCTAAGTAGTACTGGACCATTTCTGGTTTGCAATTTTTAGTTGAGGATGGGGAGGGATGGGGGGAACAAGAGGAGCAGATAGAATATCAGAAGGTATGGACATTGTGTAAGAAAGGGAGTATACCTTCCTTTACTCTGAATCTTTTCCAAGAGCTGAATAGATTCTAACTCTGAAAAGACTGCAGCCTGAATAGAGACCTTTCAGCTCCATGCACTTCTCCTCTCTGATACTCAACTGCAAATGAAAATAAAGTATTTTAATTCCAACGAGATCACTCTAAAAACACATCTTTGACAAGGAACATTTCCAACTTTGATGCATGTAACTTCAATAAAGGTTCATCCTAGTGTATCAAAACCAAAATTTGCCATTTATATTAGACTGTTTTTTGGTCACTTATCTGCAACACACCCCCCCTCCTCAAAAAAGTTCAGAGATGATCGTATGGTCATGTCTATTTCTTTAACCTATAGGAAAGACAAATAAAAGTCTTCTGTGTAGCATGCTGTGCACATGTGTTGTTCACTTAAATGCTTTTTCTCTGATCAGCTCTACAGGCTATTTAGTCCATACAACTGTTCCACATTCTCTCTCGGCATATTCACCATGCATCTCCATTCCACATCAAATGTAAACAGTCTCTGCACAAGAATGATGGAGGCTACATTTCAAATCTTGCTTGGATTTATCTTTGAATGCCAGACAAAACAGGCTTTATGTGGTTTGATAAAAGATCGAGTCATCTCCATTTGCAGACCTTACATCCACTTGCATACCTACTCAAATATAAACACCACCAGCAGATTCCCAAACCAGCAACTAATCTGAAGATTGTTTAAAAGATTATTAACTGGTAAGGCATTATTTCATTCCTCCATTCCCCCCCACCCCCTGAAAAAAATCCTAGATTTTATAGGGTATATTGTGTGTTACCTAAAATTCCTCTGGAATTTCTGCTCTTAATAAGGAAGTAAACAGCTGTGCAGATCACAAGCATGCCACCACTGCCATTGTATTCAAAATATATATATATATATATATATATATATATGTGTAACACTTTGCATTCATAAAAGTTTACACTCTGTCCTCAGCATTAGGCTTCCCAACTACTGTCTGCATCCAGAAGCACTAGAAATTTGCAGTAAAATTCATCACAACTCACTTAAACAGGAATTCTTCTCTTTAGGTATATGCCTTTTTTTCTCTTCATAAAATCTGTAGAGCAGTATCACAGATGACTGCATGCAAAGGAGCAATCAGAGTTTAATCAGTCGTCACTTTTGAATACTACTATAGCCACTGTGTGCTAGCTTGGTCTACCTTCAGTCAGTTTTCTCGAGAATAAAGATAATATTTTGTCTCGCTTAACTTCATTTATCAGTGTTGAGCAAGTGTATACTCTCATTTCCTGCAAATAAGCTAATGAGCTGCAGTATTCTCACCATTTGTGGCTATTAATGTTCAATGCTGAATTTTTTTTTTTTATATAATCACATTTACTCTGATCTGAGAGGTGACACTTTGGAAACAGACCACAAAACACCACAATAACTTGTAACACTGCTCTGTAAGCCATGTCTGTAACTATACCCAAGCTACTGCACCTACATACTATCCTACAGGTTATACATAGCACTTAACACAGTTCATATTAAGCCATTTCAAAATTAATGCATAATTTGATTGTTTTACATTGTGCTGCGAACGGATCTAAAGATCTTTAAACAGATAAAGTTAGTGCTAACAAATGGATGCAAGTGAAGGCTACTCCAAAGATCTTACAGCCTTCAAGGTATGGCTCTGCAAACACTCACGTGAATGTCCCCTAGACAGGCAAGGGTCTGCTCACATGGCCTTTGTAAACAGATCAGAGTTAAGGCACTGCACGGTAATGTTCTGTGAGGTTGTGTGACCAAATCCAGTAGCAAGCAGTTGTGTATACAGCCTAGCAAAAAAGGGCTACATTGAACAAGACAGAAGTTTCTCTGCCCCAATCACCTTGTTTCTAGTGCAAGGTTTGTAGTATAGTCTTAAAAAAACCTGGAGTGTAAGAAAGTACATATACATAAAATCATGGTTTCCCTTTTTTTCTTACCAACTCATCGCTGACTACTGTTTAAAGTACTTGCTAAACTGGAGTTTACATACAGACATCCTGTTTAATAATCCTCAAGTGAGCCCTTCTCCATGACTTCGCCTAATCTCTCTCTCAGTTTGTTTCTATTCTGGCTACTGAAGCTTCTGGCAGCAGTGAATACAACAAGTAACTTTTTTTTTGTTTCCATTTTTTACCATATATGCCTGATAATTTTATTTTACTGTAGCTGACAAGATGGGAAGAATAAGATACTGGAAATGGAAATCTGTAGGTTTTTTGTTGTTTATCTACTGAAATACTTTCCGATAGGTGAGAGAAAAGCTAGGAAAACTGTAAGGCTGCCTAATGACCCAGATTGTTCAAGGATGTGCTTAGTTATAGTCCAATTTACAGAAAATGGGCATCTTCCATCACAAAGTTCAGCACTGAAATTGCTTCCGTATGCTTGTACTTCAGCATCTGGAAAAAGACTAAGGGTTAAATTAATAGGGATACTTAATCTTCCATATGCCTCAATATTCTTCCACATCCACAAGTTATTACTTCTGCATTATTGCAAGAACTACATACAAGATGAGTAACGGCTTGTTGGTGTTTCTTTTGATTTTTAATGATTTCACGTTTCTTTTAAAATTTCCAGCCAAACCCACAGCTTTTAGTTCTGCTTCTTGGTATCTGGAAAGCAAATCCTCACACACCTATTGCAGAAGCTGCCAATATTCAATACCTGAACTGCCTAGTGCATGTTCAGCCTGGAAAGTGTTGAATATTTCCATGACAGGCACTTCCTGAAGCCACCTCTCCAACTGATGATTCATGTTTCTAACCTCGCTTTCCAGCACTGATCAGAAAGTCAGGTTGTTTGTCAGTCTTTTGCCATCACTATTTCAGCATTTTTATTCAATTCAAAATAAAGCCAAAATGTTTCTGTCTATTGCTTACTGATGTGCAAGAAGGGCATAATCAGTCAAGGCCTTCTTTGAAGTTTGCACTGATTGCTATGCTACCCTAGGAAGCACAGTAACTGTTACCAGGCTACAGAATGCCAGCAAAATAGAGGAAAAAACACACCACGGTACGATCCTATGTTAGATTATGCAGTTGTTTCACACAAAATTGGAAAACTGGCCACACATGAAGAATTCTTTGAGGTGAACAAGCTGTCAACATGAAACCATGTATTTTTGAAAACTGAAATGTTGGCTCCTCAAGACTACCATAAAGTCAGGTCAAAGGAAAGACCTACCACCTTTAATGGTCTCTGCAGCATGTCCTAAACCTTTCTGTATTGGATGAGCTTGAGTTCATTATTAGAAATGGAATTATCACAATTTAACTTATGATACAATAAAATAGTAAGTTTATTATTATTACAGGGAAATCCCCCTGCAATATAAAACTCAAGTTCATGTATTTTTGAGCAAACCAACAAGAGAAGTGTTAGATATGAAACCTTTTGCAATGGGGAGCTGTTAGCTGATTAGAAAGTGGAAAAGAGCAGGAATAAAATCAGAAACTAGACCCAGTCTTATCAATGGTCATTCTGTTCATCTGAACTGTCAACATCGTTCCAGCCAAACTAGTTTCTAATACATGTATAGATAGAAACAATACTCTGGTGAAACAATTCCAGAAAATTATTTAGCTAGAAGAAAATATCATACCATATACATAAATGTTGTAACATGAAGTCACCACCATTTTTTGAAAGCCACCTCAAACAAAGCCTTTGCACTTATTTATCTTTAAAAGTTCCATACTCAGTACTCACAGAGAAAAACGTATCAAATATATATCATATCCTTAGAATTTTACTGCACATGGCCTCTGTATGTTTAACAATCAATCAAAGACACTGTAGATGGAAGACAGAAAACCAAATCAGCATAACCAGAACTCAAAAAGTTTTGGTTTCCAAGATCAGTTTAGATTTCCAGTAGGCAACTCAAGCAGCACAGCAGCATCTATTTTAGTGTAGAGGTTTTTATGTGACAGATTTGTTTTTAATTGATTTTAAAAGTGGTGCTATCTGCTTTTCAAGTAAACCTGAAAAAGTGCCATGATGCTCTCTGGGTTAGTAATAGTCAGAATACAAGAATTCAACTTCTCAGCTGTAAGCATGCAAAATGTGCATATGCTTGGAATCAGTACCATCTTGCAGAATTGTTGGATTCACATTAAAAGGTGTCACATGTCTCACTACCACATACCTTTTCTACATATAGAACTCTCCATTCAAATCTCTACAAGTTAAAGTTTAGCAACAGATAGCATATATTCCTAATGTTCCATGTAACTGAAAAAGACTATTGAAAGATTTTTGTTATGATCTTGGCAATACTGATATTAAGACTGTACTTACTGTCAGATAGAGGAATATTTCTGAGTATTTAGAAGGGATGCCCAGAAAAGTGCTTTGGATTCCTATAACTATTCTTAAAAGGCACACTTTAAAGTGTTCAAATCATTGCAGAAGGTTAAGTCCTATTTTTAAAACAACAGAAAGAGCATAATGTCTATTGCTCAGAATGGTTTTTAACATTTTTTTGTAAACCTGGGTTCTGTTATTCTACTCTGGGAGGTCTGTAGGCAGGACCTACTGACATCTGGGGCAGTCTGGTGTGTAGGTACAACAGAGAGAGTCTAAGAACTGCCACTTTTAGCCTTCACTGCATATTCTAGATGATTTTGTGCAGTGCCCATATTTAAGACTGAATTTCTTTAGGGCAGCCAAGCAACAAGCCTGGCTGATTACCTGAAAAGTGTACGCTGCGCCTGCTATAGCTAAATTAATGGTTGGCAAAAGGCTAAAAAAGAACAGATTAATTTGAAAATTAAAAAGCTAGCATTACAGTCGTTTATAGCCAAGCTAAAATTAGTGCAGTGAAAAGAAAATAGGAGATGTAGGACACAGAATTTCCCAAGCGTGCTGTGGGCTTGCTCCTGGCTGGAGTTGCTGGGCACACCCAGCATTAAGCCCCTGGCAGGCACTCCTTGCGGCATGAGGATGAAGAGTGCTGTGTGAGGATGAAGAGCACTGTGCACACAGCTGGGCCCATCTGGAAAAACTGTTTTTGATTTTGAGCTTGGTGGCAAGCCAGCTGTGGCCAGGTTCCTTGAGGGTAGGCTGAATAGTCATTCACAGATGTTTCAGGACAAAAAGAGAAGGCTGGTCACCGCAAATAAATTGATCTGCTGCCGTAATCCTGCTCAACAACATTCTCTGAGGAGCTGGATCAATGTATCTACACGCACACATTTGGACCATGGGTACTTGGCAGGGTTTATGAGCTCAGCCTGGGCGCTGCACTACTGCCTTTACATGCCTGCTGGACCACAGCTGGCTGGTGTCCCAACAGATCAGGCTGTGGGCACGGTGGGGGCTGCAGCTGCCTGCACTCAGCCACGGCAACACACCTCGAGGAGAACACAGCCTTTGCTACCCTCAGCTTTGCAAGCAACAGAGAACAGTGGCAAAGTCAAAATATGCCGTGATTACATGTTGGATCGTGATTTCTTCTCACGAAGGCCCATCAGGCTGTGCAGTTTCTAGTTACATTCACAAAACCACCTTTTCAGTGTCTTGCCAAAATTGCAAAACTAAATGGGAAGGAATCTGCAGGAAGGCTCCTGCAAGAGTGATTCATCCCTTTGGCTTTTGTATATTAGGAAACAATCTTTAGATTCATGATCACAAACTGCATATATCACAAGGTCAAAGTTTCTCTCAGTGCACAAGATGAACAGACTACAGAACTCTCTACCTCAAATGAACATGTTCCTAAAGTTAAAGAAGAAAACACAACTTTTTGCTGATTTCAATACCTGAAAGGTCAGATTCGTACCGTAAAGGATTACAATTCCTGTCAATACACTCCTGTTTAAGCATTTTATTTTAAAATGTCCCTTTCATGTGCCACTCCTCTGTACTGCCAGCTGTACATATGCCTCCTCTGACAAAAAGGAGATTTTTCAAATGCATAAGAAGTGGTTAGATGCTTACAGTAGCCTGGAGCACTTCAAATCTCTCCTTCTGAAATCCAAGACTGAAAACTAATTCACAAACCAAATGGGATGAAACTGTTTAAAATATTTAGTCACCTTGAAAAACAGTGGATATAGATATTCTTTCTATAGTGCTCAGCTCAGGAAGGATTTAATTGTATGTTGAAAGCATACCATGTACCATGTATTTTATGGGAAAGAGAAGGCCAATCTCTGAGAGTAAAAACACGAAAAAATTAGCTTTGGCCACCATCTACAGCTGGAGCAAAAATGTGATTTCAGCATTGCCAGTGTGTTTTTATATTAACCACTGTTTGCTGAGTCCAACCGAAATTCTCTATTTTTAGCCTTTCAGCTACTTTCAGATAAAATTCCTGCAGATAGGACTAGCTGTATAGGGCAGATAACATACAGCTCTGAAACCACAGACGACCTCATGCAACTGCAAAGAAAGAAGGGTCTGTTACTTAAAACAAGGCTAAAATTTAACCCGGCTATACTAAAATTATACAGGGAGTGTTTTACAGTCCCATTAAAAGACATAAAACAACAGTCACTATAAATTCACGGTGTACTTATTTGTAGGGATGTAAAAAAGAGTAATTAATAACCCCCAAACAGCTTATCTCTGAGCCAGTACAACACCAAAGCTTTCCCAGGCTCACTGGAGATTTTACAAATAGCACTGAGAAGCTGCTTTAGCTGTCATTTGAGAATTATTTGTTCAAACTGAAAAGTCATCGCTCTCTGTCACAAGTCACAAGACATTTTCCAGTGTTCCACACTTTTAGTTGACATTATGGAGAGAAAATAAATAAATGTAGTGCAAACTTTCTGGAAAGGGCTTCCATGTGTAAGAACACATACTAACCACAGATCCGAGGGAGCACTGCACAGTGATTCTTCTTTGTGCTAAATGCACTGTACCTTCCTATATTCTACTTCACCCTTTCTATGTGTCCCCTTATATACCAAAAGGAACCGATTTCCTTTGAAATGCCATTATTTCCAGTAGAATGAAGTACTGTTCTAAGTACTCTCATTTAAGTTTATCTGAAGTATTTGAGGAGAAATGCATAGGGAAGGGGTATGTCACAAGTGAATCAATACAGATCAGGGTGCTCAGTTTGCATTCCCTAGAATGTGCTTTAGCTTACAGAATATTTGGTGGATATTTCTTCAGAACAAATTCTTCATGAGGTTATCACAGTTCCAGTTGTGAAAGAAACACTCTGAAATCTCCTTTCCTCAAGAAAAAGTTTCAATCCTTAATAATGAACGAACAGTTCAGATACATGAGTGAAATGATGCTACAGTAAAGAAATTCTTTCACTCCCTCACCTAATCACTGTAAGAGATCAGTAAAGGATTCAAACTATTTCTCTTAACTCTTCCTTTCTTTTCTTAATACCAATGCAGGCAAACCTATATTTTTTTAAAATGACATAGCCTGTACCTGTCATCTAATTTTTCAAGCACAGTCAGCATTGAAATAAAGGGTTACAATGCACTTAACTGATAATTTGTGATTATAGAACAAGTCTGATTTTTCTGGATTCACATCACTTGAAACGAGAAATTTCATTTGTCATAAGGAATGAAAACCAGGATGGAGCAAAGTTTGCTATTTCTCTCTCTAAGGAATTGTAGGTGGACTTATATAAACAACAGAGCAACAATCAAAGGGAAATCTTAGGGACCATAATATACTGAGGTATTAAAGGAACAGAGCCTTTTATCTACTGTGGAGGAAGGAAGTAAAGCATTGAGACATACGTAATATATGCAAATAAAAATAAAAAAACCCAAGAGAGTCCCCAAAAAGACTGAAATCAATTAAAGTCTGTTTTTGTCTTACTCTGTTAAAATGACAAGTAAGAACCAAAAATGCAATCTACCACAAAAATTATGCTCCATCACCTGGAAAAGCCAGGCTTTCAACTCTATTTTAAGCTGAATTTTCCTCCACATCCCATGAAATAAGCACTGTTTGATCACAAACCATGTCCTCATTCACTGACAGTTCAACTGAGGCTTACCTTGTCCTCCACTCTGTTCAGCCTGGCACCAATCGTGTTATTTCCTCGATCTTTGCTTTTCTCTGTGGAACAAGAAACATTTTCAACTTAATATATGGTGGTATAACAAAACAGCAGCTAGCCACAACAGGGTGTGTTTAACTAGGCCACCAACACTGTGTAACTGAATACCTTTGCCAGGGTGATAGATCTATTCCTTAAAAGCAGTTTTTATTTCTTTTTATAGCATTGGCCCACGCCACAGCATTTAATAGCCCTTAAGTATAAGGCATGTTCAACCTTAGTTTTATGCTTTAACCAGGGAGAACAAAAATGTTCCCAATTTAGTTAATATTTTAATTGCCACTTAAAAACAATCTGCCATTACACAAAGGACTCTACAGTCAACTCGAAATAACACATTTGACATGTTTCCCCCCCCCATTTTTCCCCCCACAAAGTATATAGAAAATGAGTTTTCAAATGACATAAAGAGTTTTCATTAGCTAGACTTGTCACAAACAAATTTAGTCCTTTGTGCTAAATAAGAACAACCCTAATTTAAAGGTGTTGATGACTAAATATTATTGCCAATGCCTAATCCTCAGAGCACAACCAGTTGACACTGTTTAAAAATTTGAAAATAAAATGAAAAGTATTTTAACAAGTATTTTCCATTAACTATAACTTTATCAGATTAATTTTAGACATGTCCTTTGTATTAACTTACCTGAGACAGAGATAAAAAGAGATGGCTTCCCTATGGACTGGTCCAACCTATAAATCAAAAAGAATAAATCTTATTTTTTTATTAGCTGAACCAGCATCTTCACTTTCTCTAGCTGGAGGAGGGAGGCCTCTTCACAAACAAGCAAAGTGAAGTTCAAATAATTCTGGGTTTGTCCTGTAAGTGAAGCCATTGCTTTGTGCTAAGAATAGTTTAAAACTAAAAAAAAAATAACAAAATGGGATTAGACTTAGATTGGTCTACAGCTTCTTTAACAACTGTAAAGTTTCACCATGCCCATCACTTTTCCATGTGATCAGCATTGTTTCCTCTTTTCCTTGTTCCTCTGCAGCTTTCTTGCTGCATCTATCTGTCATCTCTTAGTTTGCTCTTAAGTGCAATTCTACCAGAGCTGGTGAGAGTATTGCACTCTTTAGGTATAATACAGCCCCTAACATACAAGGATTTGACATATAGTCAAAGCTAGCAGGAACTGAGGTAATACATGTACGTCCTAATCACCAGATTTTTAAGCCTTTTGTCTTCTCCTCCTGGTAGGAAAAGAAAATTTTTACTCAAATGTCACTTTATATTCACTAACTTTGCACAGTCCTACCAATATGGCACTTTTAACACCATCAGCTTTTTGTCCGCGAGCCCCAATCACTGCCTAATTTACAAACATCCTTCTGCTGCTGTTTACGGATACCAACAGTGAATTCATGGACATACCTCCTCTGTAACTCCTTGATTCGCACCATCAGGTTGAGGTGACCCTGAGAATACTGCTCAATAACATCTCGGACATCATAGGGCTTTCTAGCTTGCTGTAAAATAAGAGACAAAAAACATGCCTTTAAGACACAAGGATGTAGGAATGGTGTGTGACAATGTAGATGTTTTTGAGGAGTAAACAGTAAGCTCTTTTAACTCCTTTTAACACAGTTGTTATTATAACTGTATGAGTTACTTTGATTGTTGCCATGATCACACATATTTGGTGATTTTCACAATTCTCATTTCATCCACCTTTTTCTAACTGCAGACCTATACGCCTTTTAAGAGATTATCCACCAAACTGGAGCCCAAAAGAACTTGGAGACAAAAAAAGTTTATCTGGCACTTTGATCAGAAGTCTGTGCTCACTCTAGTTGCTTCGGAAATCAAGGTTCGTACTCCTTGGCCACTGAACAATAAAGAGGTCTTTCACTTGCACAAGCCCCTGTTCTCAGTCAGCAGCTGGGGTTCTCAGTTCAGGTCTTACCACAGGAAGGTTGAAGCACAATCCTTGATGAAGGTGCATGACTGATTTCCTCTTCCAGAAAGAGTGGCTGAGCTTTCAAGGCTACTGGGAAATACTGGTGCAAGGAATGACGAGGGAGAAAGCCCTCTGTCTGTAATTTGAATGGCATACATGGGAAAGACTTAATCTGACCTTAGCAGTAAAACAACTTTCTTTTAGAATTAAAGATAAGGGCAATACTATTAACCTATAAACACCAAGACTAACTGGAAAGCAAGTGAACAAACATTTCAAAGTGCAGGAACAAATTAAAAATATCTTGATCCTACATCTAGAAACTACAGTGCAATCAGTGCCAGAATTGTTTAGTTCCCAGCACAGGAAAGTCATGGACCTGTCAGAACGAGTCCAGAGGAGGCCACAAAGATGACCAGAGGGCTGGAGAACCACTCCTATAAAGACGAGCTGAGAGAGTTGTGTTGTTCAACTTGGAGAAGAGAGGGCTCCAGGGAGACCTCATTGTGGCCTTTCAGTACTTGAAGGGGGCTTTTAAGAAAGATGGGGACAGAGTTTTTACAAGGGCCTGTAGTAATAGGATAAGGGGGAATGGCTTCAAGGTGAAAGAGGGCAGGTCTAGATTAGATATTAGGACGCAATTCTTTACTTTGAGGGTGGTGAGACACTGAAACAGGCTGCCCAGAGAAACTGTGGCTGCCCTATCCCTGGAAACAATCAAGGTCAGGTTGGAAGGGGTCCTGAGTAACCTGATTGGTTGAAGATGTCCTTGTTCAAGCCAGGTTTGCATTATGTGACCTTTAAACATCCCTCCCAACTCAAACTATTCTATGATTCTATGATTTCTGACCCATTCATTATGCTGTCTACAGATACCCTGTAGCTAATTTCAAAGTTTAGTGAAAACTTTGGTAACACTGTTACAACTTCTCCTTTCTTGCTGTTTTTAGAACAAGAAAAAGAGTTTACAGTGGTAGCTTCTAAGATACCAGAATCTGTATCCCATTTGAGGTCTCAGAACTGTTCTGTCACCTGTACTTCAAAAGCAGATGTCTCTGCACTGCTTTATCTTACGTCACACACTGCAGGTTTTCCTCCATTCCATGCCACAAATACCTTCTTTTCTAAGCCAAAGGAAAGTAGGATACAATATAAAAAACAGGCTGTGGCAGTCCCCTGTGCAGCTCCCTGCACCTGCCTGAGAGGTAGCTCCCACATTTCAGGAATCGTTACTTTAATAACATCACTTCATCAGAAAAATCATATTTCAGTCAGCCAGATTCCTGCAAACCTTGCATGAACATGATATACTCACTAGTGGAAGGGTAAACAGGAATGGGAATTGCTTCAATCTAACCAAGGAGCACAGAAGAATTCCCAAGAATCCCCACTGCTTACACACATATAAATCATAACTAACATCCACAAAAAAAGAAATATGGTTCAATGATGGCATAAGCCATCTTTCCCTGGACTAGTACTGTGAACATGATGATATTAAAAAAAAAAAAAAAAAGAAAAAAAAAGAAGTGTTTTAGATTATTTTTGTACTGTAAATAAGCAAGAGAGAAATCTGAAAGATGAGCTTGAAAACTCCAGGTTAAGAAAAGCTGTTAATTCAGTAATAACAAAGATGAAGAGCTTTCTCTTGCCATCCTCATACTCTCACACAGGAGCCTGACAGTAGACAGAGTAGGTATGCCTCTGCCTGTTCATCCTTTACAGGGCTGTTTCTTTCTCTTTTAAACATGAATTGAAAACCTGGAGTAAATAGAATTTATGAATAAAGCTTAATTTCTGAGTAAGATAGGGTATTTAATAGTCAGTACTGATTTTTCTGTAATTACTTCATATTGAAAGCTGATCTTTCATGAGAAAATAGTCCTGATGTTAATTTTTTAAAAGGAAAAAAACCTGCAGCAGGCAATGAATGAGTATTGAAGAAACAAAAGTAGAAGCCAGCCCCACAGCTTTTCTTTAACTCTTCTTTACTTTTGTTCCTCTGCTAATTAACCAACACTCATGGCAAAACTCTTCTTAAATGAGTTAAAATTTCCCCCATCATATATGAAAGTTTGCAAAAGGCACAAAAGCCAATGTCAAATATTAAATGTGCACTACTGGCTGTTGCTGTTCCCTAGTAACTGGATGGGCAGGGAGGCATAACATGGGAAAAGGAGAGGGGAACCTGGGCAAGGGGAATTTCTGGGAAATGTAACCAAATAACAGTAAAAAAAAAATGGGTAGAACATCCTGTGAAGCACAGGACACTGAAGTATATTGTTTGGTACAGCCCAGTATGGAGATTAGAAAAGATTGCACACACAATTCATGATTCATACCACGACAAATGAATTACGTAAGATGATGAACTACAAGACTATAAATGTAAGATTTTCCAGGGAAATTGTAACAGGTCAGGCAACAGTTATGTCATCAGTAGAGCTGCAACCTGTATTTTTAATTTATGCTATGTATAGAACATTTGCCATGGTGAAAGACATACCACAAGTTAAAATTGTATTTTAGAAGGAAATTAATTTACTCAACAGGAAGAATTTACATGTAAAGAAAGTAAAAAAAAAAAAGAAGATTTAAAAATGACAATGGGAAATCAGAACAAATTTTTGGTCTCTGGATCTGTGATGGGTACCACAGTTGTATCCATGTTCATAAGTTTTAAGACTTTTAGAAACTTTCCTAATTGGAAAACAAAGGCTATTCATTCATGAATCAAGCTAATGGAATAACTGAGTATGGTGATTTTCTTTCTGAAATTAAATTATAAGGTTAGGCTGTGTCAAAGACATCTGAGTTATAAAAAATACAGAAAATTTATTTTTGGTAGGTGGGGTGAACAAATCCTAGAAAACAATTAATTTCTAAGTCTACTTTCCCTGTAATCTGTAGAATCCTTCCTTAACCATAAGCCATTCACCTTAACTGATGCACAGGACTTGTGTTGACTTCTAGTAGAATGTGATCTTTTGTACTGAATTTGAAACAGTCTACAGACTTTATGAGAACATAAACACATCTATAAAAAAGGTATTAATTCTTTATAATAGTATGCTGGGTTCTTACACGGGTATCATCATAAGGACTATATTTAAACACAACTTTGAAATACAGTCTAAATTTCTCTCTTGCTTTTTTAAGAGGAAATGAAACCCATTTGCTTCACAAAGACTTGCTTTTCATGTCCTTTGAAATTCTTTGTTTCCCTGTTTAGCTTTTCTTTATTTATTTTATTTAATTTTTTTTAAAAACAGGAAGGCTTTGCTTTTTAGCTGGCTTTTGTCCTGGTGGTACCATCACCCCCTGTTATTAACTGATCTCTTAAAAAAATGTATCTAGTCAAATTTAGGCATACAGGTGTGTCCTGCAAACAGCTGGTATAGTTTAAGAACCATGCTGGGTTCATGCTGGGACCTGTTTTGCAAAATTTTCCTCTTCCTCTCCTTCTTCCTATGCTGCCCTTCTCAAAAGCTTCACAGGCATCTCTAAAAAGTACTCCTTTAAAGTGCTGGCCTTGCTTAATGTTCCAGCTAATTTTAAGCATGAATAATCCAATAGACTTCAGATGAAATTCATTTGTGGGTTTGTTGTTTTTTTTTCCAATAGTTATAGGAAGAAAATATCCGATTTTTTTTAACATATATTTCACATAAACACAAATCTTAGAAAACAAATATCTACCAGAAAACAGCTACACAGACCCCTTACATCCTGAAAGATACATTTTTAAAATGCATCTTCTGCTTTACCTTAATTTCAGATACTACATTGGTCTGATTATTAGAAACAGTACAGTCATTACTTGGCACATGTTTAAACATTTTAATTTCTTATGATTATTTTATGTGCATACAACAGAACAAAGCAGATTTACAACGTACTTTTGACGAAAGAATAATGGCAGTGGTTATCTCTTTAACTACTGGAGAGATTTTCAAAAGCACCTTGTGGTTTGAATTTCAAGGTGACTTTGTGCATTACGTTACTTAGGTGCTTTGGAAAACTGTACCTTTGGTGCTCTCCAAATTTTTAAACTCGGTCATAACCTTGTATTCAGAAATTATGGAGAAGTATCAGATACCCCCTCACATTCCTATGGGGAGATTCTGTTTCTGACAGAAACAGCAGCGTATCACTTGCACACAGGAGTGATTTGAGATACATTCTACTTCAGCCAAACTGACATTTTTAGTTCTTCAGTAACAGCTAATATTGATCGTTCAGGAAGAAGAAAGACTGCTAAAGGAGGATGAGAGACAACCTTGTTGAGGGATTTTGTAGATGGCCAGGACCAGGTCTTTTGCAGATCCAAAAGTGAGAGTACAACTGAGAAGCCAGATTAGCAACCGAGATACTGAGCACAAACAAGTTTTAAGTATGAACTGAATGGTCCCATTCTATTCAGTCAAATGCTTTTTCAGCTTCTATCAAATCATCTGCCGCAGGGGAGTTTCATTTATTTGCCAGGTGGATAATGTTGCACACAGTGTTCAGGCATTTTCAAAATCTGTTTTTGACAAATACCACTTGGGAGGCAGATATACAATATGTAGATTTCTTGTTTCTAAGCAGTTCAGTTAATACCATGGCAAATATTTTATGATCTAAATTTATGAGAGCACTGATCCAGTAATTACCACAGTGCAAAGGATCAAAATTAAGTGAATAAATTAAAGTTAAATGGAACTGGCCATATTTAGGCAATTTTTCACACAACAGCAGTAGACACATCACTGGAATGGGCTACGTCCCTTGCCAAGTTACAAGTGCTGGCCAGCAAGTGCGAAAGAACTTCTAAACAAAATGACTATAAATATTATTTTCAAGTAGTCTGGACATTGTGCCTTACTTAACCTTAGTCTAATAATAAAAATAGGTGAAATGTGATAGCTGAAAGTTTCTGAAAGTACTCTCTTCAAGAAAAGCCTGGCCATGGGTGATTTCAGCCTAAATGGTGATTGTATGAACACATTATACATAACAGAAAAAATTTTCTGAAAAGTTTAGGCAAGGTTAGCCATAAATTAGATCATGAATTTTAGTAAAAATGAAAGTATTCAAAGTAGAAAATTGCTAAGGAATTCAGACAGTGCTTCTAAATTTCAATAAGGAAGTCAGAATCATGGGTTTGAAATAGCAGCTAACACTGTCTTACAGATATATTGGACTGTTAGTCATCATCATCACCTTCTGGATCCTAAATTTTGTGCCCTTGAAATTCGAAGGAAAAAGGACACCCTCCCTTTTTGGAGGGTCTAGATTAAGGGTGGGAAAGCTTTTTGGTCTATTGTAAACAGTAGTGGAGAGGTCATATATGAAAATGGATGTGGGCCATTAAGACCCACTCTTCCTTTGCATTTTCAGTTGTTAAGCCTGCTCTCCAGAGATTATCCATTATTCATTAATTTTAAGCAAAGTTATATAGATATATATATACACATATATATATATATATATACACACACATATATATATATTCACCTGGTTTAAATCAAGCTGAAGGCTGTTAACATGTGTTTTTACTGGATTAACCAAAATTGATTTTTAGAAAATTTGCAGTCATAATTTTTTATTCAGACCAGGTAACAAGGTTAATTGGCCACTGTTAAATGCTTATGGCAGCACAAGACCACAGCAAGTGAAGTGGCACACAGGAAAGGTATGTCAGTGAGGGTCAGAGGAGTGAAGAGAACGAGGATCTCATAAACTGGGAAGGAGGTCTCCTACCTATGCAGAGGGAGAAGGGAAAAGAAAGAAGACACCTTCAAACACACTAACAAATTTCCACCCTGGTTTCTTATCAGGACTTCATTATCATTGAGTAAGGGACAGAAACAAGGTTGAGGTAGTATTTTAATCTCTAATCCTACTGACTCGGCATGACAGCAGCATACAGCTCAGAATTAATGGAGACATACGAGAATGTTTGCACTGCGAGAAAGAGACAGCGATAACAGAGGGTTAAGGGTCAAGTCCATTAGCAGAAAATAACATTTTAATTCAGACTGCATTTCAGGAGTTTAGCCTATTTCCAGTGCATCCACAGTTGACTAACCCGCTGCGAAACAACCACCCTATTGAAGGAGGGAGAGAATAGTGGGTGTAGCTCACCATTACTGAAATGAATTGTGTTAGTCTCTCTTAAGTTTCTAAAAGAAACAATGAATAAGGAGAATAAAAGGGTTTATTTAGAAAAGAAGCTTTTTATTCACAACTCACCTGAAACTTTTTCTTTGCCACAAAGTACTGCATCCTACGAATCACCTTAATTGCAGCACGGTGATGTTCCCGCAGCCTGTGGGAAAAACGAGGCAGGTGAGTGGGGTGAAAGAGCATCTCCATCCAGACAGTAAATATAACAGTCTGCAGTAAATGCTTCACTAACACGTGAATGTGTAATGGAAGTAGTTGCAATTACAGCCTGGGAGCACAACACACCATTATATTGACCTTCCTCACCTTTCAAGAGGGCTATAAAAATCCAGGATTTTATCTGACCTATGCTGGGTTTGCATACATTTCACAGGTAAAAGACATGTCCACATAACCTCTACCCACATCTCCCAGTTTCATTTTCACAAAAAAAGCCCAAACTCTCGAGTTCCTGCATATTCAGCCATGAACAGTTTTTATACAGTCACTCCAGAAATCCAGCTTTCAGTACTGAGGTTTGTTTATTTTTGTGGTATTCTCCCCCAGTTCCTACACAATGTTTCTTCAATTACAAGAATTCTTTGTTTTTCAAAGAATTATTTAAAAAAAACACTTAGAAGATTTTTGAGTTGTTGACTCCCTAAGCAATCCAAATGATCTAGTGGTAGCTGGATGCAACATCTACATACACATGAATTCCCAAACTGAACTGTAAGTTTATATAAAGACAAAATAATCTGAAAGACTTTTAAAAAATCAAATGCATTTGCATATGAACTGAAAGCAGAATGAAAAAATAATAATTTGCTCTTTGTACTTTGAAATAACTGCTTTCCATAGTATCTGACATTATTTTTCAAACAGTGCATTAAGACCAAAGGATATTCCAAATTTTTCAAAGCTTGCAAAAATGGTGCATTTTCCTTCTTAACATTAAAGTATCAAATCAAACATTTAACCTGTGGCCATTATTCACCTTGCTCATTTTATTACTCCTATCAAGATATGCTTTAATGACATTACAGCACACTCCTTATTTCCTTTTTAAGTGCATGAACATCTAGCATTTCTAACTCTCATCTCAAACAGACTTCCAGTGATGGTTTTAGGGAGTAGCATCAAAAGCAGAGTTAGATATTCCAGATGTTTTATCTTTATAAAATTGTTATTAGTAATACTGATAGACCAGCATACTGAGATGTCAATTTGCAGTGCTTTTTGTCTGTATTGAACATGACAGCATTCATACTCACTAAGGGATAGACAAGTCATAATTAAGTTCTGTACAAGTTCATACAAGTTTGGGTCTTTGGTATGATATGGCATGGTATCACCCAAGCCTCTTCAGCTAAATATAACCTGGAATTTTAGTGAGTATTCAGCTGTTTCTTTGTGACAAATCTCTCCCCGCAAACGAAAGTTCTGTATGTGCAAATGGTGGATGCCTGTCCTCTGGATAGGAGTAGCTGGGGTGTTCCCTTTCTGAAAACTCACACGTTTTATTAGGAAAACAGCTTTCTGCAAAGCCAAAAACAGAACTAAAAAACACCATCATTTTCTACTTGTAGCTATTGTCTCTCCGGTACATTCTTTCTGTTATAGAAATTGTTCAGATTCAGCAATGGCAGAAAAAATTGCTTTCTCCAGAAACAGGATAAAATACATTGCTTTTCAAGCTAATAACATACAACTTTTCACCACATGTGAAAAGCTCGCTACACCTCTAAATGTATTCATATAAATTGACTGTACCTCAATAATTATGCACCAAATCTGCAGCTGGATCTGCATAGGGAGGCTCTTCTCTCTTAACACCTTACTGAGATGTCTTAGAGACACTGTCTTCAGGCTCCTGCTCCCACAGATCTGGCTGCAACATCATGGTTCGAGTTATAAAAATGGAAATCTGCTATTCCTGACTGGGATAGCTTAGTGTTTGGATCAATTCCCAGTGGACAGTTAGCCTAAAGCTAGTTCACAGTACCCCCATGCTGCATCATTCTGCTGCTAGGGACAAGGAGAACTTCCCCAAAAGCCAAGGGAAATAAAGTGTTTGGGTTTTTACGTTCTGCCTCGTGGAGATGGGAGCCAAAAAGGTAAATGCTGCTTAACTTGCTAGTAAATATCAAAGGTGTGATATCACGTAGCTATACATCCTACAAATAAAAGCACACAAAAACATCTTTTGACAAATAGAAATATATTTGAATGGCAATGAAACTGCTTGTAGTATCTTGGTTTATGCCTCATTTCCTCTGGGGTGTTCTTCACAGTCCATCATTTCTGAGTATAATATTTTTCTTTGTGACAGCTGGTCACTAGTAAAGCACACCAAATCCCTCATTCTCTATCTAGAGGACAAGTCTCATCTATAGGAAAGGCAGCTGGATAATAAAAATTATATTTGCCATTCAGTAAAATAACAAAACTACACCACCAAAATGATTTTCCAATGTAGCTATTCCACATCAATCATTTTTCATGCTGACATGAACTTCCAAGCCAAAAAGGAAAGTTAATATTCTCATTCTAATCCTTCCCATTTCCAGTTCCAGTAAGAAACCTTACAGTAAGCTTGTTTCTACTTATGCTGTAAAATCTAATTCTGCACAACAGGCTGTCCCGATTCCCCAAGATTAAATGCTTCTGCAATGAGGGAAGGGAATAAAGGATTTAATTAGTAGCCAAGGTTATGATTCACGGTTGTTTGATCTCTTTGGCAAACTGGTAACAAATGCTTTAGTAAATTGAGAGCTTAACCATTAACTGGTGATATTTGTTTGTTCAGCCACTTGTGACATCTCTGAATTTTGGTTACCGAGGGACTGTCTGCAACCTCTGGGCACATCCAGCGTGCTTAGATGCTCAATACACTACCACCCTCAGTTCCATGAATGCTTTATTTTTGTTAGGAGTGTGGCAGGAAATGACCTCCCCTGAGCATGCTGCCAGAGCAGCAGGACACCTTCACGGTGCACCCGTCCCCAGGAGGAGAAGCCCTTTGGAGAAGCCCTACTGTGCACATGGTAGCATGGAAGCAGTTTTTAGGGATTACTGGGATACTTCAGAGAGCCTGCCTGCTTCAGTGTAGCTGTGTGAGCTAAGCTCTCTTGCAATTGCAATCCCTCATTTTTAGATGTTTAGTTTTGCCTAACTTAGGGAGAAAACTAGTTTGATAAGTGCATTAGCAACAGGGTCAGCAGACGTGGCTTTTGCTCTTTTGGCAACAAAGCTGTTTTCCTCTCCTGAGCATTCATCAGGCTTTGAGCATCATTGTCACCATACCCATTAATCTCATAACTGACATCTGAAGGGACTTGCCAAACACCACTTGAGTGTTTCTAATAATCAGCAGCATATTACCTTGAAAAATAAAATATACAGTATGTCTGTAAAATCAAGCTAAAAATTACTGTTTCCAATACCAGACAACATCTCAGCCTGCACCTTTCCGAAGAAAAATTGCCAATACCTTTCACTGGCAACCAGTAATTTTTTCTCTCAATAGGACATCAAGATCACCTTGAAAACAGCACCCGGTACGTGACATATTTCATGGACTTAAACTCACAGAATTAGATCCAGAAGCCACCAAGGAAGTTGTAACACTGTTACAACCCTTAGGAATATTCCAGAAGGATGAAGCAGGATTACCAACAACAGAAAACTATGCTAGTGGTAACAGTGCCAAGAGATTCATGCAAACCTGCATTATTTTCAGGTAATAAACTTGGTCTGCTTTATCTGTGCACTGAAAAAACCTGTTGTGGATGACGGCACTATTCGAAGCATAAGAAATGAAGATAAAAAAAACCTGACAAAAACCTGACAACAAAATGAAATGGATTGATCACACACATTTCAAAAGAATGCCTGACAGAATAAAATTACTAGAGATCCTTAGTTTTTCCTGCCTCCTTTTGTTGTTAGGATACTTAACCTACAATCAGTCATTGAGAGGAAACCTGATCTCTTCATTAGTCCATCAGAAATCTGGACTGGAATTTCACTTAATTTGGAAAACAAGCATGATGAAGAACTTTATGCAATTTAACAGACATTCTCATTTAGTTGGAAAGTTGTTACACATTTATAAATGCCCCAAACTGTTGCAATTGAGATATTTGTACATTTGACTGCATATTATTAGTTTTTCACAACACAATCAGTCAAAACCTTAATAAGTTTCCCAAGGTGTGGCTCATTCCTCAGACCTCCCCTCACCAACAGCCACAGCGAATGTCACCATTTAGCAAGCACCCAGCTGCCTTCTTCCTGCAAGGGGACCTGCAGAGCCACCCCAGAAGAATGGTCTGGGACAAAGGTTAAGATTTTTTTTTTTTTTTAAACCTTTTTATGAAAAAGGAAGTAAGCAGGTGCATGGTTTGGTTTTTCTATGATTCAAGAAAAAAAAATAATTTTCAATTAAATTTTACAAGATCAATCCCCATTTTGAAATACAGAGTTCTTTCAAATGCATAATAAGAAAGGAAAAACAAATACTAATTAGAAATATTTATTGTCCTTACAAAGCATCTGAATTTTCTATCCAACCCTTAGTAATGCCATTAGAAGTTCCCCTTTTCATCTCAGGAAGGTGTTCTACATATTAGTTTAGTGTTAACAGAAATATTAAAGCAACAAGACAAAGGAAAGGTGGTGCTAATTTCCTTTTTATAACACTTGTCTTTCTGTTCATGTGCAGAACATTTTATTACCAGGACCGTAATGTCTGGCACAGACCTCCCAATGAACAGGGACACTGATATTATCGGAGTTAAAAGGTCAACTCTGTCTATTCAGAATGAGTTTAACAAAAATGAAAACTCAGTAGGAGAGAGCCACAAATTTATAATATCTTTTACAAAATGGCCATTTCTCAGTAAACCTAACACTGATTTGAAGTCAAGCTCAGTTTTCAAACCTATTTAAATTCTCTGCAGTCATCTTAAATTTCTGACTTGGGACAGAGTAAAGTATTAGAAAGAAGGCTGAAGTCAGTTGGCCTGAAGTTTTTGGCACTAATCATTATTTAGATTTGAACTTTATCTTTAACACATCAGTTTTTAATCATATGTTGTGCATGTGAACTGAAGTATTTTTTTCCATTCAGGCACTGAAAAGCGTTCCTTGTCACAGAATCTGGTGGATGAGATTCAGAGTAACTACATTAAGTCATTTCATTAGTGCATTTAAGTCTAATGAAATCTTTCATCTTTAGTCCTCCAGGCACTTTAGGTATAGAATTTGCTGTGGCTGAAGGTTATCCTGTCATTCTCTGCCCATTACATTTGATGGGAATCTCTCCGTACTGAGCAACATTTTAGATGCTGTAAACTGGAAGGGATTAGTTTGCATTGCTCTGTATTCTGAAATAGGAAATGCTTGATCACCATACCCAGGAACAATATCAGAATCACTGATTTTTTTAAATGATGTCAGTTACCCAGTTTCTCTTTTCTTTTGTTGCCAGAGTTTGGCAACTGTTGTTTGCCACAAATATGATACATTTATTAGAGGCTCTCAAAATAGAGCCTGGCCCATAAAGTATGATGACATTTGAGGACTGAAGTTTAATTAAACTGAAGTTTAATTAAATGGGTTTAGTGATTACACAGAATTATAGAATGGCCTGGTTTGGAATGGACCTTAAAGATCATCTAGTTCCAACCCCCTGCTGTGGGCAGGGACACCTTTCACTAGATCAGGTTGCTCAGAGCTCCATTCAACCTGGCCTTGAACACTGCCAGGGATGGGGCATCCACAGCTTCTCTGGAAACCTGTTCCAGTGCCTCACTACACTTTCAGTAAAAAATTTCTTCCTAATATCTAATCTAAAGCTGCCCTCTTTCAGTTTGAAGCCATTCCAACTTGTACTGCCACTACATGCCCTTGTAAAGAGTCTCTCTACATCTCCCCTGAAGGCTCCCTTCAGGTACTGGAGTTTACATAAATGCTCCCATACATTTTCAATTTATGAATGTGTTTAGTTTTAATGGACAAACATTCTTTACTGGACCATACCCTCTAGAGTTCCCATCCATTCATGAAAGCAAAGTTAGAAACTAGTGACAAGACAAATGAAATGTGAATGAATTCAGCTATCCCCCATAGTCCTCACTGCCAGGGTCTTCATATGTTTAAATGCAATAGAAATACAGAAATAATAGTTACACATAGAACAAGGAGAATCACAAACAGCAGGCAAGGCAGATTTTTTAAATTTCTTTGGTCTTAGCATTCAAAGTCACTCTAGTAATTATCGGCAAACAAGTAAACTGTTTATGAAAGATCTCTGTCTATTGAACTCCTATTCATGGTTGTAAATTGGTCATGAATGCGTAAGATTTCATTAAATGCATTTGTCCATTTAAGTACTGAATAATTCAACAATAGCAAATTGTTTCTATGAAGACATTTGATTAATAATTTGTATAGAATAGTATGTTTCAAGGGTTTAATTTTAAGAGTAAAACTTTTTTTGACTTAAATGCATGTCTCATAACATAATTTCTGTTCCCTACCTCAGGGAATGCAGGGACTGACTTCCATAGGAATACCAGTGATTCTAGGTCAAAAAATTTCTCTGCAAGAATACTCTGCAAGAGTAATGTCAAAGTTACTCTTCTGGTCAACCCTTCAGTCTGTAAACAATTTGATTACTATTTACTAATTGTGAACATAGCCCCAGTGGAAGAAGCTTAAGCTGAATTAACTCTTGTAATCTTCTTCCCCCACTATATATTCTCCCAACTATATGTAGTTGGTCTTTTTTTTTAATTAAAAATATGTAATTTTAAAACCACAGTCATCTTTTAATGGATTTGTATTTTATTTTACAGCAGCTTTCATGTTTCCCTTCTCAAAAGTCATGGGTTTAACTCAGAAATCCTTTCATGCGCTATAGCAATCCTCTTCCTCTAGAGATAGCTCGGTCTAGTTTGGTTCAAGGATTTTTAAGAGAGATGGAAAAAAGAACAAGCTTAAAAATAACATTGCCTTTGGAGGATTTTGATATTTTAATATCTTCAGGTAATAATAAATATAGTCCACTATTATAGGAAATGCTTTAGAGAGGAAAAAATTGTGTAGGCTTTTCACAATCATGCCATTGCTGCATGGTCTATAAGTGGGGGAAGCTGGAAAGACGCAGGTTCCCTGTGGGATGGGAAGCTCAGCAGCCAGAACTCAGAGCATGACATGATCTCCCCAGCCCTCAGCTCTATCTCGGCAGAGATATAACAGCTGGGGAAAGGCACATGTGCTGGCTTCAGCATGGCACTGGGCTTCCCCCTGCTTTGGGAGCCTTCACACAGCAATAGCAGCAGGTGAGAGAGAAGCCTGAGCAGCTGCCTTTGGAAGGCCAGAAAGAATCCTGAGCCCTGCATTAGTGGCCTTGGAGAGGTGTCTGAGGGGCGATGCGGAAGCAGGAGTTAGGGGCTCATATGGAATGGGAAAAACAAGCCCAAGAGACATGACTTGTGTCAGGCACCAGTAGCAATTTGAGACTCAGAGAGACACCAAAAAACATGACTTTAATCCTTTAATATATGCTAATACCAAGGCAACCTGAAATGAGTATTTAAACACAGGTCTGAGAAGGGAAAGAACCATTGCTCTCCTTACTTTTAGTTGGCACCAATGAAAATAACAACCCACTTCTGTGGGTCAGCAGGAGATGGTGAAAGTTTTTTTGGAAGTTGTTTTTCTGGTAGGGAACACAGATTTCACGAGGTGTTGCAATTCACCCAAAGTACAAACTCTCTAATATCTATACTGCTGCACAATGACAGTATTGCTGTAACTCAAGGTAGATCATATTACAACTGAATTTTCAAGAACAGCTTTCTGCAAAGCATTTATGTGATTCCAAAAGACTGGACACAGGATAAGAAACACAAACACACCATTAAAAGCAAAGTTTTTAAGCATGCTGACCCTCTACTCCATTCCCAGTGGTCCCTCTATATTCTTCAGCATGTCCTGACAAACAAAACAAAAAATGGTTTCCAACTAAACCTAAGAGGATCCAGAATAGCTAAACAGCACAGGATTTTGAAGTGCCACACTTAAATTTGTTCAACTGTTTTGGAGGGGGGAATGGTCCAACACATACTGTCTAGAACCAGGACAAATAGCTGTAGCTAGAATAAAGATCACATGTACGTTTTCAGAACTAATGGAATGCTGGGGCAAACAGATGTAGCATCAGAGATTTCCCTTGTGGTCTGCCCACAGTGATGCTAGCTAAGAACATAACCCTCACAGTAACGGTTTGTACTGAAACTGGGCAAGAGCAGGAAATTTCTTGCACATCCTAAGTCGCCTTTGCTGTATATTTTCACAATTTCCCTTTAACTTATGCCTGTTACCAGGGTATGAAAAGCTGAACAAAGGACACAGGAAAAAAATAGGAAAATAAAATTATCTTTGGAAGATACCAGAAATTTGTGCAGAAAAAGTAGGAAAAATATACAAACCAGTTCCCATTTTGTCAGAGTTGATTGTTTCCCAACTTTGGTGATGTGATTATCAAATACCAATTGATATTGATACCCAGATCAAATCACAGTGAACTTTTATTCAGCTCTTCACTCTCTGCATCTTACTGAGTCAGAAGGCTGTTGCTTTTTCACACGGTTCCAAGGCCAAGCTATTTGAAAGTAGCTAGACACAAATGAGATTACAGATAAGTAAATAATAATGTACAGCACTGTCTTACAGACACAGTCTGACACATTAAACTCCTTTTCTAAACAAGCTGAAGACAGAACACAACAGAGTTTTTTGTTCAGAGCACATGGGAAACCACAGATACTATTTTGCATCATCTGGTTAAGAGCAATCTTTTCAGATAAAAAAATATTTTTTGCAGAGCTTGTCACTTAAGGTTCTGAATTACACAAGGAAATTCAGGGCTACAATCAGTGGCACTAAGAAGAAGTAACCATATTTTCTATGGTTATTTGTCTCTCTATTTTTTACCTATTAAACTTACAATAACTTTTGAATATTTAACTGGCTGATGTTACACTACTTCATTATGCTCAAGAAGTTTTTTTACACTACACAGTAACTTATTTTTGTATTCATCATAGAGAGCTACAAGGCCCCTGCAAACTCAAGGCTGAGTTTGACTTTTCTATTTGCCTTAAATTGCACTGCCCAGAATTCACATCAGATACAACCTGTACACAAAAGTACTAAATGCTGAGTATGAGATGTAAAACCATCAAAATTACGTAACTCATTAAGATTCCTCAATTATTTGTTTCTACTCTACATAAAATATGCTTATTTAATATATGCTATATCTCACATCTTAATTAAGACTCATCATGTAATACTACTGCTGCCATCCCATTTAAACTTTTGCTTTGAGACAAAAGAAATAAGCTTTCATTGGGTCAACTACTGACACAGTTCACAGGGGATCCATGGAAGGTCAAAACAATATTGCACTATTTAACCTCACACAATGACTTAGCCAGAACTTCCTTCAGTTTTTTCCTACATCTCAGTGATATGTGAATTATAAATAATAGTGAATAGGCATAAAAAATTGTCTCTTCCTTGTAAAACAATCATAGGCAAGAAGTAAGAGTCGCTCATACACCCTCACAATATCAGCTATTCTACCAAGGCAAAGTAAGTAAGTCAAGAGAGTTTCTCAGTGGTTCAAGACAAATGAAAGTCATTGCACAGTTGTGACTGACAAAACAAAGCAGATCTGCTGTTGCAGAGACAGGAATTAGAGTAGGAAAAAAATATTTGAAAGGAAAAAGCCATTGATGTGAATGGCAATATTTCAATTATTTTGGAAATCCTAACATTTCCCATGTTGTTTTCTATTACAGAGGGGATTGGCAAATTCTCCTGCTGCTCAATAATGAGAAAGAAAAAGTGGAAATCACTGCTGTGAAGCTCTTTCGAAATCCTATATTCTAAAATTGTACCATGTCAAAATCTCCCACCATTGTGACAGATATCAACTGAAAAACATGAGGCCAAATTCTGCTCTTATTTTCACTGTGAGACAACAGAAGGGACTGGAAGCTGATGCACTGTTAGGTCACCTTGGCTTCTGGCCTGCCATCTCTGTAGGGGCTCTGGATGTAACTTATGCAGTGATATAAGTGTCTTCTCACAGCTGCACTTTTTAGTGGGTGTAGCCTCCAAAAATAAACTGAAAGAAAACTGTAAACATGAGGGTGTTGCTGTGGTTTGTGTAAGCTGCAATGAAAAGCACAGCAAACTGTAAACAGATAGCATTTGGACAAGGGGACTACAATTCTCAAGTCAAAGCCATCACTTCAGGAAAAAAAGGCAGTTACAAATGTAGTTCAAGACTGCAGTTTTTGCAACTGGAAGCATTCTCCAAGATTTGTTATTTTACAATGGTGGAGAAACACATGGGATTTCAACTTGTGGAGAACAGCCTTTCCCTATAAATCACAGAGTGTAATCTGAAACCTAGAAACAGCACAGGGGCTCACATTTATGGATTTAAAACAGATGAAGAGCAAGCATGCTCTTAACCCTTTCCCCATAATTCCTTCCCAGTACAAAATGGAAATGAATATGCAAGTACTGAACAGAAATTAACTTGATAAAAATCAAGATTAATACAATTCTGTAAACACTGAATAGTTCAGACTTCCCTAAGGACACAAGCACAGAATTGTGCTAAAGCAAAGCACTGTAAAACTGTTCGAGCATAATCCACTCTTCGGACTGTTCTTTCATCAACTTTTATTTAAGCAGTTTATCTTATTGAGATTAGGATCTCTCCTATAGAGCAAGACCTGGCAAACACAGACCTCTGGTTTTGAATATCAGGCTATATTTCATTGGAAAAGAAGTAACTAGCAGCTTGTCATCTCACCGTAACATTATAAACTCCTTAATCAGGCAATAGGAGAACTAATACTAACACATTAGCAATAATTTCTCTTCAGAAATATGTAAGAGCATTAAGATGATATAGTGTTTATTTATTGTCACTCAAGATCCCCAACCATTTTTCTATCAGTTTAGCCCCTCAGTGGATGAAAAAACCCAAACCCGGCAAAGCCTATTCCAAAATGAATCCTAAGACACAGCCTTTTTCTTGATTTTTTTTTTTTTAATTTAAATAAAAAAACCACAGTGTAAAAGAATGGATTGGAATATCAGCATTGCCAAGACGCATTAGTCTATACCTTGTCACTGTCAGAGTTCCAGTACTTCTAGAAATTCACTCACATACATAACACAATGGTGTGATTAAAAACAGATATGGGCTCGGATTAAAATAAAGTATGATGGTATGCCATGTTAAATCTCTACACCAACGTAATATTTTAAAGCAAACTCTGAACCAACCAACACAGGACAGGAGAAGAAGAAAGATAATTTTAAGTTTACTGCAAGATCACTCATTGCACACACAGTATTTGCCTGTGGTAATTCAAGCTCTGTCCCTTTATTGGCTGCAGTTCAGTGAAGGGGTACTTTTGTCCATGTCTCCTGTTGAAAAGCTAGGGTGTCTCTGTACTTCATTGAAAAGGTTACAATTCATAGAAAAAATGTCTCTAAAGTGGCAATGATGGGCACCCAAAGCTTTTTCAAGTGAAGAAATAGCTACCTGAGAACATTAGGAAAACGCATAAGGAAAAAGAATTCAATCTTAGCCACTGGGCATGTGGGAGCATTCAAAAAATGCAGACATGGCTAGAATTTTGTGCTACAATAATCAGAGGGACAACCTAAAAAAATCTGAGCTGTTTTGAAAAAAGTTTCTTAAAATGCTTTCACGTAATTGTAGGTGCAAAGAAAGATTTGGGGAAAACACAAATTCACTCTTACGACAATTCACTCTTACGACCAGTATTTGATAGGTCAAATCATGTATTAGAAAATCTCCATAACTATAATAATCACATCTTTGTTTTTCCTTTTGAAACTATTTCAAACCAAAGAGTGATTTTTAACAAATTCATACTTCATGAAAAATTTAAGATTAGACCTTTAACTGCATTATCTTCATCCTTTCATCACTACAGCTTTTCCAAGCCTCAGTATTTTTCAAGAACATCCTCCCTTGCTTCACTTTAGTAGTCCTGCAGATGCTTAGATTTAGATTTCACATTTGTGTCTTGTGAACCCACAATGATATTTGCGTACAAACACCTATGGATGTCCCACTGGGATTTTCAAAGATGTCTATCAGCCCATCTAACTAGGATGACATACATAGTTCTGAAAAATCCCATGGGATAACCTAAATGACTGTGGCAACCTGGTCCATTCCGTATGTAAGCAGATGTTCAAATTCTGTAAGTAAGAAGGAAGAGGTTCTTTGCATCTTGAAAGCCACTAAAAATATGGACTGTACCACATTTACTGAATTATGTATTCCAAATGGATAGATAAACCCTTCTTTAAAGCACGTCCAGTGCAAAAGTTCCTGTATAAATGTACCAAGCTGCTTTGAAGTCCCCATCTCACCACAGCAGGTGCAGGACCACGAGAAGGACCACGAGACTTATTGAAGTCAAGGCAAGAACTTACACAATGCCTAAACTTACACACTTGCTTAGCATACCAAATGATCAGCAGAAACTTGAAAAATTAGTATATATAAGAAAACATTTAAGACAGTAAATGGAGATTACATATCGTGGAGGATTCTAGATATACACTTATTAACCAGGTTCCTATCTTTTGCGTGGAAAAATCTGACCTGAAACATCCGAGTTCTCCTGCTCAATCTAAAAGTTAAAGAATATGCTGTATTATTACTATTGCAAAAAGAAGGTAAATTTTATGAGCTGATATGCTGGAGACAAAAACTGGCTGGGACTAACTACTCTGGTATGCGAACTCTGTTTCTTTCTTCGGCTTCAAAGCACAAACACAACTCAACAATGTAATATTTTCACCTAGAATTATTCTCTACTAAGTTAAATACGGAAAACAGTATGTGTTTTAATTACTTTCTCCTCTCAAATAAGAAACTGTTAACAAGCCAGTTGTACCTTTCAATTTAATTTCTGTTACACAGAAAAAAATATTTTTCTTAATATTCCTGTTTCCCTGTGTAAATATGTGATGTTTACAGAATGATTAACAGTTGAATACTTTGTTAGAAATATCAAATAACTTTGTAACTTTGCAGTTTTGTAACACACATTTCTGCAAAGCAACAATTCCTCAATAAGGGCTGAGGTTCAGCTCAGCAGACAGGTACCCCTTGATCCTGGCCAGTTTTAAGTGGGTTTTATTTATTCTAGAAATACTTTTTTTTTCAGTGGCACCAATACAGTCATAGAATTCAGTATTCAAAGAAGTAATACAACCACACGTTTCCCTTGGCAGTATCAGCACAGAGAAAGTTAAATGGAAATGAAAACTAAACTACTAAAGTCCAGAGGAGTGACTACAGTCCCAGATGGACAGTCATTTGAGGGAACACACTAGTAGTGGAATTAAGGAGGACTCAGCATTGCTATCAATTCTACTACACCTATCTGAGAATTAGGAGATTCCCACCTCAAGATTAACATCATCCAGCATACACAATACACATGGCAAACATTACTTAAGAAAGCGGAGAGATATCTTGCTTGGCATTAAAAGTATTATGATAATTTCCTTTTTTGTGTGTGTGAGATGGGATGCACACATACTTCTCACTCTCCAGTGTCTTTCCTGCAAAAGAGGTAGAATCAGCTGCAGTTAGCCAAACCCTCAACTGGTTCAAACTTCTTTGATTTAATTAGACAGGTAATCCCGAAAGTCTTACTTAGAAGAACATTGCATCAGGCTCTCTTCTTTTTTCTCACCATACCCCTGTGAGCCAGCTCTCCCCCCTAGCCACTTTCCTTCATATTAGCTCTTGGTCCCTCTCTTCTCCTCTGACTTTCCTACACTTTCCAATTACCTTTTTTTTCCACCTCACCTTTATGTTTCCTGGATTTGTCCTGTGGTTCCTCCTCTCTGTTGTATTAGTCATAAGTTACTTATCTCCATTTTCACAGCCCTTCATAGCATACTGTCACTTTAGCCATAGAATCTAATGGCTGTCCCCACTCTTCCTCACATTTCCTTTCTTGTTGCCTTTGTACCAACCAACACTGCAATATAGCTTTTTCCTATTTCTCCTTACTTTTTGGCTGCACAACATCTCTTTCTTGACAATGGAACACAATTCAGAGAATATAACTCTCATATCTTGAGGAGCACAAATGCTAAATAGCAATACAGTGAAATTAGGCTTTTAATGTAGCTATTAGTTCTGCAATTGTGCTTTCTGCATTAAACTAATGATACAGATTCCTTGCAACCAAGCAAAAGCTTGTTCTTCCAAACTTCTGTGAGACTAGGGCTGTTTTGGAAGAAAAAGGACTTACCAATCCTCATTGGTACTTCCTAGTAAGCACTTTGCATATATACTGGGAGTACACTGATATTTATAGCCAGTTTTTTAATTATAATGCCAGCAATCACTTTACAGATGTTTTGCTTTGTGGAAAAACTGGACAGATTTACTTTTCCACAGGCAAGTATAAAAAGCATTGATTACTTGTTCCATGTTATTATCTTCTTATCATTGGCAGGATATCTTCTTACCATTGATGGTGGACTTGGCAGTGTGGGTTAATGGTTGGACTTGATGATCTCCAGGGTCTTTTCCAGTCTAAATAATTCTATGTTCATGTTTTAAATGAAATGACAGTCTGGTCTGAATGCAAGGAAAACCAAGCTGATAATTTGCTTAAAATCCAACCAAAATAAGACACATTGCAAACAAATTTGTCTACTGAAGTAGATGCCTACAGGCAGAGAGACTCCAACCTGGAGTGCTGTCCTAGAAAGTTCTTAAAAATCAGTGTTCTGAGCCAAGCACACACAGTGCCTTGTGGGGAGAAAATGCCTGATGACAGTGTGCATGACAGAGGGACTCTGCTGTGCATTTCTGGGATCAGGTACTCAGTGATGACTTTTTTCATGTCATGCTTGATATCTGTTGACAAGAAGCTCTGTGGGGCTGTGACTGCTGCTTTTCCTATGGGCATTTTATCCTTGTAGCAACACCAGGGAGACACCTACAAAAGGTTATGACCTATGAAAAGTTCCGTCTCGTTCTGTCTCTTAAGAACAGCACAGTTTAATGCACAAGGCAAATGTGCTTTCTGCAAGTAACTGAGAATTTCAGCCTCTAGCACTTCTTAGTAACATTGGATTTTTTAAAACATACTAAATAAATTCCTAAAGATGCAGACAGACATCTATGAAACACTTATTCAAATTCTACCAATTACCCACCTGTCTCAGAGTTGCCTTATACCTATAAGAGTCTGGTCTTTAACAGAACCAGAAATCATTTCACTTAATCTAAGACCAAACCGGAAACAAATGGATTGGTCTTTGGAGAACCCTTGGACTTTTCACATTTAAAAAGGCTTAAATATTTTTTTCTTCATGCTATTTTTTTTCTGTTTGCAAGCCAAGACATAAAGCCACAATAAGGAACAATTTTGCAGAATTCCCAGTCTGAATTGGAAGCAGGAAAAAACAAAATAGCAAAAAATCAGATCAAAATCTTTTCCCATAAGACTTTCATGACCCAGTTTAAAAACCCATGAGATTTGGATGAGTCTGAGAGACTCCAGATGAGGCAATCTTTGCTCAGTGCTCCAAATGTTTATCCACTTTCACTGAGAAGACTAGATGACATTGCTCTCCAGAACAGATTATCAAATTGATATTGTTTGTCCCATAACCAGATGGCCTCTGTCTAGGCTTAAATGCAAGTCTAAATACACCTAAGTATACTTTCCCCTTCATTTTATAAGTTTAAGTATTATCCTCTTTTGAATAGTATTTACATATGTTGTCTGTGTGTACATATACCAGACAAAACAGAGGAACAACAAACGAATTAGCTATATTTGTACAATTAGGTGATTAAATTGATTTTTTTTTTTTTAATGCAACTCCTTTTTTTCCCAGCAGTATGGAAGGTGTTGAAATGTTTTATCCTAGACCACAGCCTGTACTGACCCCTTTAGCTGCTGCTTTCCAAGCACACATTAATAACAAGCTATTAGGGTAACTATTTAGTTGCAGTCAGGTCAGTGGGAATACTACCTTACTGAAGATATCAGAGTATTAGGTTGGAAGGAAAAAAGAAACAGAATACAAAATGGAGGAAACACTGTATCCCCTAAATGAGGTCAGGCCTTTCCAAGGTGCTTTTCCACTTTAAAACATGCAGATCTGCATCTAAATGAAAGGCCCAAAAGCCAAAATCCAAGTATCCTCTTCAAGTCAGTGGATTCAGAGAGTTGTAGAGAGATAGCTAAAATAACTGGAATAAAAAATCTGCCCTATTATGTGTTACTCATGTATGTTACTCAGTTACTAAGACAGCCTTAAATAAAAACATGTGGATTATATAATAACATATAAATGTTTAGTTTTTGTAACATACCCTCACCTAAGTAGATAATTGGCAATGAGGACTGAACATGAGAACTTTTGACCCGAAAGTACTTTTTTTTTTTTCCTGAATTCAACAAGAACATACTCTCTGTTTTCTTAAGACTTCAAATAATTTACAATGGTCACGATTTTTTTATTTAAAAAATGTGCTCAGAGAAGATTGAATAAGTTCTTGGAAGCTGAAGAAAGGTATCCAGTAAAGTGGTATCGATGTTTAAACAGGAAAAATGACAACATAGATGCTGGCATTGACAGTGCTCAAATCAGCGTTCTGGAAGTAGCAAATATAAAATTACCTGTCAGTGAAAAAGAACCACGGGAATGTCCAGAGAATGACATTATTCTTTGTTTTTCTCACACATCCTGAAGTTAAGTATGCAACTACGCATTCACACCAGTTTTTGAAGAGAACATAAAAGGCAGAGACATCATAATATAGAAGGATGTGCCCTAAAATTCTTTCTCATCTTCTTCTATTTGCAGAGCGCTGCCCTTTCACAAGGGTTAGCGCAGATCGGTGATGGGGTAAAATCTTGGCCTGCTGGAGTCAATAAAAGTTTTGCTATTGATGTCAGTGGGTCAGAATTCCTTCTATTATCTTTAGATACCTGGACAGCTGCCTGAGCATCTGCTGAGGTTGTGTATAAAAAGTCAAAGTGCAGTTTCTTCAAAATACTCTGATCTGTTGGTGAGGACAATTTCATCCCATTAAAAAGTACTTTCAAATTAAGGGTTAATTAGAAGTTGCTACGCCTGACTTGTTTGGTAGATTTATTATGGAAATCTACTTTCTTGCTTCACAGAGCCATCTTTTTCTAAAATGTTATGAAAACATGGTGTATTAAACAACTTGTCCAAGGTTACTCAGGGAGCCTATGGCAAAGCCAAAAATTCAGAGTCCCATGAAATTATTTGAAGTACCAATCAAGAGAAAGACCATGAGGAAAAAAGAGGGAGGTATATACTGGAGAACTAACATTTTCCTAGCCTATTATTTCCTATAAGCACAATGAATTAAAGTGCGAGGAAAACATTGTACATGCACAAATATAAACCAGGTTATTTTCCAACTTATGAACATATTTTTATATATATCAATATTCGGACATAACATATTTGGGTATCTCTGCTTATAAAGGCACAAGGAACAAGCAAGGGTCTGAAAGGAAGAAAACCCTGGTTTATGGCTAGAGCCAAAGTGCAAAAGCCAAGCTCAACACTGTGTCTGCTCTCTAAACTGTCAGTACAACAGATTTTCCCAGTCCCCACCTCTGCTACCTTTTTCTGTGCCTATGAATGGCAACATTTGTGTGACCATTTATAGCACAGTGACAAAACAAGAATGCAAATTTATATTAAAGCAGAAAAGAGAGTTCAGATAGATTTATCTACAGCTGCTAATTATTAGCAACTTTATTCACATTTCACTTCCATCTCTCACTTTTTGTATTTAATGTAGTTTTCTTAACTAAGCTTTCCAATTATACAGATTTCCATTTAAATTTGCTGTTCTGTTCAAGAAACTAATGCATTTTCTAAAAATGACTGTTCCTATAAAAACAGGGTCATTGGCAGGAACACAGCCTCACTAGGCTCACTGATGTTAAAAATAAATGAATGGTATAGTCTAAGTTCATTAGTCCAAAGCACAATTCACTGATATATAGGTGGCATTAGACACCTATTGGGTTACATGCTCTTGCTATGTTGATGTTCAGGCAGACTTAACAGTACCTGCTGTCTCAAGGGTACATGTCCTGAAAAAAGTTTCCATTCTTTTAATATTTCACTTTATCTCCAATCACTTCAAGCAACTTGTATCCTTTCTTTCTCAGACTGTGCTTGGGTGAGCACAAGACATCACAACAGCAACAAAACATATAATAGTGTTTAAACTCTGACATTAAGGTTAACCAAATATATCCAGGGACTCAAGAAAGATCTTGCCTAAGGGGGGGGGTGGGAATGCCATGAAGGTTGAGGAACATAAAATTAGAATGTTTTGTAAATGGCCCTACTGTCAGCATGTAGGAATCATGTATGTATAGGGATCCAAACTGTGATTTATTTCCTCTTAAATTAAAAAAAAAAAAAAAAAAATTGGAGGAAAATAAGTGTTTCCAGCATTTAAAGCATTAGAGCAAACCCCCATGTTTCCTTTCAACTACTTCTTTATAGGAAATTACAAATCAGTTGTTGTGAGAAGCTGGGGCTTGAAATGATAGAATGACCCAAAATAGACATGATGAGATTGGTCATACAAAGTCATGAGAGTTGACCCACATTAAAGATAGAAAAACAGGTCCCAAACTTCCTATTAGCTATGCATTTAACACTGGTTAAAAATATTCTAAGCTCTTGCAGTAGCAATTCCATGCTATCAATCCATGAACACTTCCACTGAGTGAACTGGACAAGATCTCATGTGAGGTGAAGCACTCACGTAAGATTCTGTAGGGATGAGGTCAAAGGGTTTTTCCTTCTTATAAACGAGAAACAGATCACCAAAAGACTGTTATAGGGACAACCACACAGATTAAACAGAGGACTAACACATTAATTTTGCAGAACTTGATGTTAACTGAAAGACTTTGGACTGGGCTGAGATACAAATATTCAGCCTGATAATATTTATAGAGTGAATTTAATACTTACAAAAAAGCGTTAAAATACTAAACACACAAAGTCCATGCAAGGAGACCCTCCAGATAAAGAGGCGGTGCAAGATGGCATATTTCTACTTGAGGTGCTTTTCAAATTTAGTATTTCTCTGATATACTTTCTACCCCAAGTACTGAGGCCTCATAATGTCCAAAGCACTTCCAAGACAAAATTTACAGCTTCTCAGGAAATGCTGGTGCGAGTGAAAACTTCACAGTGCAAGTGTTAATACAGAGAAGGGAAATAGCCCTGACCTTTTTAAATTCAGATCAAACCTTTGTTGCAAGCTCATTTCCAAAGTGTAACATGTCACTAGCAATTTTCTATTACAATGCCATGCTGCTAAATTTAAAGTGGTTTACCAGATTTAGAGAAACCTGAGGTACTAAAAAAATACAAATAAAATCCCACTATTCTTGCAATGAGTAATAATCCATTTTTTCAGCTTTGCCTTCAGCATATGGTTGTCGCTGGTAGGAAGATAGAATTCAAGCAAGAGAAAGCAAGACCTTATTTTGTTCTGTTTAATGTGCCAAGCAATTCTGTTTCTCATGAATTTAGTAACACACTACAGCCTTCAGTGAACAGTAATCATTGGAAGTATTAGGAAACAGAAGCTAAGGATTAACCTTGCATTAAAACTACTGTTGACCTTATAAGAGTGATTATTTATTAGTCTGTGAAAATCAAGACATAACCTCACAGCTCATATAACTATTCAGGTGTATTATAAAAATAAATAAATACCATCCTTCTCTCACCACCAACAGCACTACACTTGAAATCACTTGCACTTGAAGTTTTAATACTGATATTTAGCAGGTCAACATAAATACTGCATTCAGACTATTGTTAAAATTTAAAAGTTTATCAGTGAATTTAATAATTGCTGCATGATTAAAAAAATGTCCACAAAAAAAAGAGAGACTCAAGCCTGCTTTGTTTATAAGATGTGTAAAGAATTTTGCTTAGAATATATAGAGTTAAAAAGCAACTACTTGGTCTGCTCAGTTGTTTGTGCAGCACCAAATTTAAATCCAAGAGAGATTATGAGAAAATTTGCTGCAGGCTGTCAGACCTCATTAAGTTAATGGAACTGGTAAATTGGCACATTTCCAGCACATTGTAGAAAGAAAAGAGCTTTCAGCTCAAGAGTGAAGGAGATCTAGTTTCGGTTTGGCAGCTAAAGGAGATTATTAGCTATAAATAATGGCTGCACTGAGATGACTTATATGGGATTGCTTGACCAAAATGAAGTTGAAGAGACAAAAAACATTAACATTTTGAAACGAATGATACAGTCTCTTTGTTGGATGGAATCTAGAACAGCTTTGTAGACATTTTCCTTTCAAAGCCCTACTATTTACAAAATCATCTAAAAGTCTTCGTAACAAGCTTAGCTACCACTGAACTCATTAACCGAGAGAAAATTCTTTTCTTTGTTGAGTCTTTGAATCTCTTTAAAAGACGTTATGAACCAATGCTTCAGTGTGAGGTGGTGATGTGCTGTGAGGTACTAACATAAAAGTATTATATTATATTATTTTGGTCTGTTTTCATAGCCAGGACAGTAGAAGGGTATCAGTAGCCATGCAGGGCAGGGAGCAGAAATAAGTAGACTCAGAAGATGCAAGTTTCCTGAGGAATCGGAAAAGACAAAATGCAGAAGAATGTGTGAGAGAGGAATTTCTCTTGGGACAATGAGATGTGCATTTTCCTTCACATTTACATTTCTTACATTTTTCACATTTTTCTTACCTCAAATTTCTAAATGGTAAACTATTGTAAATGCTGAACTAAAGATGATTAGATTATCCTCTGAATTTACACCAATAAACCCAGATTCTGGGGTTTACTTAGATACTGAGATCTGCGAAGTTCAAGTCTGGATTTCAAGTATCCCTATGGCCAGGAACTGGTTCTACCCATTTACTTATCTGATTTGAAGTTGGCTGGGTATTTTTCCAATCTCCTGTGGTGAAGTTTTTGGAAACAGGTGTTGATTCACGGCACTAAAAAAAAAAGCGCAAGCAAGCCCAACTTCTTCTGCATAAAATGAGAACAGGAATTCTACTGTTTACTTAACTCATTCTTTCTTTGTTCTCTTATTGTTTCTCGGGAACACATTTTAAAGGAAAATGAGGCCAGTTTCTATGTGTATTTTGGCCCCAGCTTCTTTGTCAAGCGGTTGGTGGAGGGGTACATAAGTGCCCGTGAGCTAGTTTGGTAAGAACACCTGTCACCTTGCAAACTGGATTAACATCACACAGATCCCTTGTCAGCATTGCACTGGAGTGACATTTACTCCTGAGGAACTCAGTCCAAATCGAATCCAACTACCTTCATTCACGATACGACTGATTTCCCCAGGCACCCAGTCACAGTGGATATAGAGGCACTTCAGTATCTGTACACGTCTGCTTTTACTTTAGATTTACTGGTGAGTGATTAGTGAATTCTGCCAAAAAAAGTAAACATCAGGTTCCCTCCCTATGAATGAAAGCTTTATTATGCTCTAAAATCTCTGCACAGAAAAGGCTGCCTCCAACAACCAGCTGAGCTAAAAGTGAAGGAAAAAAAGCCCAACCAAAAAACATTAATGCAGTAACACGCACTGCTCTCACCAGGGATCTGGGGGAGGAATATATCAGAATGTAGGAACACCAGTCATGTTCTGATGCTGCGGTGCCAATTTGAAGAGTTAGGCATGCTAAAATAAACTTAATTCACTGCATCCCTTACACAGTGGGTAGAAATTCAGCATCTAACACTATTACTCACACTCTCGCCCGCTCCAAAAAAACCCCAACCTGAAATCACTTTTTATTTTTAATACTGTCCAAGAGTAGCTTACCTCCTGTAGACAATAAAATTCAGCATGTGAATGTTTCTATAGGAATACTCACTAGGAAAATTTAGTACTAAGCTATTCAAACAAAATACCAGCATTCCTGCATGAAGTTCTCTCTATTCTTTAGGAAAGGATACATGAAGATCAGAGCTAAGTAGTTTATCCAAGTGTTCAGTTTGAATAGAAAACAAAATTGATTGTTTCTTTTCTAAGTTTGCTTTTCTAAGCATGGAGGCCAGAGAAAAGGCATATAGCAATAACAGCCACTATCATGAAGACAAAAATCACACATCCAAAAAAAGCTACTTTGAAATAGTTTTAACCTTTTTTTCCCCCACAAAGAAGTGAAGAAAGACTAACCACAGTTTCAATTTAATGTTAAAGGTCAATTTACTATTTAGTCAACTAAGTAATAAAACCCCAAGCAAATAAAAACAGGCAATTTCTCCTACTATCTCTTTAAATAATGCAGAAAAAGCCTATTTTTTTTTCACTTGTAACTTTCAAGGTATGTAAGTAGACTTAATTCTCTCCCATTAAAGGATTATACACTTTATGTACTACAGATTTATAACAAAATATCTCACTAATATATCCAAGTAGTACAAACAGGACCCTGGTCAGCAAACACACCCCAAGAGACCTGAAGCACTAAGTACCTTCTGATACTTTTCTCTAGACACCTAAATGTAAATGAAGTAAAACATATATGACAAGGTTCTCCAAACCTAGCAGCATTTGAGATTTTGCAGTCTAGTCCACCTCATCTTTTAACTGAACCGTTTTGAACACTTACAGATTAAACATTACATTTAGACAAATCTCCTAACCAGCTGAATGTTATAAACCTTGACAGGAGTGACAACCACTCATATTTCTCATATGGATACTATAAGCCAGAAAATGTAAACTAATGCCTGAAGGCAGGAGTCTCCTAATGAAGGTAAAGAGTAAAACAGGGCAAGAAAGGAAGGAGCAGAGAAAGGCAATTCTTTACTGTGAGGGTGGTGAGATACTGGCACAGGTTGCCCAGAGAAGTTGTGGATGCCCCATCCCTGTAAATGTTCAAGCCCAGGTTGGATGGTGCTCTGAGCAACCTGGTCTAGGGGAAGATGTCCCAGTTCATTGCAGGGGGGTTGGTCTAGCTGACTTTTAAATGTCCTTTCCAACCCAAACTATTCTAGGATTCAATGACAACTGAGAGAAGCTTCAGTCAAGGGAAAGTAATGATTCTATGATTCTAAGATATTTGATTACATGAATAGACTCAATAGAGACTTGGTTATATCGTTCATTTCTTGGAGGAAACAAGTTTAAAACAGCCTGAATAAAGTTTCCTAATTTGAGTGTAAGATATTCCAGAAAAAAATAATATTCAAAAGAAGTAATATTGCTGCTTTGATACGTGCTGGTTTTTTGTATAGCTGAAAGCGACAGTATACTGAATTTTGCTGACTTGATCAATCAAACTATAGCTTTACATACAGCAGTGTTACACACTGCATTGTATCATGCGCCTTCCTACACGGAAATATTAACAAGGCATTCTTTGACCACTTGTCTATTGTAATTACATTGATTTCCATAGAGGTTTCACCCACTTCCAGCTGTTGACCATGAACTTTTGTGTTCTCAGTGTATGCCAAACCAAAGAGAAGCCAAAATTACTTGTTTGCTATTCATCATCCGTCTTTTGGGTGCATATTCAAGACTGTTACGCCAAAGATATTAAATTCCTTATGCCTGTTCATTATGACTATGACAAACACACAAACAAGATTCGTATGGTAAACTTAGTTTAAAAAAAGTCTCCTTCAGTCACAAATTACTAATCAATTCTGTTCTATCTGACCTTCAGTATAAATGATAGATTGCTGCAAACATATCTGGCTGTATGTGGAAGGCAGGATATCTGTAATATTCTCTGTATCCTAGATCTGCATATGCAGGCCTTAGTTTTCAATTAGTGGCAGATATATTTATTTTTTTAAGAAAAGAGGCTATAAGAAGATGTATTTGGTATTCTTTTCTATTCTCAGTTTAATTTCAAGTATCTCTAAGTACATACTCCAAACAATTAATTCCTGAAAGGCAGTTCCTCATTTCTAGTTTTTATAAAAGCTCCTCTCCATGTCTCCAGACTTCTGCAAGGCGTTACATGCATCACTTTGAAAATGTCTGTTTGGCTGTAATTTATTTTTTTAGATGTATTCTTTTCTGTAATCAGTTTCAATCTTTCACACACTATATATATATGTATATACTATTTATAAAATATTTTTTTTCACTCCATACTATTTACGAGTAACTACCTCCTTCACAGAACTCATTCCTGCACAGAACTTAATTTTTGCCACTGAAATTAATTTTTTGAACTATTCAGGATTAAAGAGAGGTCAATAAACCAATTACTTTGGGCAACGGTGCAAAATCAGTACTAGTAAAGTCATTAATGCCCTTTTCATTGTTTCCACATCATGGAGTGTTAATAAATTGGGCTTTTGTCACTATCCAGTAATTTCTTTACAACAAATTTCTTCATTCCAATCCATCTTTTTTTATGGTTCCCTGTTAATACTTTAAAATACCAGACTAATTAGGTTTGCATTTCAACTGTTAAGTCACAAGCTCCATTTTCATCTCTGTTCAGACTCCCTATTTTCTGATATTCCTAATGAGGCAATACTTTTATTTAAAGGGTGTGATCCTTTAAAGAATTTCTAGTGGCTTATTAGTTATGTGAAGAGGATCTTTCAGGAGTTCCCACGTATATCGCTTAAGCACAGCACAGCGGCACACACATTAGAAATGAACGCTAGCACACCATTAAATCCAGGACCTCCTATTACCTGGAGTTCATCTTTTTACAGGATCAGCCTGTTTGCAGCCGCAGCACTTTAATTGCTCCCTTCCCTCATATGATATTTTGATTCATTTCATGAGTTTGAAGTGTGTTTGCTTGACCATAATATGAGCTAAACATCTTCTTTACCTCCAGGAAAGGTGAAGAGAAAAAAGCACAACAGAGCAATATCAACACCCATGAAGGCTACTGGACAGAAAAGAGGGCTTTCCCTGTATTTCAGTTGAGCTCTGCATCTTCCAAGCTCTTTATCAAGTCATACACAACTCAGCAAGGAGGTTGGTGTCACACACAGCAATTCATAAAGTCACCCACATGAAAAAGGCTTCTTCTCCATAAAACATAACTTAATCTCTTTCCTGACAGGAACATGAAAATGAGAAAAGATGGTAATTTCTCTTCTGCAACATTAACTGTGTGAATTTTTACTCTGAAAGGGACAGAAGTAAGTATTTCAAGCATCTGCCGTTGAAAAGGAAATTGCAACAGTAGGAGGAGCACTTTTGCTGAAAACGCTGTGTAACCAAAACATCCTTTTAAGGACATTTTCTTCTGGGGAGAGAAAAAAAAAAAAACATTCTAGGGTCTCTCATCTAGCTGCTACTACTGAGATTTACAAAGAAAAACCAAGGTCACACTGTGCTGCTTTTGGCTGTGATAGATTTAATTTTCTTCATAGTAGCCAATATGTGCTGGAGCAGTGTTGGTAATACAGGGATTTTTGCATTATTGCTGAGCACTGCTTACACAGAGGCAAGGCCTTCTCTGCTTCTCAATCCACCCTACCAGTGAAGAGACTGGGGGTGCACAAGAAGCTGGGAGGGGACATAGCTGGGACAGCTGACCCCAACTGACCAATAGGATATTCCTTACCATATGGCAACAGGCTCAGCATACAAAGGTGGGAGAAGAAGAGTAAAAGGGGGAACTTATTAAGTGACGGGGTTTGTCTTCCCCAGTAACAACTGCTGCCCTGGGGATGGATGAACACTTGCTTGTTGATGGGAAGGGGTGAATGAATTCCTTGGTTTGTTTTGCTTGCGTGCATGGCTTCTGCTTTACCTATTAAACTGCTTTTATCTCAACCCACAAGTTTTCCCACCTTTTCCCTTCTGATTCTCTCCCCCATCTCGTTGCGGGGGGAGTGAGGGAGCGGCTGTGTAAGGTTTACTTGTCGGCTACAACCTGGAAGAATGAGAAACCTCATTTCAAGCAGGTCAGCCAACCCAACTGGAGAACAACTGGGTTTTCTCTAGCCCTTGAAGAAAACTCAAAGATCACTGCAGTCCAGGCCCTTTGTACAGTAAGATACTCTGCGCGGCAGGCTCAGAAGCGGAATCAATGGGTAGCATCACTGTACCCCAAATGCTCCTCATACCTCGGAAATGTGTTTGGAATTAGTCCTCATCCTCAGACACTGAGATCCTACACATTGACATAAAGGCTGTAGCGAGTTAATATGCAGGCAGTGCTGAGATCTGAGCACATACTTCAAACATTTCTGAGCACAACAAGAATTACGTCTGTATCTTAAATGCAACTTTGGCCCATGTGCATTTCTGGTCCTTCTCCCATTTCTGAGTTGCTTGCGGTGAAGAGCAGGAAGGGGTAAGAGCCAAGCATGCCAAACACAGTCTACATCACCACCTCTGCTTCACTCAGTGGTGAATGAAGTCATTAGCTTGAAAATCTGGACCTGGAAGAAGTTTGAAACCACTTACAGCCTCCAGAATTCCACCTGGGAGATAATTTGCCAAGGTGCTAAGTGGAGACAGAGCCAAAGTTCCTGGTTTAGCCAACCCAGCTGTATGGCAGCAGCCTCCTGCCAAGAACATGGAGGTACAGAACTGCAAAGTCAAATATAACAGTGAGCAATTCTCACAATCATACACCCAATTTAAATCCCTGCACTGATGTTCGTAAAAGGCCTTGAAGATGAAAAGTTCTATGCACAATAAGCCCTGAGTAAAATTATTAAAACCAACACTTCATGAAAAGAGATTAATTATGCTATTACTGTTTGCACATATGAATTTTCCATTAAAATAGAAATTTGGGCCCCAGTTCAACCAAGTATTTTAACATATGTATAACTTATAAGTATATGAGTAGTCCTATTTCAGTTAATGAGACCACACCTGCTTAAAAGTTAGGCATGTGCTTCACTACTTGGGGCCTTGTGATTAGAGACACAGGTATAAAGAGACAAGTACTACCTCTTTAGGCATCTTGATTGCAAATAGTGACATGTTTCCTTACCTCAGAGGCATGTAACTACCTAGATACCAAAATTTCTACCCACAAATGTGACCTAAACACCTAAAAGTCTGCCACATGGAACATGTCAGCATGTCCTGATGTTGTCCCACAGGTAAGCACCTACAGATCTCTCCAAAGGTGCCTAGTGTTAAGGACATGACTCCTTGATGAAATCTTGCCCAGACCTTGGCTTTGAAATGGTGCTGTTGACTCCTACCACTTGCTGACCACCTAAAGCAACCCCAAACTTCCCTCTTACTTTTCCCAACTTTGTTCAGTACAAACAAAACTAAATGTTAAACTCCAGTTCTAAAACTGCCCATAAAGCTTTTAATCACCACACTGAGTTTAAAAGACACAAAGGTACCTTTGAGGGATAGGGTTAAATACCATTAAAATTCAGGAGAAAAATGAAAACGATGGTGAAAAATTATTCTGAAGTTTTTCAAATAAAAGATGTCAGCATATCCAGTTCTTAGTGAATACTGCCCTTTAAGGAAAATGAAGGAAACACAAAATTCTCTAGACAATATCTTTTAGAAATTTCCATGTCAAATACTGTTCTTGCAGTTCCTTTTTGTATATACTTTTTACTGACTGGAAAGCACAGCTGCTACTACCTCCATTTGCCTTGCTTCTTTAGATCGAGGATGAAATATAACAGCAACCAGAAATTTATGGCCTACCTTATAGTTTGTGTTTCTGAAGATATTTATTAATTTTTTCTCTTCATTCTTTAAAGGGTTTCTTAGGCTCCTCTTGAACTGTTTTCTTTAAAAGTTAAGTTCCAGGTGGAAAACAAATCACAAAGCAAAAAGAGCTCAAGACTTCTCTTTCTTTTTAAACTCTGAACAATGCACAATAACTGCCCTTTCCTGGAGTCACAATCATTGCAGAGAGACCAGGAGGAGGCTCTTTTAATTGATTTTTATGCAATTTCCATCTTGAGAAAGAGATCCTACAGTTGAATTTTCCTTTCTGGAATGGCCTAAGGATCATGTACTTGCAAATGGACTCATTAAAAGAGAATCAAAGGAAATTGAGAATCAAAGGAAATTTCTCAGAAAAAGAAATCACTCTCTTTCTTATTTTAGTGATGCATATATCATTTTGTGATACTCAAAAATCTGCCAGAAGTTAGTCCATCTAGTGAAGTGTATATTCTACTACCAAAGATCAAACACTTTCTATGTTTTGAGATCAATATAGCAGCAATTTTTTCAATGTAAATAAACTGCAAATAAAACCTATACAAATATTGTCATTTGGAAGCCAGACCTCTGTTTACTGCTTGAGGAATAACTGTTTTGCTTTAAAATCATCACATGAGCCAACTGAGCGCACCCAAACACCTTAAAAAAAAAGTAGGAGAAAGAAGGCAATTCTGGCAGACAGAGAATCTCATTTTAGGTAAAGAAACTTTGCACCTGGTGCTCTCTTTGTAAAAAAAAAAAAAAAAAGTAATTTATTTGGAAATGAACCCCGCTTTGAAAGAAAAATCTGGATAAAGTGAATACTAGAAAGAAAGTAAATCACTTATCTTTTTGGAATAAGAACAATAGGGCTTTTTAATTACAGATATTTTATATAGAACTAATTCAAATGCTGTGTAATGTAAAAAAGACTGCAGTACAGAAACTAGTGGGAACCTAGCTGCATTTAACAGCCATGTAAAATACCTTTATTACTTGACATCATCTTGCGTAAACGCCACTGGTAAGTTGTTCTTCCTAAATAATATCCACTTGCTATTTTACCCTGATTTGACATTCTCTTACACACACACCATACACACACACACAGACACACGTGTAGATACACTCCTTATAGCCAGTGCTGTGAGAACTCTCCATCTGGTCTGCAAACTGTAGAATTTCCTTTCCCATCTATCTCAGAAATATAGTCCCATGACCCATGGGTCACCATCTGCTCAGTTACACTGGCACAATGCCTAGTATGCTTGAGGTAATGCCACCATCCTTTCCTCCAATTGTAAACTCCCAACAAGGCAGACATCTACCAGAGTGTTTGCACACAATGAGGCAGCTCCCAGTGAGATTATAGTTAAGACACCACAGAAATTCCCTTCATCTACAGTAGCCTAGGATGTGGGAATGACCAAAGACACATGCAGTCTCTCTTGATCAAAGGTCATTCTAAGGAACAAAGCAGTCAGTGCTGATGTGTCCAAGATAGCATAATATAACACACACGCATAATTGTGTCCAGCATGTGTGGTTCCCCCCCAGTTCCTCTGTTAATGATCTTTGCTTCACTCAGTATTCATTTGCGTACAATCTCCTATTCTCAGGATGCCCTAGAGCAGAACAAATTATACTAAACATAAGTGAAATCAAACAAAGTTTTCATTGAGGACCATTCATAACATTTACAAACAAGTCTCTTGTGTTAAGTTTCTCAGAAGTAATTGGCAGGTTCGATTTTACACCACTAGATTTTCTTTTTTTTTTTCCTTTTTTTTTTTAAGGTGTACCTATGCAATACAGTAACCAAATAACCAAAAAATCTCACGTGACTTATTTATTAAAAATGAAGGTAGTGGAAAGCTTCTGTATCATAAAAACCAGTAGATAGGAACAAATATAAAATTTAACCAAATTAGACAATGTTTGTGGAAATACATTTTTCATGTGTTTTTAAATATTAAAAAAACCCAAAACCTAGGAATGAACGCTCACTAGTTTCTGCAGCAGATATTACAGGTAAAAGCCTTCTTTTAAAGTGTTTCAGTAGTTTAAGTTTAGAGTAACAAAGAAGTACATGTGCAATTTACCTCTCTCTCATACTTCCCCTTTCGGTCCCACTCCTAGGAAACACTCATTACAATGTTTGTTACATGCTTCTCTGTGGCTCACTTTCTAGCAAGTGTTTTGAAACAACAAGTCAAAAGCCCACTGGCAGAACAAACCTAAAATAGGCCTGTTTCTAAAAAATGGTGCCATTCATAGCATGTACTTCTCCCTAAGTCATCGTTTCAGCTTCATTACTCAACTGCTTAACACTTTATTCAGGTAATGTTACACTGGCAGAGTTATTTCAGCAACATTATGCTTATTAATCTTCAAGAATGCCAAAGCTAAAAATAAAATCCAAACAGTGTGAGAATCTAGGCAGGGTTACGACAGCATTTCTCAAGGGATCAGAAAGTCATTACGTTCACCCCTCAGAGGGAATTTTCTTCTCAGCCTTAAATCTTGCAAGAGAAGAGGTCAGACCTCCAGCCGGCTGCATGTGCGTGTGCACATCAGCCAACAGAGGTGTTTTGCTCTGTACAGCTACACACACTGATAGCAACGAGGCAAAGCTTCACAGGCTTTCGCCTGAATTCAACCCACGCGACGCAAGTGGGCTTGGGTGAAAAGAAATACACACTGAGGAGATTGCTGGCAACTCTCTTCCTTTTTAACTGTAGGGAAACGACCTTGTCATCCAAATAATACAGAAACTCGGGTCCTTCTTGAAGCATTCCTTTACAGCACTAAAAAGTAGCATCAGTGATTTAACCCAATGTTCATCTACGTTTTACAGAGGAAAACACCGTTTCCTTTCTAACTGGGATTTAGACATAGCAAGCAACTTAATGCTGTACTATCATATGAGGCTCCTCACGACATGTTCATCTCCAGCAGGTAGAGTCCAGCTTGTGGTGACAGGGGACAAAGTTGCCTACAATGACCCGTTCCTAAGTGAGCTGAGTACCTAATTAGTTTGACTATTTTTGATAATCCAACTAAATAGGCACTTACTTCGGTGTCTTAAAGCCTTTAATATTATCTAAATTCATTAGAAGCAGAAGCATAGAGTATTAGAGAGAGAGAGGGAGGGAGAGCTGGGGCTGGTGGTGGTAAGGATGTGTGTGCCACTTCTACATACACATATACGAGAATCATCAAACATCAAGGAACAGGGAAGAACTTTCTTAGCTGGAAAACAGCTAAAGGAAATCACTTAACTCCTAGAGAACTTCTTTCTTCCTCTATTTTTGGAGGTAACTGTTGATTTTGCTAGGTAAGATCCATATTATTTCTCAACCTCTGCTAGTGTTCCCGCATGTGACTGGACTACATTTTCTTTTCATTATGCTAATTTACTAGATTTCCTTGTTAAATTTTAAATTGAGGGACAGTTATGTCAATTACTAGCTGCAATCTTCTTGATTACTTCCTGCACTGATACTTAATATTCAACATCCAGGTGTCAGAAAACATAACAGGAAAACAGCCTGAGTAGATACAACCAAGGACTTCACATGGGATATAAAACATCTTGGAAAAACTCCTGTGTCTTTCAGATGAAAGCATACTGTAAGTGTATTAACATTAAGCAGATATTTGCAGCAATTACTACAGGAAATTAACTTGGAAAAAATGAAATTGCATGGTAAGGTTATGACAAACCCTCCGAGGAGAATTTGGAAGGAATTGGACATTTACTTCATAGCAAGACACGGATCTGCATTCTCACATATGTGCTGGTTCCACACCATGCTCCCTGCCCCAGGGGGCATCATGACTTGACCTTGCTGCACATTTCTCTAAAACAAGTTTGTTACAGAATTAACTGGTTAAAAGAAAGGAGCAGACCATACAGAGCAGAAAGATGGTTGAAAGATGAAATATATTTTTTCCTGGCTCAGTGTATTTATTTTTTTGCCTTGCTTATACCATTCCAGTAATATCGCTGGAATATAAATGTAATCCACAAGTATGAGACTAGACTGAGTGCTGATTAATTTAAGTGTCTTAAATCCACAGCTTCGTGTATGAGCTAAGCTTGGGTCAGAAATGCCAAATTAAATAGTGGCGTTACTCTTAAGAAATAACTTGTGACTTGGACAATCCATAAGGAATCAATAACAAATTAAAACCAGTCAGTAGCAGCGAACTGAATAAATGAGTCATTCTTCCCAAAACAAACCTAATAGTAAAGTTCATTTGTCTATCAGGAAATTAGTGCTGTATTTTTGAAAGGTGCTAAATTACTTTTTAAAGATATCATAAAGCTGATATTGAAAACCAGAACAGTTAAAAGGCAGCTTTCCAAAATGCTTCAATCTTACTTAATAGGTAAAAGTACCATGTTTATGCTTAGTATTTTGTTCTTCACAAATGGGTAGAAAATTCTTCTGTTTCACTTCTGAAATGTTTACACAGCACAGCTTTCCCAAGAAGTCTTTTGGAAAAGTTTCCAAAGGATTTGGGAAAGATTATAAAATAATGTTATTCAGGATTAGTTCAGAAGCAGTAACTGAGCCCAGAACAGCACTGGAAAATGGGCAAAAAGTAAGATACTCATTACGCAGTGTTAGTTGAAAATGTAGTTTGATAAGAATCAGAGCTAACAATCTTGAATTTTTCCAGGAATTCCAGGAATTGTGACTAGGTATTAAATTGTTGTTCAGACTTAAAGGAGTTCAGTATTGGCTTATTCCACATCAAAATAACATTTAACTCACTTTAAATGCACGTGTATTCAAAAGGCCGGTAGAATTAAAAAAAAAAAAAAAGGAAATACTTGCATTAAAGGATTTTAATAGCAAATCTGTGCTAACAAACTGTGCCTTAATTTGAGAATACCTGTATTCTCCCTTTGAAAAAAAATTCTGAATGATACATCTAAAATCACCTTTAACAACTAAACAACTCTCTGTTTTGCTGAGGGCAAGTTCGCCAGGAATTTTTCAATGAGCTTTGAATCAGTTCCTAACACCTGAATTTCAAGTATGGCAATGTATTGAGCAAAATGTTTTCTTATTCTGTTGAAAGACCAGTTCATGTAAAATTGACCAAGAATTTCTATTCTTTTGGATGTTGAAGTAATTCCTCATATCCTTTCACAATATTACACCTAGAGAGCAACCTCTTATGTCTAGCACAACTTAAAAAAGAACAGTTAGTGCAACCAAAGATCCAGCCCGTTCTCAATCCCCAGCATAAAAATGCTGAGCTATTCAGCAATAAGCACCATGAAATATACTGCAAAGTCTCCCATTATGCAATGATTGGCTTTTTCCTCCAATACCACAGTCTATTTCTTCCTACTACTGCCTGAGAAAATTCTAAATAATTCTAAATATGTTTACACAAAAGAATTTACACTGTAGAAAACACTGGCTTTCCAATGCTGGTTTTTTTCTCCCAATACTCCATTGAAAACTCTCTATAAATAATTTTTTCCTCCAATTAACATGCGTTATAAGACCAGCAGAAAGATCATAAATTATTGTTGCTGTAGGCTTTTCAATGTAATTTATTACTGAAAAGTCATGAGCACCGCTTTGGAAATGCCAGCCTGTGAATCTGTAAACCTAGGAAATTAAGAACTAAGCTGGTCTCTTTACCCCGAGGTCAATTAGAAATGACACCAGCAGACTTCTTGGTGACCTGGGGAGATTTATAGCTTACCATGCTAGGTCTGTGGTTCAGCCAGAAGATTAAGATCAGAACAGCACCTGGAAGACTGTCATCAGTTCAGACAGGCTGGACCAATGGCTCCAGGCTAAAATGTGCACAGGAAAAGAGGTCATGTCACGCAGCCTTTGTTTTCACCAGGGCTAAGGCACATGTGGAAGGTACCCATTTGAGAGAGAGCTGGACTAACAAAGGTCTAGTATAGGGGCACTGGACTGTCCTGTAACAGGAACAAAGGCAACAAGTTGTCAAGGCACTCTGACTTCTCTCATTACTAAAAGTCACCTCCAGAGATATTTGCTACCTGATGAGGCTTCATGTGATTTGCAGATCTTGCTCTTTATTACTTCTCCTTTTTTATTTTTACAAGTGCAACCATTAGCTACAACACGGTTCACATCATAAACCCTCACGATCTAGAATAAAAATTTGATCACTCTGCTGTGTGAATCTTATAAGAAAACAGAAAAGGTTGTGTCTTTTAGCCACTCATAAATATTTTATAATTTGGTAAGAACAATGGTCTACAAGGTTAAAGTTCAGGTCTGTAGTAGTCAACCAGATCCTTGCAAGACAATAAAAGGGAAAGCTACCCTTTGTTTTATAACAACTTTAGAAACAACTTCACCGAGGCAGTGGGAGCTTACAGACTTTCCATTGTATTCAAGTCATTTGTGCAAGTTCCCCTTATTACAGCTTTGATAAATGATGTTTGCAGCGGAAAAGCTGTTTAGGGTTTCTGAGCATCGTGAGCATTTAGATCCATGTCAGGTACTCAACAGAGACGTACAGAATAGCACACGGCTTAGAAAGCAAATGTCATTTTTGGAGGTAACCACCACTCAGGCTCAAAGAAGTATTTGCTTAATTTCTTCTACTGTATGTAGGCCCAGACAGGACAACAACTAGAGAAGAGGAGAACAAATCATAATCTTTGGGTTCTCAGTGTTGCACTGTCTTTAAAATGGGAATAAAAGAGACATCCAACTCATACTGCTGCAAGGCTTAATTAATGCTCAGAATGCTATTTATAAGCTGAATAACTGAAACCCCTGGACAAGTAACTACTAAAATTTGTTACCTTTGAGAAGTCAGTACAATAGGGAAGTTCTTCGTCTCAGTTTTTTTCTATCTTTCACAGTATAAAATTAAGCCCTCTAAAAAAATATATCTGAAGGTGGCTTAACTGAGGATTTACTAACTTAAGCCACGGTGTTCCTCATTTTGTTATCCTCTCTGGGTTTATAAAGTCATAGGTAATAACTCTAGACACTAATCTGAACACTAAGACTTATTACTTACCTACCTGATTAAAACATATCTTGCAACATGTCATGTGCTCAGAAAATATGAAACCCAAATTCTGTTTCCGGCTTCAGACTTGTAGATGTCACTTCACAGTCAACCCTTTTTGTGCACATAATTTCTCATTTCTGCCTCAAAAGTTGAGGTTCTGACAATGCCTGGACAGTTAGAATTATTCTTCTAGTTAAATATGGACAAACAAAAATGCCTTGATGTGATCTTTTTTGCATTCTGAACAACTCCTGGAATTCTTTGATCCAGCTGAACAAGTCGTAGTCTTAGATGGAATGGGAAATTATGATCCTTAACAGTGCTCTAAATTAAAATATATTAAAAACTATTTAAAAATCGCTGAAGCTTAACAAGCTTTTGATTTTTTTTTAAACTGTTTTTTTTTCTTCTGGGTTTGTTTGATGTCCTTACAATCAAAGAATAGTTTGCTCAACTAAAAAACATGAAAAGATTTCCTACCCTTCCCTTGCCTTCTCTCTTGGAAGGAGAGTCAGTGCATTCCATGACACACTTGACATTGCTCTGCTAAGCACTAGTGTTTTGAAATGGGTATCTAATAAGTCTCTCTAAGGTTCTATACATGCAAATAAATGTATTATTTATAGAAATAATACCAAATATTATTAATTCTATCTTTGATGGAACTGACTGAGAGAAAAAAACACATTGGCAAAGTCAAGAAAGATGCAGGTGTAACAGTATGAACTGGCTGCAGCATTCATACACAGTAGCTTTTCCAGCTGTTTGATTAGACAAACATCTGATAATAATCTCAGAATACCAGACACAAGCACAGAGTGTAGGGCTTTTCTTGTTGTTTATTTGCATCAATTGAGAACATCACAAGTCTCCACTTCCTATCTTTACAATAATCTGTTCAATATGGACTTAAAACTGCACATAGAGTATTACTTTTTCCTCAAAACTTGATGTTCTTCACAGTGTATTAAATCTCTCAACAGAAACCACAGTCAGTATAAAGTTTAAATGTTTTTAAATGTTTCAAGCTGTCACATCTTTTTCCTCCATGAGATTGGAGAAGGAATAAAATCAAACAGCTCTTCTCCTCAGGCAACTTTTCCCAAGTGACGGAGTCCAGAAACTGGCTTTTTGGCATTTGTTATTATAATCAACTTTCCATAGCTTTTACCAAGGCATAATCCTTAGTATATGTTTAACCAATGCAGATAGATTTTCAAGTCATACAACATAAAACAAGTGCACAGGGTGTTATGCATCATCAAGAACACAGTGGATAATGTTCAGTTATCCACTTCTTTTCTACTCCAATTCCATCCCCTTGGATGCTCTAAGCTCTTATTTGAATGACCCCAGTGTTTCAGTCTTAATAACCTTCACAGCAGTCCATTCCAAACATTTATTACTCCTGGGTTAAAAAGTATTGCTCAGCTACATCTGTTCTTAATTTGATTTTGTAAAAGTTTTTTCGTTTCTTCCTTTTTTTTCCCCCCCCAAATGCACTATTTTCAGTGGAAGAAAGATACCTAAAAGCTGTACTTAGGGAAAAAATTACACAGGCGTAATGTACATAAGCGGGTGTGGCAAGCATGACTTTTATCAGAAAGCTGAATTAATGGGCACTGGCTGATATTTAGAGCTTATGGGCTTTCTTGCAAGAGAAACATCTCTCATTTTGGTGGACATCCTTCACTCAAAAGTTGAAATATATATACACACAAAGGAAAAGGTTCCTGCTGGGTATCCTACTGTTATTCTTATTTAAGTTTGTGATAAACAAGATATCTTGGACACATTCAGCTCTTTTTGCTTCCATACATACCACAGACAGCATGTGGCAGACAGGTCTAGTACTGCATAGATACCAGGGTAGATAGGGATCCTGCAGCTCCAACCACTGTGGGCTTTGGGCAGTTACACAGACCATTAGCAATGCTGGGAAATCTGAGGAAAATTAAATTCTCTGAAGCTGTATTAATAAAGCCATCCTGTGCTGCGATCGCCCAGAGTGTGATTTATATATGGTCAGCTTTGCTCCTACTTGCTTACCCTGTTTTGACACATAAGCTGTGCTCATTGCTACCTTGGGACTGGACAAGACTGACGAATTCAAGGGGGCTGTTAATCATAGAATGGCCTGGTTTGGAAAGGACCTTAAAGATCATCTAGTTCCAACCCCCTGCCATGGGCAGGGTTACCTTTCACTAGACCAGATTGCTCAAGAGCTCCATCCAGCCTGGCCTTGAGCACTTCCAGGGATGAAGCATTCACAACTTTCCTGGGCATCCTGTTCCAGTGCCTCATCCCTCTCACAGTAAAGAATTTCTTCCTAATATCTAATCTAAACCTATTCTCTTTCAGTTTGAAGCCATTTCCCCTTGTTGTGTCACTACAGGCTTTCGTAAAAAGTCCCTCTCCATCTTTCCCATAGGCCCCTTCAGGTACTGAAAGGCTGCAATTAGGTCATCCCAAAACCTTCGCTTTTCCAGGTTGAAAAATCCAATTCTCTAGGTCTTTCCTAATATTAGAGGTGTACCATCCCTCTAATTCTCTTCATGGCCCTCCTCTGGACTTGCTCCAAAAGGTTGATGTCCTTCCCATGCTGGGAACCCCACAGCTGGATGAAGTACTCCAGGTGAGATCCTACCAGATCAGAGTAGAGGGGCAGGATCACCTTCCTCAACCTGTTGTCCACGTTTCCTTTGACGCAGCCCAGGATGCCACTGGCTTTCTGAGTGGAAAATGCATATTGCCAGGTCACGTCCAATGCTCCTTTGCTCATGGGCCATCTGCAAGGAGTTTTTTTTTTTACCATGGGCGGGGCTGTCTCAAAGATAACTGGTGGGCATTGTCACACCCTGAGAGATGCTGCAAGCTAACAAAATTGTTCCTAGCATGTCCCCTCCCATAATACAGGGTGAGGGGGAAAAAAACAAACAAAACTACATACAAAGTTCCTGCTAAGCTCCCAAGCAAAACCAAGAAGAGTCACACAGGCACATTTTCTATTCCATTTCACACACCATGATTAGTAACAGCTTCTGCTTTCCTCTGAGTCACTATTTGAAAGCATTTTTTAATGCTTCACAGAGCAAAAAGGACTCTCTGCCCACCGAGAGGGAACTTTATGAAAGTTCACATCAATCGACAGCAGCAAAGCAAACCACGCTCCATCTTGCTTCAGTGCCCTTCTGGCACTGCTCTGACTGCAGCGCAGACAGTAAACAGTAGTGTGTTTGTGTGCAAATAGCATTCTCCTGAATGATGTCTGCACCTGTGTAAACTGACATCACTATCTTTTTTTAAAATTCAGTTTATTTAAGGAGTTCACAAGAGACACCTGTTCCATGCACAGGCACAAATGACATTCAATGAGCTGAAAAAAAAGTATGTCTGGGGGGTGGGGGGAAGGCAAAAGCAATTCACAGGGCCCTATTCACAAGCATGTTTATATCTCCTGGTCCTACAACAGACAGCTTCTGCTGCTTTCATTTTCTGGTCTTGTGGTCTAAGCCAGTATTTGCAAAAGAAAATACAACTACTGTGTAAGTACTTTGAAAACTGAGTTTTCAATAATGACTTATTAAAGAGAGAACCTAGATAAATACTGGAGGGAACAGAAGAGAAGGGCTGGAGCAATCGGAAAACAGCCTGGTCCCTGCCTCATCTCTCAGAATGGTACCCCCCCAACTCCCAAACACTATAAAAATCACGACAGCAAAAGACTCAGCTTAACAGCTTATACAGGAGCTTCTACAACATTTTCCTGTTTCACTCTCAGTGGTCATGCTCTGTTCTGTTCTGTGGCCTTTTACAGCTGACACAATGCCTGTTTTTGGGGTGTTTTGTTTTTTTTTATTTTGTTTTTTTTTGTTTGTTTGTTTGTTTGTTTTGGTTGTTTTTGTCCTTGAGGAAGGGCACAGTAGGCTTTGAAGGTTTGGTCTCCACAGCACTCACACTGTTCTGTGAAGACACTGCTCCTCTTTAGGACATCTGCCCCAGATACAATAAAGCACGAAAAGACTATTTCTAGTCTGGAGGGAATGGAGAGACAGAAGGTGCTCACATCCCATCTCACTGAAAGCATTTTAAATAAAGCTATATTGATATTCTCAATTGCTAGTCACCCGTTTGATTCTCTCTTACTGAAGTAGTAGTTTTAAAAATATTAGAAATGCATTTTTCAAACTCACTGTTAAGGTTTCGGTTTTTAAAATATAATAGACTGTAAAGGAGTGAAATAAGGAGGGATAATTATCTCTGGCATATTAGGTGCAAAGTAGAGGGAATTTCCACATTCATAAACAAGTGGCAGACCCTGCAAGGAGAATATTCTCTCCACACTGTTCTCCACCCTGCCCAGAAGGAGCAGTAGGCACCAGGAATATTACTTTTTAATAGAGGATAAATGGATCAATAAGATAAGATTTCCAGAAACTAAACTAGCTGAAAACTAGTTGGAAAGTCAAGGACTTAATATAAAGAAAGATATATTGAGGAAAGTCAGATGGTAAGGACAAAGACTTCCAGACAACCATGGTGACTAATTAATTCCCACTTCTTCTTATCTCAGCACAATAAGAGCCAGGGACCAGCTCTGCAGGAGTGCAGTGAACACGCAGTGAAGAAATTCAGAGTAAGACAGAAAATCAGAAGTAATATGGCCGGAAAATCAGCTAAAACTGAAATATAGCAAGGTGGAAGAAGGCAACAGGATGTGGAAATCAATGATTTTGAAACACATAATGATTTTGAAAAATTAATGTAAGACCCACAAAGTAGCAGAGCTTGATTTTCCATATACAGCTGTTGTAACACACCTGTCACAACAGTCATATTTGGGGGAAAAAGATGAATTCATGCCATTAGACAAAGGAAGCCTTCCTGCCTAAAGAACAGTTTTGTTCATTTCAGTGAAATAAAGATGGAAACCAGGTTTGCACCATATCAGGACTTTGAATCCCTAAACATCAAAACCTTTTGCCTCTTTCCCCTATCAACAAATAGCTCATCACATGTCAATGCTTTAGACTTTTCAAAAACTAACTTAGGGCATGTCATCACCTGAAGAAGGGAAAATACAACAAAAAAATAACCAGAACTTATTTTAAAGGCTATCAGTTGTACCCATTTTTATCAGAAAAGCACACAAGACCTTATACCTCACTCAGTCTCTACAATGTCCCTTCTTTGCTAATAAAAAGCATTTTCCTGAGCAAAACTTCACTAATGTTTAAACACTGAATTTTATTTCAATGGAATTTGAATTTTTTAATCTTACAAGTAACTTTGGCCATAGTACTGGATAAACAACTCATATCTTCTTGATGTTTCAGTGACATGGTAGTGTCACACCTTAGTCCTCTCCAGAGACCTACCATTCTCATAAACCCCAGTGCTGCTCCCAATCCTCCAGTCTCCACATCAATAATGATGGGAGGCAGACACACAACTACTTCTTAATCACTAGGAAGATCACATAACAGAAACCACAGAGGATTAATAGTGGAGACCCTCAAGTAACTTTACAGTATATAGAGGTGCTAAATGCTAAAAGAAAAAGCTCGAAAAATTAGATTGAAGTACACTTTTTCACAGGATCATAGAATAGCTGAGGCTGGAAAGGATCTTTGGAGAATTTTCAAGTTGAACCTGGCTGCTCAAAGCAGGGTCAACAGAAGAACTTGGCTTAGAGGTTTGAATAGCTCCAAGGAGGGAGACTCCACAACCCGCCTGGGTAACCACTATCCATGTTTAAGCAAGTAAAAATGCTTTTCCTTATGTTTTAATAAAATTTCCTGTCTTTCTTGACAATTATTTATGGCCACGAAAATAGAACAAAATATAGTAGAGCAGGTCAATTGTTCTCTGTGAAAAATAACCCCTTGTAATTCTTCTATAGGTCTGTGCCCTGACATCACTTAACTGCAATACCACATGCTACCTAAGTGAGAGTCTGGAACTAACAATTCATTCACAACTTGTTAGTGACCAGTTTATAGCACAGAAAAAGCCCAAGCAGACTAACTGCTTTTTAATCTAGGCCTCCATTCTCAATGACACAGCTCTTTCTGCATGGATTCAGCATGCTATATTCAGCAGGCTGTAGATGCTCATGGAAATTGAAGACAAAGTTCCTTTCCTTTGAGCCAAAGTCTTGGCTTTGACATGTTTGCAGTGATTTGATTTTATTTAGAATTCATTTTGTTTTTAAATGAAGAATTGCCAAGTCAAGTCCAGTTCTACAGAAACTGCCCATCTTCCTCTTGAGGATATTTTAATTCTTTGAGATGACAGTCTGAAAATAGCACAATTTTTAGAGCCCTCGTCTCCACATTTCACACACAAACCCTTTTGCGTCCTGTCAATTTTAACACAGTTTATTGGGAAGTTCAATCTAACCCAGATGCTTGCTGACAGAAATTTTACAGGTGATGACAAGATTCCATTAACTCAATGCTCATGATTTTAGTTAATGTGAGTTTCTGAGAAATCTTATTCCATGTTCCTGGCCCTGTATCCTCATCTATTGCTGTGCAAAGTCCTTTTGCTGAAGTAAAACACAAAAACAATGTTTGTATGAGTTACAGAGATTTACTTATCCATATAATTCTACTTAAAGTGTGAAACAGACATGTTATGTGATGGTCTGTGAAATAATTGCTAGTCTGACAGCCAAATTGAAAATAAGAGTACTTACATGCCTATAGATGCAGAACTAGACAGCCAGACGGGATTTACAAAACCACTTAAGTAAGCCAGGTTCCTGGGTTTTCTCTGTTTTTTTCCCAGATACAATCAGCTTCAGAGTGACTCTGCGTGATGGTTTGGTTTTACCTTTAATTTTGTGACTGTAACACACCAAAGAAGGCAGAATCTTGTTAGTATGGGAATTCATTACCTGAGGCTGGACCAGCCTCCCAATACCTGCTCTGCCCAAAGATTTGGGCTGTGAGGAGCATGCAGCACTTCTGAAAACAAAAGCCTTCTTTGTTAACTATCTCAATTCTGCTTAAATTTAAATAAATTAAATATTTAATAAAAATTTAAAAATCATCATTAAAGTGTCTGAACTACTATGGGCTATTTTTGTCCAATGTAAGGAACACATGCCTAATTCCAAAACTAATACAGTTACTTCTCTTCCACGGTATGCCCTCTCTATCACAATATGTTCCTATTCCTCCTCCTTCCTCACCCTCTGAAATTTCCTTATCACTGCAATGAGATACAGCAACTTTTATATTATGATCGAGTAATGACACTTTGATTGCTCATGGCACAAGGCCAGACAGCTCCTAAGGCAAGTCATTATTACACTGCAATACACACCAAGTCAAGTTTCACTGCTGAAATGGATGATGGAAAGGTACAGAGTGAAATGAAAACAGAGGCACTAATTTAAAGCTGTCATGTAAAGCAGCCAGGAATCCTGCAGTGCACAAGACAACATGCTTCTCACTGTGCCTTAGAACACTTAAACACAGGGATGGAAGAGAGAAGAGATATTTAGAAATTACCCTTACCCTCTAAAAAAAATAAAAGGCATATCAACTACACCTGCACTTCAGTCTAATGGAAGTGGAGTACAAGAAATGCATTTTCTTGAAGAGTATTGATTCACAAATTATCGATTCCACCAAAAAAGATCAACAAAAAACACAGTAAGTTCAGATTCTGATGAACATAAATCTGATATTTAAATCAATCATTAGAGCACACCTGACTAATGAGAATTTCCTTGATTTAACATTATTTCATTTTCATTTCTTTTAAATTTCATTATATTAGCTCAAGGGTGCAACAACGTAAGTCTCATTTCTTGACCATTATTCTTTCACATAGAGACAGAATTTCTTCAGTATACACTGTCTCAGAGAAACAGATTATCTCACAGCTCTATCTTCCACAAACCCATAAATTACATGGCAGTTATGAAAAAAATTGCTTCACATGCATGGAAAAGGTCAAACAAATAATTTGCTCTCACACCAAGCTCTTTTTCCTCCAGTCACTGCAAATTCAGTAAACAGAAGTTGATGGAAAACTCTCAGAAGAAAAAACCCTAATTTCTATCCTTTACCTAAGTGAGATGACACTTAGGTAAAGGTAAAGGATTTTTTTAAGCCTTAGTTTGGATAGTGACATGATGGGGGAAATCTCAGTCTCATTTTCTGACCTTCCTCCAGGCTAGCTGTAGTGAAAAGCTTTTTATGAAACAAACAAACAAACAACCCTCAAAACAAACCACTAAAAGATTCCCTGGCTTCAGAATAAGGTCTCGGGGGGGAGGGGAGAAAAAACCCCAAAAGGTGAAAATTATCAATAAAACCATAAGAAACTGGAAGGTCTGAGCAGAAAGTGAGATTTCATTTTTCTGTCCCAGACAGATCACAGAAATTGAAGGATTTGAAACATGTGTGGATCCTAACAGAAGTGATCAGTGGTAACAGCAGCCTCCAGTATTGTTTGTTGTGAGACTACTGTTTCCTAAACTTAAATGTTCTCTGTGCAGTGTAAACACCCTTAAGAGTACAAACACAGGGTGGGGCAGAACAGCAAGAAACAAATGACACATGGCTGTGCAGCAATACACAGGATGTAACTCCAGCCTTTCATGGTCTTTAACTTTTGGGTGGAATTCTTCCCTGTATTCTAATTCCTTTATTACAAGGAAAGGCAAGGAGGTAAAGAAGAGAAGGAGAAATATGAGGAACATTAAGAAGTGATTTCACACTCGCATTTTACCTTAAGCCAAATAAGACATTAGTTTTCAATGATGAGTGAAATTGAGCCATTCAAATGAAAAACCCGTCATACCTTCTTCTTGAAAGGCTAAGCAAAGTTTTCAGCAGACTACATTTCAAAGTTTCTAAACATGTGCAGATCACTTTTTACACCTAACTGTTGAGAATGCAGACATAAGCATGTGAGAATTTACTTGGCAAGGAAGATTTCATGTATCAATTAACAATTTTTCACCTCTTAAGTGGTAAACATAACAGTAATTTCACAATTCCTAGCTCACTACGACTGCCCCATTTAAATTAAATATATCCCTAAATCCTGCCTCAGGAAATAAGTTGTGAGTTCAGTTAGTTTCTGAACAGCTTAAATATATCATTATGAAAATGATCCCTTTTTATGAGGTGCTGTTATTTCATAGGATATACTTAATGTTTAGGAATGTGTACATCATATACTGAAATTATGTACAACATATAATGAAACACATATAAAATTGCAGTAGCACCAGGAGCACCACTGCAGTCAGGACTCTGACAGACTCTCCTTTATAAACTTATATTTTAATAATACAGAATTACAAGATGAAATCTGGAAAAAAACCCCAAAACAAACCAAAACAAACCCCAAACATTTGGAGGATACAGGTTACAGTTCATTTTTCTTCATATAGAAGCAAAGACATGCAAATAAAATTTCTGTCCTTACTCTGAGGTACATTTTCTTGTTGTAAGACAAAAAAAACTGCTTTGCAGATTAGATTTCCAGTTGCTGGATTTGGTGGGGGGGGGGGGAATTTTTTGGTTCCCTCCTTCTCCCCCCACACTCAGTGAAACTCAGCAAATTTACCATCTGCCATAAACAAAAGCCTGGCTGTTGCTGTGCTTCCTTGAGAGAAGACCTTGTAGATAAGTGTGACTATAATTCCAAAAGCAAATTCCAAAAAGCATTTCACTAGATCAGGAGAGATAAGCAATTCAATCAACAAAAAGAATGCTTATGAATATACTTAAATTGATGTTGTGTGTGCACAAGAGTAAAAAAATAAATCCCAGCAAACATACAGTTTAAAATTGGAGAGTTTGAAAAACTATTTGATTAATTATACTAATTTCTAAATACATATTTTTATCACCAAAAGCAGGGGGTTAAGTACATAATCTAGGGCGATGAAGGGCAAAGAATGTTTAGAAGCTGTTTATGTGCCTATAGGTATAGGCACATATATCCTTTCATGGGATCATCACGCACCCATCTGCCCCCTGTTACTTACAAAGCCACCTTAACCAAATCATATGGAAGTCACATCTTCTAGTGCCAAGACAAAAGTTAGCACAGAAACTAACCAACTTCCTTGGAAAAATGATAGACAATCTGTTGGGAAAAGGTTAGGGAAGAATAACGAAAGCAGATTTTTTGTGCGAGGACTTTAACAAATAAATTTTCTCCAGAAACATGTAACCTGAAAAAAAACCTCTTGCTTGTCTGATGTCAAAACCAAAACTATTTATGCCTTAGTACATATACATAGGAGAAATTTCTCCTATACATAGGAGAAATTGTTCATGCCTACATAAAGATTGTCCCATGGTGCTTCCAAGGTCAGTAATTTGCATGGAATTTGCATCGGAACTCAACAATGCCTGTGGAAAAAAGAGACTGCTTTTTCCCGATTTTATGATGACGTTCAATACTCAAAATACTTTTTTCCAAGTTGAGCCAAACAGATTTTACACAATCCTGTTCCAGATAACACTTCTGTTGATTTTATATAAAACTGCTTATGTACCACTGCAGTGGGCATCTGCCTCACAAACTCCAAGGCTTCACATCATCCTTTGGTAAGAAGTTAGGCAGCAGAATCACATTCCACCTATTCATCTCTTTTTCAAGAACCAGGTTTTCTGTCTTTTACTCAATCAGAAATCAGCCATCAGGGACAAAGGCTCTCAATTAAGAAAACTCTTAAAGTCCTACTGTGTATACAAAAGCAAGTGCATGCTTTTGCTGAATCAGCTGAGTGGAGAGAAGCAGGCTACGCTGCATTTACACAGAGAGAACTTTCCTAACAGCAAGCCCAATGTTGTTCCTTTTCTCAAGACATTTACTAAAATATATCTACCCATAAGAGCTATGAAGTGAAATACTTAATGTACTTTCTAATTCAAAACAGAAGTAATTCTACAAGTCTTAAAAATCAGGGAGGGGGGAGTTTAGCCTTATATGTTGTAAACATTTAGATTATTTTCAGAAGAAGAGTATTTTTCAAAATTGGACATACGTTAGCACTCTTTCTCAGTAACAACTCTAACTTTAATCATTCATTCTTACCAAATGTTCTAGAACAGAATCTTCAAATTTCCAAATATAAATTCCCTCTTGTCTTGCCTATTCATATGCTTAATTTCAGAGACTTGGAACGAAAAGTGCTAAGTAAATAATTATATACCACTTAGATATGTATTTAAAGTGTTATGTTACACCATGTTACACTCAAATGTAAAGTTGCTTAAAAGACTCAGAAGATTTCCAGAATCTAATACTGGAAGTTAGTAGTTTTTTCCAACTGTTTCTCTTTTGATCACAATACTCACACAGCACTCAATAGAAGGCAAAAATAAACTGTGTGTTTACTACTCTCTGCAGCTTTTGAAGCAGGGATAAGCATGTTTCTCATGTTGTAAAAGGATAAAGAGAGCCTACATCAAACCAGTCCTAGCTAACTGACAGGGAGATCCTGGAAACAGTCCTGAGTAATCATCCCCTTGATGGCACTACCTCCAGGCAGGCCAGCCAGGCTCCCTGGATCACTTACAGGCAGGGAAGGCACAGCCACACTCCCCAGCTGATCTAATGAGCCAATCCAAATGTCTGCTGGGTAGAACAGCCATGTTTTCCTATGGTCCACAAAGAGAAGCAGTCATGCTCCTGCTCAGTGTTAACAATAAAAGCAGAAACTAATCACTGGTCCATTGATTTAACAAGGGAAATCCTTAGATTTCCTAATGTCCAAAAATATTATTGAATGACAAATTCTGCCAGGATTCAAATAGCATAAGAAACTGGAGAGCCCAAGAGGTAATTCTCCTTCTAAAGCTCTTAATATTACAGATATTCTTGCAAGTTACATCACTGGTGACTTTCAGCCCTTAAATACACGCTCAGGCTGTATTTCACAAGAAGGAGATCAGATCCTGTGCCAGAATATGAAGCAAAGAATTCTAAAAAGCAATTGTGGACAAGCTGAAAATATAGCCAAAAAATGTCAGGAAAAATAACAACAACAAAGAACAAATCAAAACATGTCTTAGATACTAAGTCAATTATGCCTCAATGGTATCAGATAAAAAAATACGGTAATGCCCTAAACATCTAAAAATAGGTCTAGTATTTCACAGCAAAAACTAATGCAACAGGTAGTATGGCATTACAGTTTCAAGACAAATGTGCTTTCCATTTTTTGGCTACTGGACAAAGGTAATTCTACATCCAAATGTAAAATCCAATACGCCATCAAAAATTTTTTCCTACTCTATTTCATCGTGGTCTACAAAGTGGCCTGGAAGAGCCCCAAAAGCAATGTTTGCCCCTCGTGCTGTAGTTCGTTATGTTTTGCACTCTGCAATTATTTACACGGTTTAGAAAAAGGAGTGGGAGAACAACTGTGAAACGCATTGTGCAACCACAGATGACTTCATGTTAACCCCTGTTACTGGGTTCCACCCTCGGGTCAAATGCCTATGAGTCAGTGTCTAGCACAGATGAATGATGTCATCCTCACACCACCTCTTTAGAGAGAAAATGTGGTAGAGCCTTTCATTGCTGATCTTAAGAGACCCTGGGTTACTAAATGAAGTTCCCAAGATAAAAAAGAATAGGCCTGAACTTAAAAAGGCAGGAAATGAGCACATCACTCCAACACCTTTGAAATAGATTCTAAGAAAAAGACTGTGATAGATCATATACAGCAAAAATGACCAACAGGATACATGTGTAAAAAAGTCAAAAAAAGATTTGCATTACCCTGTCCCACTAAAGCCAGCAAACAAGGAACATAATTATATCATCTACCCTTTCTAACACAAGCAAATGACCTAAAATAAAATTAAACAGGACAATTGGTGAGATCTCTCTTTCAGGTACCTGAGCAATGATAGATCAGATAGACAGGGAACAATTTGATTTCAGTAAAACCCGCATATAGTACACCTGTCTGGATTTAAGGAGATAGTTCCATACTGTTTCAATGCACTGCAATATGCAATAATTCGCTTAAAAGCAGTGCAGTTCTTTGATTTAAAAAACATCTTGAAATTAAAATCTCGAGTGCAAAATCACTGCATGTGAAACCATCAACTAATTAATCACTTTTTTAAATACAGGAAAGTATAGAAGTGAGAAAGAAGTGGAATGGGCAAGCACACAATAAAATGTGCTCCTGGACGAGAACGCATAAAATCACTCAGAAAATACTTAAGGTGGTATTAGACCAAACTTGATGTGACATTAAACATGTTCCACGGTGCATTCCTCGTCATGAAAGCTCCTCTGTATGAGGGCTCGTATGACATGTCTTTGCAGGAATTGAGATCTGCAAGAAGGACATTCTAATTTCCTCAACTCCAAAAGTGGTATTTCCCAGTGAAAGGAGAAAAATAGAAAAGCCACGAAGGGGAACCTTCATATAATGACTTTATACAGACTGTCAGAGACTCCAGAAGGACGGATTTAACAGAGTTCATACCAAACAGATCCACGTGCACATGGAAAGAAACAGCAGCAACTAACTGCTTTCTATAACATTGTGATAGTAGGACAGGATTTTTTATTTTTTCCTAAATGTAAAAGTCTATGTTATTTCCAAAATGTAATTAATGTGATAGTTTCACAGAATCACAGAATATGCTGAGTTGGAAGGGACCCACAAGGATCACCAAAGTCCAACTCCAACACAGGACCCCCCAGGAGTCACATCATGTGCCTGAGAGAGTTGTCCAAATGCTTCTTGAACTCTGTCAGGCTTGGTGCTGTGATCACTTCCCTGGGGAGCCTGTTCCAGTGCCCAACCACCCTCTGGGTGAAGAACCTTTTCTAATATCCAACTAAACCTCCCCTGACGCAGCTTCATGCAATTTGCTTGGGAAGTTTGTAGAGGTACTGACCGGTGTCTTCCTGAGGTTCCAGCAATGGTTAATGCAACACTGGCTGAGGAACTGTAAGGATGTTTGCTCTCTCAGCTAGAAGCAATATCTTGTCTTCTCTTTTACTCTATGCTCTGCATTTTGAAATCAAATAAATACTAAACCAGACTAGCATTCGAACAAACCATCTTTCAGAGGAATTCTAGTAGGAGTGAAATACATCTAACTAGGAATATAAAGTATCAAATTCCATTGCTGTTTGAGAACACTGGCAGCTAATAAATTCAAATATAGACATACATAAAGGTCTGCCCTTATTTACATTTTCCCTTCCTTTTTTTGTCCAGCTGCCATTTTTTGGCCTATAGAAAACAATCCTCTTTTTTTGAGTTAGATTCCACTGTAACAATGCCCTTTCTTGGTAGTCCTCCCTCTCTCACCCTACACCCACAAATCATGATACAAAGCTACTCAAAAATCAATCTACACTTGAGCAAACACAGGCCTGTTGTCTTTGCTTTTTTCATTCTTCTTACTACTTTTTTCCCCTCAAAACCCCAATCAATTGTTCCAAAGAAAAAAAAATCCATACAATTTGCATGGATTTGCAGCTTTCCCTTTCCACTGTCCCTTGTTTTCCTGTCTACCTTGAGTAGGTGTGTGGCTATACAGTCTTTCTCTATTTCCACAGCTCCTGCAGTTGGGTACAGCCCATCATTCTGATCACAAGTTTGAGTTTCAGTCTTGCATGCTATACTGAAAGCCCTCCTTCATCCTTCAAACAGGTTAGTATTTATGCTAGACCCTAATTTTCAAGTTCCTTGAGCTCACTGTCCTCCATAAGCCTTAGTAGCAACCAAAACAAAACGACTTGGTAGCTATCAGAATCTCTTGTGCATTTTCTCCAAACTGAAGGCTTCTTCCAGTCCCTAAGGGTGATTTCCTTCCTTCTCTCTCCAGAGCCTGTTTTAAAAGATGAGCTGTGCTAATAAACCAAGAAAGGCTATTTAGAAGCAAGGTTTTAATTAACAATGAGCTGGATGTAGCTCAGCCTCCACAGTACAGAAAGTGGTCCCAGCTAAACCCTCTAAAACCTGCTATGTGTGTTATATGTAAATAAAAAGATAACTATTGTGGTTGCTGTACCACATTATTGTTATTTTAATGTGACTAGTATCAGATGAAAAACACTGAGGGTTCATAATGCAAGTTATTACTCTAGTCTAAATCACACAGACCATTTAATTTTTAGGTATATTTTTTACACAGCATAAAAAAATCCTCTTTCCTCCCTCCAATGCTGTACCTGTGTGCAAAGATGTGATCAACACAGGAGTAAGTGCATGGGCTATTTAAAGACATACTTCTGTACTCATCTGTATTTTTAATATAAGGAATGCCAGGTGATCCAAGTGTGCAAAAATTCATTACTAATGGAGTTACTCTATCATTACATTTCGTTTTTGTATCAGCTTTAACAAGTGTGTTAACAAAGCAAAATGTAGTAGTTCTGTATTTGACTTAAAAAATATTACTAATAATTTATTATGCATAAGCAAGTGAACACCATTTCAGTTCAAGTAGAAAAGATTTCTATTTCCAGAACTAAATGCCAAGATCTGAGGTAGCACAGTCATAGGTGTAGGTTCTGTGGTAATTTCATCCTTCTACCCAACTCCATGCATAGATTGTGTTCCCATTTCTTGAAAATCTGTTATGCTAAATTAAAATAATTGACACATTAGCAGGGGAAGGAAGGGTTTCAGGCTTGCTTCTTCAATCTTAAATCAAAGAAGCATAAAGACAATAAGATAAATCTATGCTCTGTTCAGTTTATACATTCAGTGCCTAAGGATTTCATAACCTGCAGATCCTTCAGTGCACAGCTCAACTGAAACAACTCAAAAGAGTCTAATAACAATAATATAAAGTTACTACACCAAACTTCTGTTAGGCTTTTGAGACCAAATCTTCCCCTCTGAGGAGAGCAGATGCTGTAGTTATTTTTAAGGTCTAATAAATTTGATGTTCTTGGACGATTTTGGTAAGAAATGTGGTGCACCTGGTGCTCCTTACCCTTGGCAACAGTATGAAACATTTTACAAAGGCCTTGTCCAGAATTACTCAAAAAAAAGGAGAGTTTAGTCTGTGACATCTCAAATCTTGGTGCACCTCTCAGACGAACTGCAAAAGACCAGCTAACAGTTCTAATGCTCAGGTGTTTTTTGGGGTTTTTTTGCAGGTTTCAGATGACGGTCATACTGAAAAATTTCACTTGCTTTTTGCTGTACCTCGGTATGGCATTGAACTCTTCAAGCCCTGAAATTGTCAATGGGCACTTTCAACCTCATAGGAAGCCAGAAACTGTAATGCTGGTTTAGAGGCAGATAGGGATGTATAAATAAGACTATTGTTTCCACGGAGCAAAGCTTAAATATTGTTATATGGTAGTTAAAGTAGAGTATAATAGTCTATTGTTTCTATGAATAGGTTATCCCAAGCACCAATCAACACCTTATCGTTAACATTAATCACTGGGATATCTTCTCCAAGATCAAACAAACACTTCTTGAGAGTTCAGACTTTGACTTCAGAAAACTTTCGGTGTAATAACAGATTAGATTTAAATATCAGCGACTATATCCTTATTCAATGAATCTTATTTTAGTGATTTAGTGTTACATAAAGCTATCTGAAAAGGTTTAGGAAGATTGTAAGTAAATGTGCAAAAAAAACAACAAAAAAAATAAATTCCAGCAACCAAAAGTCTATTTCAGCCAAAATATCTTTGGTTCTTCTCTTAACATCTGGTATTTTGAACCATAATTCCATTTCTATAAGGTAAGGTAACAATATTATTTTATCAACATACCAAGTTATTTCATTTTACTTTACTTCTAAATATGTTTTAATCAGCTCAACAGAACACAACTACTTCTTTAGAAGTTGCTTTAGATTTTTAAAGCTCTCTAAATTTAAAAGAGAAAACAAACAAAAAGAAAAATCTACTCCTCCTCACATTCACAAGAGAGCCTCCAGCCCCAGCTCTATCAGTTTCTTGCTAATCTTTCATTTGTGCCTCTGAAAACTGGGTGAGGTCATAACAGCTGTCCAGCTAAAAGTTGGCCAAGGTCCTTTTGAGAATCCACCAAACAAGACATGGCAAAGACTCTCTTTCACACGATGGGCTGTAATACTGATATGATGGTTCAATAGTCTCCTGTGATTCTATAAGTCTTGTCTTTCTCCTCCTTCTAAGTGCTGAGGAGGCAAGTGAACGCTGTGGCTCAGCAAAACTGTACAAAACAAGTAACAAACTATCCAATCTAAAGGTCTCTCAGGTAGGATGGAAGAGTCCTCCCATACAGAACATTTTAAGTTTTCTGACAGAAAAACTCTTAACCTTATCGTGATGTCACATGAAGTTTGGCTTTTGCTGAAAGTACATTTTCCACTGATGGAAATTTAGCTGGAAGTTTCCAACAGGATCATTTTTAGGATGTATGCCAGGGCAACTTGATGTCCATGATGTCACTCCGGTTGATTAGTCCAAATGTGTCAAACAAAACTGAAAATTAATCCAGTCTTCAGAAAGAAGTGTCAGTTGGCTCCTGTAGCTAAGTCAAACCAATGTTTATAACAGAACAAACCCACCATATGCCTCACGTAGTTAAGACAGTAAAATAAGGGCACTTGGAGCTCTGAAGCTTTCTCACTGGCTTCTTACAGATACACTACACTGCCCTGCCAAGAACTTAGTAAAGTGTTTTTTAATTTTTTGAGCCCTCATTCTCAGTCTTCAGAAACTTTTTTCTTATCTACTACCTGCTATCCACACAAAAATGAGCATAAAAAATTAACACTCGTGCTCCTTCAGAGTCTGGACCAAGGATCTGTGTTTGTATGGAAATATTTGCCTCAGCCAGCCACTAAATCCAGCAAGATTTTAAGTAAAAACCTCATTTAAAAGACATCATATCACCCAGATCCCATGATGGCAATGAGGTCTTTATGTTTGTTTTCATTCCTCCACAACAGCCAAGAAGAAATATTTTGCTGTTAAAGTTCACAGAAACTAACATACGTTGCTGTTGAAGAAGTTCAAAGCTGCGTGGCAGTGAGCCGACCAAGATGCACCTCGCACACAAACATGCTCGACATCTTGTGCCATGAACAAACATGATTTGAGATAATCAGCTACTTTTCTCTCATTCTCCTCAGGCTTCCCTAAATTGTGAGAAACAGCCTATTAGAGACACAGGTCTCTAGGTCACAAAATGAGTTTCCAGTTTTGGAACTGACAAGTGAGACGATTTACTGCAAAAGAAAAAATGCCAATAGTTTTGAGATTAATGAAGATCAAGTTATCCACAGCCAGGTAAAGTAGCAACTATTTAGTTGTTGTCTCGTTGTCTGAACTTACAGCAAATGGTGGTTTCCAAGTTTCAGCCACTAAATGGAAGCTAAAGGCGACCCATGGTTGGGGTGATGCACCATGCAGCTGTACAGACTGCAGCCTTTTACAACAAGGAGCATTTTTGATACTACCAAATCATCATTACAAGTATTTTATAAACCCTAACTGCATTTATACACACATATGAAGATAGTCTGCACATTTGAGAACACTTGCTGATTCACATAGTACCTTTCTGCTGAAGAAAGGAGGGTAACAGGAATAAAACCTTACAGAAGGAACATTCTGATGTAAGGAATGATTTAAGGTGATACTTTTAAGTTGAAATACTGGACACAGCATTTAGCTCTGCCTTTGTTGAAAACCACCTCTGACATTTATAAAGCTGGTAAGCTGTCAAAATTTCACTTAATGCTTTATCCAGTAATGAGACCTGAAGCAACATAATGCCTTTTCCTACACATTAGAGAAGAGGCTTAAGCAGCATGGGATTTAGATGCAAGCACAGAGGCATGTGGAGCTATTTTAGGCACTTCTGTAGTATCCAAGACACCTGCATGGGGTTATGCAGATATGACATCAGACCCATGCCCTTCTGGAGAAGTATTTGTAGACCAAACAAGAAAAGTTAAGTCACTAAAAATGACACTAGGTGTTGAAAATTGAATGTCTCCCAGTAGAGTCTGCTTCTACAAACTCACTGAGATGACTATGAAATTCTCTGAACCATAAATCCTCGTTTGAGTTGTGCTTTTTAAATATTAAGATATTTCCATGAGAATGATTGGCTGCTGCTCTTAGGAAGCTTACTGCACCTATTTATGGGCCAAAATGAGATATCTGTTTCGAAAGTATTGTACCTGTGCCTGCAAGGTTAATCCCTGTATATGAAGGACAGCTTGCTTTAACTCTATATGCATTGTTATTTTCTGCAGGGATACTGTTAAATACAGTTCTAAAAGCAGAGACCATATAAAAGTAGATGGGCTTGCCACTTGCCTAAACTGGAAGGCATAAGCGTTGTGTGCACCTGGACAATCATACAGTCCTCTCTGTATGTAGGAGTGGGGAAAAGGGAGGACAGGGTTGAAACAGAGAATGCATTGAAAGAAGCCTGACCCCAGAGGGCAGCTGAAAGATGCTGGCAGCAGCGGGAGTTAAGGTGGCTTCCTTCATTTTGAAGAAACTAATGTAGCAATACATGAAAAAAATATGGAAAAAAGTTTATTCTTAAGTGAAAACAGCACAGATGCTTTATTCACAAAGCATACATGCTTTATGCACGATGCCAAGTCCCTCATTAGCATCAGTATTCTCACATGAAAGGGTCAAAGCCCACACATTTTAGTGTGACCAAATGTTTCTCAGTTTCTTCTCTCTGAGAAATGATTACATGACACGGGCTGCTACTAAAGAAGGATCTCTTGAAACAATGGGAAAATGGACACTCCAGGTAAGGAATGACCATATAAGAGTGATGGGAGCCATCCTGAGGGAAAGTAGGGAGGTATAAGTGAAAGGGTGTAGCAGCACAGTGAAACACAAAGGGAGCCTGCTGACAGTATGTGTGTACATAGGCCTATAGCTCTATCCTAACACAAGCTACTTGACAGGGTATCTGCTCACCTTTCAGCTTGCAAAATCCTAGCTGAGATTTGTGTGAGGTGCCCTGGCTTCCTCCTTGTGCACTGCCTTCCCCTTGGTCTAGTTAACAAACGGAGGAGTTTTTCTGAAGGTGCTCTGTAACTCTTCTCCTGCACGATGACTTATTTCAAATAGCATACAGATTTCTCTCTGTTCCAGGAGCTTTGTTGAGGGGTGACTAGCCTACCCAAGATCTATCAGAAGAGAGAGTTTGCATCTAAAACTGTGAAGGTAAGAGGCTGTGTCAGCTTGCTGCAGGCTCCTGCAACTTTTAACCACATTGTAATGATTACATGAGCGTGTCAAAACAGCATTTATCAACCTTACCTGAACTTTCTGCTACTATCAGGTCATGGATTTTTTTTTTTTATCAAGTTAGTTTTGTCCTTTTTCTATGAGCACTCTTTCAAAGGCATAAACAATTACACCGATTTCACATCTAAGGTTAAACTTGGGTCAAAACAATTTCTTAGCAAACAATTCTCAATGGAAATATTACTCCAGGAGATAGACAGTTATCTAAGTAACACCACTTGCATCTACTGGAATGCCAATTTTGGGGTGAAAAATAATATGGGGTGAAACACAATAACAAAGAATTCTAAGTGCTTTTAAAGGTGTTGGTTATTCCCCATTGTGCACAAAGAAACTGAAAATTGGAAAATGTTTTTTCTGGTATTTGACAGCATCAACTTAAAAAGGTGACAGAAAGGGACAGAAAGGACTGTATGCCAGTCCATTTGCACACAACACTAATCACACTTGACATGTTTGTTTAGCGATCTACTTGTATATTTCGGACCCTGGATATACATATTTTTAAAAGTCTGAAGAATAATTATTTTTCCATGGTACCGCAGTTATACCCATGATGCAGCAGTCTGACCTGGAAAAATACGTATATATTTTGTTCCTCTGTGTTTGTTCCAAGCCAGGCTACTCTTTGCTAGAATGCTTCGAAATGGGGACATACCCTTTCATATCCTTTTAGTTACACAAGCAGGAGTTTCTATTTCCTTGTTTATCCTCAATGAAAGGGTGAGCAGTCAAGTCAAGCATTGGGCAATGCAGCAGATGTGCACAAAGCACCCATCTGACAATGGCCAGGGTTCCCACTGAGACTTTTGAGTAGAGAATAATTGTACTTTCTTTTGGCATGAACCAAGGGTACAAAATCACATTTACGTGTGCAAGCCTTTGCCCTCTCAACATGTGTTCTCAGCTGCATTAGAGTAGCTGGCGAAGGTCAGTTTGATTTTCAGTCCTAAAAGCAAAGAGTGACAGTAGGAATGTGGCAGAGAGTAACATTTTAAAATAAAGCATTTTCTCTCCCTCCAACTACACTTCGGTTTTATTAATTAGGGTTTGCAGGATAAAAAAATTTAGAAATGTCACTCAATAAGAAACTAGCTCAGGTTTTTCAAAATCCAGAAATTAAAAAAATACCACCAACAACAGAAAAGCTGATATTGCACAGAATTACTCTTTTATACTATAATTTTAAAAAATCTCACAAATTGACATAAAAGTTCAGTATTTACTTTCAGGTTACACGATGCTTTCATATAATGATTCTTACTGAGGGATTTTTGATGTTACGTCCCTTTCTGTATCTCAATTATTTCTAAGCATAAAGTACTCTCAATCTAATATTCCATCTGTTAGGTTTTCTGTCCTCTTTTTTCCTTTCCATTTTTCCCTCCCTTGATCTACGTTTTTTGTCTTGTCTCCTTTTCCCAATCCATGAATTCTCTACTACTCTTTCCCATTTGGAGTACTTAGCTTTGTTCCATTCATTAACAGGACGATAAATTTTACCTGAACCTCAACTCTTGAAATGGAACTGAAGTATATTTTGATTCACTACATCTTGGATAAGAATTAAGCTGCAAGCCAAGAACCAAAAAAACCTCAAAACAAAATCACCAACCATGCTGCAGATAACTGTACACACAGCACTCTGGAAATAACAAATCCTAAATTCCTAACATATTTATGACACAGCAGAGTTCATTCGTCAAGCTAACTGTGTGTGCTAGTTCCACATCTGAGTAGCTATATATATGAATGCAGCATTCAATCAGAAAGCAATTGAAATTTGGGTGACTAAATTCTAGAATAAGACTAGTTCCCTTACCTTAAAATTAATAGCAAGAAATAAGCTGCTTTTCATACATTTATAAAGACACAGAACTTTTAATTTCCAACCCTATGCTTAATTTTTGTGCTGTTCTGATTTCTTATAAGTTTTGAGAAGACAGTAGCAGATACCCATCAAACTCTCAACTTTTTTACTTGGCGAGACCTAATCCCATATGATCTTATCAAAACAGAAATCCATAGTGTTTATAGATTCATACAACCCATCAAACTTGGGAGATATGAAATAGATGTATTTATTGAAACGTAGATGAGAATATCAATTAGAGTGAAACTCCTTGACTATCAAGCTTCTATATCCTGCAAACTTCTTTAAAGATCACAAATTAGATCTGTGAGACCAATCTACCGATTTTCTTCCTTTTGGTAAAGAATGCCCAACCCTTTAATATGATTTTGCCTCAGCACACTACTAAATTCATGGTACTTCATCCAGCATTTCTCCTGCATGAGACCTTTCCCCTGTTCCCTAAGTAACATGCTGTCACATACTACCCTCACCTACTTATTTCCTGTGCCATTAATTCTGGAAGTGTGCCTGCACAAATGCAAGCAGTGCTCAGTGGGATATGCAGCAGCACCACCACGTCACTTCAAATGACTTCTAACAGAAACTGCAACTATTTTAAGCTCATTTGAAAAGGATGTGACTTGTAGGGACATTTAATTAATTAGGCAAGTGTTTAGAGTAAAACCCCAAACAAGGCAAGTACTGGGGATCCTTTATTTTATCTGTTTTAATTTTATTTTAAGAGCTCCCTCTGGCTCTGGACACAATCACACCAGTATTTGTCAGGACAGCTGTTCTGAAGCTCAGGTGCACTGACTGTGAGTGTCCTCTGCTCCCAGATGACTCAGTGCTGGTCATTCTGTGAGAGTGGCAGTTTAAGGGTTAAACATCAGAGGGCACAGAACACCACCACCTTGATCCCTGAGCCCTGAAAGATACCCACATGGGAAGGGAAGTGCTGCCTGCCCAGCCTTGGCCACCATCACAGGCATGTAACTATTTCCCACCAGAAGGTGAGAGATCCCCACCCTCCCCCCTCATTCTCTAAGCTCTGTCTAGGTACAAAGGCAGAAAGGCAGTAAACAGCACCTTGCTGGGCTGGCAGGGCTGGAATTGTCCCATTACAGCTGCTCCCTAAGTATCAGACCTCATGGATTGCAAAATTAACTGAACATCCCCCCAAATCAACTCTTGCCAAATCTGTAATTTGCCAAGTGCAAATTCCTTGGCATTTACGAGTCCAAGTATTATATTTTGGTCTTATCTGGAAAAGCAGGAGCAGAAACAATAGGCAAACACTACTAAATTGGTCACATAATTGGGGACTGGGGGGGAAGAAGTCAGATCAGCCAAACTGTACGGAATAATGTGCCTTCATGAACAGTCCAGAAGATCTGACACAGACTCATATGGACAAATGTATCCTTACATTTGTAAGCTAGTTTAAGGCAGAAAAAGACATGCACTCAGAGACACAGACAGAAAGACAGCAGTAACCACCAAAACTCTCAGCTACTGAAATGCTTCTGGTGATTTCTATGCTTTGACAAAAATTTCCAAGTAGGGTTTTATGAAACCGGTACATTTATAAACTCAGACAATGAATGAAGAAGCTCAAATGTGAGTTAGATACACCATGTATTTAAGGAAAAAGCAACTCACAAAGACAGGGAAACCAAAGCTGATGGAAGCTGAACTGAAGTTGAATTAAGAGTGAACTCAAAGCCTCACAGCATGGGATGGTTTATTAGCAGCCGGAAGACAAAGGCCACAAAGCAGTTTTACTCCCTTAGAGAGAGGAGCCCTATTATGGAGCCTTTCAACTCTCCAAGAATTGCCTTTTAACTCTCCCTCCACAGTAGGACAAACAGGGGAAAGAAATTAGTCTTGGATGATGTTAGCTGTTTTGTAACTTGTAGTGCTAGTTCTACTGGAGCTCTTCTGACTCCTGTCAGATTTATCCTCTTGACATTCAAAATGGATTAACCTAAGGTATCTTTTCATAAGTAATAACAATAAAAAAACCCTCCTCAACCCACATAGCATTTTCTCCCTCTGCCTCCAAAAATATGGGGATTAGTTAGAGGACCAAATGATATTTCCTGGACTTTGTAGTAATCTCTCCTTGACTGTCAGTGCTACTTTTAAAGGAAATGCTATATGTTAACATAGAATCTGCACAATTAACTACGTCATGTTGTCCCCTACCTACATCATAAAAATATAAAAATTTCCAAAAACACCTTGTACTTTCAGAGATCTCTAAGTCATTGAGCCTGAAACATTATCAGTAGCAAAATGCATTGATAGCATTCAATGCATCAGCATATCCCATTCAGCTTCAATTAGTGTGTTTTTGCCAAGAGAGGAATGTGTTATTTTTCAAACAATTTAAGAAGAACTTGGCAAATAATTCAGTCTTATTTTGGCTATCAGGTGCTGCTTACTGAAGAGAATTTTTTTCAGACGTGACAAATTCTGATTTCTGAAAATATCTCATCCTTAAGTCTTTTACTCTAATGGCTAACATACAGCTAAGTCATATGGACTGTTGTCTTGTATTGTTTTGTTACTGTGGGATTGTTTGAAAAAAAGCAAGGGGCTAAGTTGAGCATCAGTTCCAAGTAAAAGTAATGACTATTCGTATATATTTTTGTTCCTGTCAGAAATGGATATACCTTATAAAGTGCTGTATTTTGGGAAAGAATTTGCTTCATCTAAACTGGTGGTGCTCCAAGCAGACTTTGGCTCACACCATATGGAAAAATACATTTATTGCTGTGGAAAATAAAGCTGCATGTTAGAGGAAAAAGAAAATCCACATGACTCAGCTGCAGTATAATGATCATGTAAAGTACTTGAATCTGCTCTCACAAGACAAATTTCATGATGTTATGTCACTGGTCACAGGCTGTAATGCCTCACATGAGGTGTCCACTTTGCTTTAGGAATATTTGCAATAAGTCCCTGAAATACTAGAACACATTTTTCACCTGTAGGGCACCAACTAAACAACTCAAAACAACTAGCTTTTTTTGCATTGTCACAACAGATTCTCATGAGGCTATGCTGCAAAAAATAATCTGACACCATGAAAAGCCTTCAGAGACAGGGCTATCTGATCAACTTTGTTACTTCTATGATGCTCCTTTTTTTTTAGCATGCCAGCGCACGTGCAAGTGATAACTGTGAATATGGTCAATGTGGATTTTTTCCATGTGATTAGTAACTACTGGATTCATGTAACTAACTCATCACACAATGCCCTAAATATCTAAGGTATCAAGATAAGTTTTAGCAAGAAAATAGTACCTTAAAGAGGAGCATAAATGTTTAAGCACTGAGCAAATATATAGTGGATTTATATTTTAATACAAAATTCCCAGTATTTTGAATGTCCAAATTTGAAGTGTTTGTTGCAAGAGACATTCTGAGTCATTATACTTTCAGCTACAATAAGGTGGTCTAGTCAGAGTCTTGTCAGTAGTCTTAGAAGAGGGCTTGATCAAGAACAGAAATTGTAAGAACACAGAAAAATGTGAATGAAGGGAGAATGGAGAAAAGAAAACCCTCACTAACAAGCATTGTTTCCCATTTAAAGAGTATTGTGCTAAAGAAAGAGCTAATATGAACTTGTCAGCATAACCATTCATATGAAAAAATAGTATGAATAAGCAAAAAGTAAAAAAAAAGAGAGATTACTTTCTGAACCTTCAAGGCACATGTTGCAACTGTATTGAATCTGTTAGGATTTAGGTCAAGAACACCCACTAGCAAGGACTCTCCAGGATTATGGCACCATAAAATGAACAGGTTAAACAAGTCCTATGCAATAGTCCATGGGAGTATTTAGGGCCCCATAGCATCTCCTCTCAGTCTCTGATTTGTTGTCCCTGTCAATGCATCTGTTCACACAGTTATATCCCAGCAACTCCAGAAAATAACGAGGATCAGTTTTGCTGATTTGAAGCCCTACTTATACTAACCTCAAGGATTACACTAACAACTACTGATCAAGTCTGACACTCACAGTTCACACCAGCATTTATGCATTACTTTGCTGAAATTTTTTCACATGCATCCACACTGTTCAACGCACGCAGAATAATCTTTTTAACAGTCTCTGCTGAACAGCTGAGCACGTACTTCATGTTCTGATCTGAATTCGTTATACAAAGTGTAGCAAAACATTGAAAAGTGTGCTATTCATTTAGTCATGTACAAAAACATGACTAAATAATCTGTATGAGAAGGGAGAAGTTCTTAAAATGCATTTCATTTCTTAAAATGTGGGGTCTTCCATTTTTATGACTCCCTATAATTGCTTCTCTCTTCAAACTGGTGATTTTGTCTAGTAATGTAGCAGTGGAACTGATCAGTTAAATGAAGCATGAACTGCAGCCTGCAGAGAGCTGGATTAAAAACTGCTGAGTTTTCAACATGATCCTTAATCAGAAAGGGTTTCTTTTAGAGGAAAGAAAATGTAAAACATAGAGGGCAGGGAGAAAAGAGGTAGGGATGGGATAATAGCGTTCCTCTTAAAATAGCAACGCATTTCAATTTTTATATAATACATAAACCCACAGCACCCCTATTCATAAACATGTATTTCTGTTAATAATTATTTAAGACTACAGCCATGGCTTAATTTGGGCTCTTTATATGTTCATACTGCAACTTGTCACAGAGGGTGCCTAAAAGACTTAAACAATAAAAATCATTTTACAGCAGTAGCCACCTTAGCTTGTTTTTTACCCATTCTAGTTACAGTCATACACATTCACAGATGCTAAATCACAAGATACTAAACTCACAAGGTGTATTTTAGTTTTGCGTTGCCCTGGAACGAACAACCTTAAAGGATCAGGAGGCATCTATAAACTGCACCTTTTGCACAGATGAATAAAGTCCATTTGTTGAATAGCTGACAGAGTGCAAAGAATGGGCAAGGAACGAAGAAAAAAAGGAGAGGAAATGTCACATTTCTTGCCCACAAGTGCTGCCAAATGGACAAACTTGGAGAGCAATCCATTTCTCCAGTTAATGCTGACGCCATTTTCACTACTCCTGAGCTCCTTTTTCGTCTTGTTAATCCTGTGCCTTGCAAGGTTCATTAACCCTGTTTACACAGAAAGGTCGGGTCAGTCTGACATGCTAACAAAATGCACATCTATCTGCACCTAAACACATATACACTTCAGTTTCTTTTTAACAAACTTTCCAACTAAGAAAGTGGTTTTTTTCCACTAAGTATGAAAAAAAAAAAAAAAACCTAAAGCCTAGCAAACACAGCACTTAGTTTTACACAGAGCACTAAGCAGGAAGCGTGAATCCACAAGAAACTTTTCATTGATACTTGGTCCCTTCCTATTTGAAGGTTTTAGAGGAGCAGCATGTTATTTAACAGAACGGCAGCTACATATGGACCAGAACACTATCTCATCCAAAGGGGCTCTGGAGCACAGTATTAAATTGAAAGACCAGTGCAACCCCAAAGCAAACAATGAATTTCAATTTGCTGGTTACCTGGAGCAGAAAAGGGATGTTGCAGTCGTTTTGAAGTTGAATGCTCCTAAACCAGTACTGGTATCTTGGCTAATGCTAAACAATGTTTTGAACATCTCTTATTTAATACAACTATTTGAAAACCTGAGATTACCTCAAACAAAATCCTGACATGGGGCTTAAAAGAGATTTTTCCCTCAGGGGCTCTACTACACCACATATAATCCTGTTTATTATAAGGGCACTTGGCAGATGCCTTCCACTGGGTCTGGAAGAATATTCTGCATGAATATTTGATGAGAGAACTGTGCACAAACAGAAAGGGATGCAGCCCTAGTCTAAATAGACTTTAAACTGCAGATCTTACCACTTGTGGTTTGAGAGAGGGTGAAAATTTAGAGGTCTGCCACTCAGGAAGCACCACGACAAAAAGAAGGGATACAGAGCAATTCCCAAGCAGAGAAGTGTCTTTCCCTAGAAGGTAAAAAGGTAGCACTGCCTTTTCACTTGAAAAATATAACTTTTTCTTTGTTCATTTTCCTGATAAAATTGTCCTTGTTTTTCACAGAGACTGGAAGCAACCTAATCAATAACTCTATCCATGTGACTGCAGCACTCTTATGAACCTGTCTGGCAACACCCAAAAACCAGCCTGCGGTAGGACTGCTGTGATCAATACACATTTGACAGAGATATAAATGAGAGGTTGCTAACGCGATCCTTTGTTAACCAGAATTCCAGTTTTATGAGATTTGCAGGCTTCTTAATGTGGGAAAATAAACTTACCATGATTTTAAACAACCCAAAGGCTGCTGAACAAGAGCTGGGTATCTGAGGTGGCCCAGTGTCATACACACACTGTGTCCCACAAAAAGTAGCATGTGTTTTTTGCAAGTCCCTTGCCACTGCTGATTCAATAGCTCATGGTTATACAGTAATATACAGAACAACTGCACCTGAACATTAGCACAGCAACAACCTTACTGTTTATTTAGCAAGCTTCCTACACTGAATTACCTCAGCCCAGTAAGGAGGCTATTGGTAGTCTGCAGAAAGGTATTTGAAGTATCCACATAAATTCCATTTATGAATTTGTAATAATGCTGTCTGTATGTTTTGATCTTGCCAAAGTTCACTTGTGTTTATGTGAGCAAAACTGCAGTCCAATTCTTCTTAGCCAGCTCCATTATGATAAAGAGAGAAAAGAACAGGACACTGATAGGCAGATCAGGTACAATGCTGCTCCACATTAGCCTTGTTTTAATTAAGTCGGCTATGATCTCACGGCAGGATAATTTTTTGACGTTGGTGTTTAGGAGAAAGGCTTACATTGAAGGCTAGTTTGGCTGCCTTTAGTTAAGAATGTGATTCATGTGAGTGGGAGAAAACAATGCAGAAAAATCTACATTTTTGTGTACATGTAGAAAATAGGAGATTTGTATCCCAGGGAAAGAAATAAAAAATAGAGCGCACATATTTTGCTGACTACATTGTAAGGAAATTCACTACAGGAAGTGATAACTTGTCCCAGCAGAACCACCACTATTAATACAACAGTATTAATAGTATGAGTATTCCTGTGCCATACACATTTATTCCTTCTGAACCATGCACATTTGTTTCACTGCTCTGAATTAACAATAGTATACCATGCTGTATGTTTACATTTCTGAGCATGAAAATAACACTGACCCAGAATGTGGCTTTTTTAAAAAACATAATATTGTCAGAACTTCTTAACAATTACTACAGAGCCTTTCATTCTTTGCAGAAAATACCTTTGTAGAGAAATTCTGAATATTTTGTTCCTGAGGCTAATTCATTTCTAATAAGGACAGACAATCCAATGGTTTTTCAAAGAATGTGTTTTAAATTCTGAATCCTCTTGCGTAATCTGTTCTCAAAGAAGTAACATACCTCTTCAAATAGCCAAGCTGAACAGTGTCCTATGAGCTATGCAGATTTCCACTGGTAACTTACACAGGTGAATCAGATAAATGCATTAAGACACAGTTTATAGTGAAGTAGAATGTAAGCCTAGAGTTACACTGGCCTGAAACTCCTGGTTGTAATGAATTTCCATGCACATATTTAACACAGGGGAAAAAAACACCCTCATTATAAAAAACAAGTTTTCACTGTAAGGCAAACAGTATAATTTTCAATATTATTCTGTCACTGATAAAACTTAGAATTTCTTGTCTTAGTTTTTAAATACAACCAGATGCAAAACTGATAGGCAAAAAAAGCAATAATCATCTCTCTCAAACCACTTTCTTAGTAAAAATACTCCACAACCGTTCAAAGTAGTCTCTTTGTGTGAGTCACTGTATTGAAAATTGCTATTTTGCCATACACTTTTCTTGTTTTGCACCATAATATCAAAAAAACCCCAATAGATACTCCCCCCTCCTCCCCCTTATCTAGCATACAACTTCCAAGAGCAGCTAGGACTTAAATGTGGGTCTTTTTCAAAACAATACTTTTAATAAAAGTATATAGATTGTCCCTTAATAACAGAGGAAACTAAGCCATGTTTTCAGAAATTACTTAAGAACTTGCTAGATTAAAGGACTGTCTACATGTGGAATTATTTAGTAATGACTGCTCAAGAACAGCTATTCCCGAATAATTCCATGTGTAGACACACTTATTCCAGAATAAGGTTGCCTTATTTTGGTCAAATTTAGCCCATCAAAGTGTGTTAAGCTAGACAGAAACAAGAGTGTCAGCACACGGAGTTATTCAAGAATCACTGTTCCTAAATAATTCCATGTGTGGACAAGTGCTTGTGAGAGCTGAAGTTCAGCTCTGTTGTCCCCAACCACGTTATCTCTGGTATCACAGCTCACACAAGGTACTCTGTGTATATGTACTGCTTCTCATTCTGTTACTTTCCTTATTTCAGTTCAAGAAAAAAAAATCTCTTTTTAAATTCAATGGTCATTGTTGAACGTGAGCAAAACAAATACAATTATACAGTCACTCAAATACAATTCTTCTAGAGATTAAGTAAACTTCGTCATATTTTGTTTTCTGAACAAACCAATCTTTACAGTTGGGATTTGTTCTTGTAAACTGATTGTGAACAAAAAAGCCACCTCTTTATGAGGTACTAGGGACAGTTGAAAGTAATTGAGATTTGTTTTTCCTGAGATGGAACTAATATGGCCAACTGCTGAATTAACATTTGAATAAATGTCCTGTTTTGTTTCAGGTAATAAAATAAAGAATTTGTTCATCTTGTTAAAGAGACTCACTACTGGGTAATCAATCAGAGCACACACTACAAATCACATTTTCAGCAAGGCACAAATCTGTCAAAGGGTGTAATTATTATTGAAAAATTTTCACAAATACCTATAATTATTGGAGTTAATAGTAACATGTTAGGCCAGGCTGGAATATGGCATTAGTTACCTCTGGTTCCAAAGTTCAAACTCAAAGTAGTAAGAAGTGAAAATGGATTTTGATAGTCCTACAACATCCAGTAGATCAAATCACAAAATCACATCCCAGCTGGCTGTTATTAGAAGCCCATGCTGAGGAAAACCCACTTGATGGAATACCAGAGGTAGAGCGGGTGCCCTTCAGCATATCCCTGGAAACTTTTTATTTGACTGAGAAGGTTTAATACAGGTACACAGTTGAAAAAGTGCTAAAAAAGTACAGTCTTGTAAGGTTATTATATATATTACATATTATTATATATAATCTCTCATTGTTCAGAAACTGCAAAGCACATAGTATGAGTACTCCCTCCTTTAGCGTTATCGTCCAGACTTTAACTAAACATTCACTCACAGCCTTTGTGCAACAGCCCTGGAAACCCGAGTTCACAGAGGGGACCACTCATTCCATAAGCATTTTGTTTTCTCCTACTCATGAATTGTGACATCCTTTCTTTATTTGCTTTACACTCCTCTACTCTTACGATGAATAGAGAATGATTAAGTACTTCAAGGTTCTTTCCATGAGTGAATTATCAGTACTTTAGAAATATTAATACATTTAGCTTCAAAATACTCCTGGCAGCTGACTGGTATGACAACTCTCTCACTTGCCACATCAAAACTAGAAAGGTAGAGTGATTATGGCCAAAAACCAGTAACTAACTTTACATCTTTTACCTTACAATCCTGGCTAAGGTTTTCAAAATGAAAGTACCTCTCATTTTCCATGATCTGATCGACCTGGGGACAACTGTGGATACTTGGGATAATTCTACTGGAGTCAGCACCAGGGCCTACTAGACACCTATGCTGAGCCCCTTAGCATGTCTTTGCAGCATTTTTTTTAGTATCACCTTACAAAATATCTGCATTTCTGGTCATGAAAATGAAGAATTAATAGCAGTTAACATTATATGGCACTTGACAGAGTCAAGTACAGCTTCCATTGATTTCAACCTTTCTCAAATTCAGATCTTTAGATCTCACATTTCACCTCCAGAAAATGGGAGTGTTTCAGATTTAAAAGAGTGCAGATCACAAAAGAATTCAGTAATAGAGACAAGGTAAAAAACAGTGAATGCTCCCCTGAGGAGCCAGAATATCACTGTTAAGCTTTTTACCTTAGCATTATCCTAGTACCAAAAAATGAGTGTAAAATTGTTATAAAAATTGTGTGCAATATTTTGTTACGAAAGCAGAAAACAGTGTTGGTGTTTACAAAAGGCTAGTTAAGCTTACACAAGAGGATACTGGGGAAAATGTGATGGCATTATAAACACTATTTTTGGAGGAATCACATAAAGAAAGTGTCAGATAACAAGTACAGAGCTAACTTTTTTTTTTCTATTTAGAATTGTGACTTAATACACGCTTTCTAAAAGCTGAGCAAACAGAAGATAAAGGAGTAACTGGGGGGGTTTCCACAAAATGCAAGCCTGTATTTACTTATTCAATCTAGGTATTCATTTAAAATAGACTTCTAGAGTGCAAAGTGCCATTAATGCATTGCTAATTTAAAACCACTGTTAGATCCATGCTTAGTATAAAACATCTTATACACCAGATCTTTTACTCAGTCGTTATTGTCACTGAATACAATGGTTTACAAGTCTAATGGTTTACAAGGGTTTTTTAAATTAAATACTTTTGCAATCTTTTGCAATTTAATGAAATCTGGTCATACCAGAGTTGCTTAACCTGTTTTCAAGTAGAACTACCATTTATGTGTTTAAAAAGTGCATTTAGCTCTCCACTTCTGAGATCTGCATCTGGATTTTACATTTATTATTTGTTGAGGGTTTTTTTTCAGTCCAGAGCACTTACTCTGAATGGATGCCTATAAAAACAAAGATGAATTTACATTATTCACCTCAATTATAAATCAGAACTACTCCCTCAACTTAGGCTTTGAGTAAATTCCAAGAGATAACATTTGAATAAACTGCCAAGATTTTCTTATGATGGTATTCAGTGAAAAAGTCAGTGTTAGGCAATTTTGACTGAAAAACTTCCATGGGCCACTGTGCCACAGCAGTGCCCAAGCAAAGGATGTTTTGCTAAACCTGAGGGGAAAAAAAAAAAGAAAAATGAGTCTCCCCACTCTGGTATCTTGAATGAAGCCAGGATTAAAACCAAAACCTCAAAACACACACAAAAAAGAATTTTCTGCATTTGATATGCCCATTCTACTGGTGAAAGCTCATCTATCACAGAATCCTGATAAAACATGCTTATTTTACAAATGGAACACAGTTGACAGAGATGAAGTCAATCACTCTAAAAGGAAAAGGAGAAAAAAACCTCATTATCAAATTTTTCAGGTAAGTATCTCAAACTCAGAGGTTGGTAGTGACATCCCCATATTCATATTTTGCTGTTAAAAGAGCCCATGTAACTTCATTTAATTACATATCCTAAGTGTGTCAGGAAAAAATAACTTCTAACAATCAAATGATTTTTACTTAGCATCAACAGAGAAATTTAATTACCCGACTCTACCCTTCAGGCTGGAAATTACTGACTGTCTCATCTATTTCCTGGGCAGTTCTAGGTAGTGTTTCCAAGTTTTACACTTTGAAACACCCAAACAGGTCATCTTACAGCAACAAATGACAATGTCAGGTATTTCTTATATTGTTTGTTCCGTTCTTTTAGGATCCTTCTCCAGTTATTCTAAGAACAGCTTACTACCCCACCTTTCATCCTACTACATCCATGAAAAAAATATCTCATTCTCACTTCATTGCATGGAAAAGCTGGACTGTTCTCTACACCCCACCTCACCAAAACATTTCCCTTCTCCCCCTTCCATTTCCAACACCACCAAGGCCTATTCCGTAGCTTTCAGGGAGGAAACCTCTGTGAAACATGCTCCTCTCTCAGTGTCTGTCTCTCAGCTTAACAAACTTTTTTACATCGTTCTCACTCAATATTATTAAAAAGCTTAAAAAATTCTATTGTCAAGCGCAAAAACACAGAAAGGGAAAAAATTTTGTTAAAATATAGGACTTTCAAAGTTGAAGTTAAATGTGCAGCAAAGGCAGATCTGTAAAAAATGGCTTTAAAACTTAACAGTGTCTTGTTGACAGTGCTCTTCTTCCTTCTTTAGTCTCTGGCTTTTTTCTGAATAAACAGACATACCTTTCCTGTAGGTGTTACAAGTCTTACTGGTACAACTAACTGAAATTAGCATGGCAAGAACAATCTGTTCTATTGCCATGCTCATAGCTCTAAAAACTAGGTATCGATTGATTAATTTTCAGCTATCAGCAGAAGTCTAATGGATTATCCCTCAACTTAATCTACTGAAGTAAATTCAACCCTGATCTTTAGGTTAAGACAAAGAAGGTAATCAAAAGAAGCACCAGGTAATAAATGCTACTATCAAACTGTCACAGGGGGGAACTCATCTGCTCTGTATTTACATTAGGAAAAGAACATGTATCTCAGAAACAGGCTTCTTCTATCAATCAGTATGGTAGCAGACAGTGTAACTTATTTATAAAGAACATTGAAAGAGAAAGAATGCTAGAGTGAAATATATGCATTAATTACTTTTTCTAAATTTGAAACTAATTCAATGTCTAAATTTCACCTTTATTCTCAAACACATAAGGCTACACGAACCATTCACTCTAGTTACCTCCAAATATATAATAAAATCAAATTTCCACCTCAGCTGCTACCCTCCATGCTCCCCATCAGAATCCAAAGAAATGTATAATGAAAGCACATGACTCACCCCCACTGCTAGCATAACTGCTTAGCATGTATATATTGAATCATAGTCCTCTGCATTACCTCTTCTGTCAGATATGCTCTGGGTTTGCTAGGGTGGGTTTTTTTGCATATAAAACATGCCATAAATTCTTACTTAATCTACTAGAGTATATCTATGATTTACCAATAATTCAAACAAAAACTAACATAAGGGTGAATTTAAAGTGTAACCATTTTATTTCATTATTTTTTCTCTAAGTATAACAACCACTGGATTTAGAAGCAGTTAGCTGAAGTATCACTCGAGTTACACAGCCAAAACTAAAGGCATTATCTTTGGAGTCAATGAAGTCTGCAGCTGTTGGAATCTGGAATGGAATGCATCTTTTCATTAGGCTGGTGCCAAATTAGAAATGCCTGCTCATCCAAATGAACCATGAATGCAGCACTTTAGAAATATCTGCTCTTCGCATGTAACTCAGCATGCTAGAGAATGTGACAAGCCTAGTAACACTCCATCTTTGGCACTTGTGGGAGAATGAAAAATGTCACTGCCAGTGTCCTTGGCTGAGCCCTCGCACGGCTGCCCTGTCCTAGAGGTCCAAGAGCAAACTGAAATGCAGCCTCCATTTTCAGCTCCATGCTGCTGCTCAAAATAGAATATTTTATTGTTACAGGACCTGCACGGACAGAAGATCATAAAGCCCCAGATAACTAAAATCAGAGTTGTAAACCACAGTAAGAACAAGCTGGCTGTTACCCTGCTTAATTAAAGAGCATGGAAACATGACTTGCTACACATCACGGCACAAACCAATCTCCCTCAGCTAATACACTGATGCTTGCTTGCTGCTGGATCAACCTAAGCCTCTCTCTGCTCTTTTTCTCTCTCTGAGCGTATTAGCTCAGAATCACAGGTTGTAGAAGGATTCAAAGTATCTAATTACACTGCTTTCCCTGCTCCCCCCAAAATAACCTGCTGCCCTACTAGCATTTTATGCAAGAAGAGAAGGATTCACTGAGTCCAGGTACCTTTACACAGGAACGGGCAGAAATTGGCAGCAAACTTGCTGAAAAAATAATAGGAGGGAAAAATGAAATTAATTATAGAATAGTTTGGGTTGGAAGGGACCGTAAAGATCACCTAGTTCCAATGCTGCTGCCGTGGGCAGGCACACCTTCCACTAGACCAGGTTGCCAAAAGCCCCATCCAACCTGGCCTTGAACACTGCCAGGGATGGGACATCCACAGTTTCTCTAAGCAACCTCTTCAAGTATCTCACCACCCTCACAGTAAAGAATTTCTTCTTAATATCTAATCTAATATATTCTTAATATCTCTTTTCTGCCTGTCTCTCAGCCAATGTTCAACATATATTACCCATGAACATTTTATAGCATTCAACTTTAAAACCTTCTAAGCACACTGATCTCAAAGACTGCTCTGGGGAGATGATTCCATAGCTTAAGTGCCCTAATGTAAAAGTCCTCCTGAAGTCCCAAATTACAAAAAAAACCCCTTTAATTTTTATCATGTACAACTCAGTGAATAAAACTTGGAGTATGTATGCTCTGGACTGTATCCACATAGCTACAGTAAATTAAAAATAAAAGGGTTATTTAACCCAAACTCACTTGCACGGAATTCTGCTGATATTTTACTGATTATATGTAGACTTATTATTAAGTATTAGTCACAGAGTATGGTTAAATTTCTCTGACACTTGCACATATAAAATACTCTCATTAGCTGATGGAAGAAACTGTAGGGGCCAGAGCATTCAGACTTCTATTATACAGAATCATGGTGTTTATTATCACAAGCAGTCCCACTGAATGTCACAATTCATAATATTAATTTAAAAAGAAAGTGCTACATTAGTGAACATTACAGCCATTTTGACAACGTTCATTTGTAACAAAAAGTCATTGGAGAAAGCCTGGTCTTTGAACAACCTAAGTCTTTAGCAATCTTTTGTTATTGCATATAAATATGATAATTTATACTATGCAAATAATCTTTAAATTTGTTCGGTTATTCTCAGAATGACTAAAAATCAATTGCACATGGTATACCACACCACTTAGGGGGAAAAACAGAGCAAAATAAGGGCAAGAAACCTGCCACAACATTCAGCAGACACCTAAAATAAAAGTCGAACAAATATTTACATAACTATGGCTGACAGAACTAAGGTAAGCATAGCCTTCTCTCAAGACACAGCAGAAATGTGGCCTTGAGAGTTGTTCGTGTGTTTCATGTCACAGCCAGCTTCAAACAGCAAACCCTATTGATGCTAGCTTTCCCTAATATTTTAAATGTTTATTGCAATGAGAAATTAGAGTAGAATTCGGTTTGGTCCTTCCTTGCATTTTATACACACATACACACAGTGATAAATGAACTCATAGAATCATTAAGGTTGGAAAAGATCATCAAGTCCAACCTTTAACTGATGACCTCTTGTCAACCAGGCTAGAACACTAAGCATCACATCCAATCATTTCGTAGATACTGCCAAGGATGGTGACTCCATCACCTCCGTGAACCTCCCCTGGTGCAGCTTGAGGATATTTCACTTGTCCTGCCTCTGGTACTTAGAAGAAGAGACTGACCCTCACCTGGCTACAATGTCCTTTCAGGCAGTTTTAGAAAGTGGTAAGGTTTCCCCTGAGTCTCCTTTTCTCCAGGCTAAACAACTCCAGATGCTCCTTGTATGATTTACTCTTCAGACCCTTCTCCAGCTCTGTTGCCCTTCTCTGGACTTGCTCCAGCACCTCAGTGTCTTTCTTGTAGTGAAGGGCCCAGAACTGGACACAGGACTTGACGTGTGGCCTCACCAGTGCTGAGTAAAGAGGGACAATTGTTTCCCTAGTCCTGCTGGCCACGCTATTTTTGATACAAGAGCAGTTAAGCAATTAAGCAAACAAAAAGTGAATCAAAATAAAAGGCCTATGTTCTTGAAGGAAGGAAGGAAACGATGGAAGGAAGCACACTAAGAGATGCCCATGAAGTACCAAGTGAGCAGTTGATGCTTGGCAAACGATTCTTAGTTTGGTAGACTTGTGATAGCTAACAATAAACATTGCTATTTCTTACCTTTAAAACAGAGCTTTCAATCAGTAAGTCAAAAGCACTTTCCAAAAAAGGTGCACCACTTCCACTTATCCAAATTGGAAGTTGTCCACCACTATTTCTTAATGGCAATAACATGCAAAAGTATTATCAGAACTGACAAAATCTTACGCTATCTGGAAGCAACAAAAATAAGGATATTGCCAAAAAAATGAGGCACACAACGACTAAAGATGAAAGTGAAAGGATCTAAGAAAATCTCAACAAATAAGAAGATCAAACCCAAAACACTGTTTTGTTGCAGACACTGAATTAGGAAGCAGTGCACCTGCAGTCTGCCGTGTCAGAAATGAGGGCACTGTCACTGACAGGAGTTCCAGAGACAGTTTAGGAAATAAATATTTTTTCCATTTAGGAAGGAAGATTTTTGTAGAAGAACATACATATAAAAATACTGCTCTTGATATTCCCATAGTGCCTCAATGAGCACTAAACCATGGAAAGCTGTACCCAGCACGCAGAAGGTATCTCCCTCCTGTACCACAGTACAGAGGAATCTGTCTGGTGGGTCATAATCCATTTTGACCATGGAGCAAAAACCAAAAATTACCCAGAAAGGCATGCACAAAAATTTTGTTCTTAATACAAAGCCAGATGCCTCAGAATGTGCTACAGGGTATCTACAGCATGTGTATAAAATAAGGAAAACCAATTACAAATGTAATTAATTAGTTTTAAATTCCACTCGTCATGACTCTTCAGCTTTTGCTAGTTAATTATCATAATGACAGTTATTATATTATATTATTATTGCCAATAAAAGCCCACATATTGCTATTTAAATTTTAAGAGAATAAGAAACTGACCACTTGAGTTATGTATGTATGTGATTTAGCAAGTGACAAATCTCAGCTTTTTTATTGCTGCAAAACCAACCAGAATTCAAGAGATATTAGATCATTTATGTCCCATAAGTTTTACCCTTAGGCATAAAATTATTATAATAGACATCATTCCAATCAACTATGAGCTATAAAGACATTACAGAAGTTACAGTCTATACAAATATATAATATCTCCACTAGGCATAAAGATTAGATCCACATGCAACTTTACTAAATGTTTCAAACGTTACATCACTAATTATATGATACTGTCACTTCTGGTAAACCACAGATGTAACATGAAAAATATTCAGCTTGGTCTCATGTAGATCTTATCTCAATGTGCAGGTTCCAAAAAAAACTGAACCAACCCTTTTGATCTCTGCACTGTATTAGCTGTTAGCTTAAGAGCGAGCTTGCTGAGCTGAGGAATTTTTGCAAGACTTGCTTCAAATCTCCACATGATAGAGGCAAGAGGTTGCACTTAAAATATGAAATGCTAACTTTCATTTAAATCACATATTGTAGCATTTATGTAAATCACTAAGGTTAGCTTATGTTTTTGATATTCGATACCATGTCCCTCAGAGAAGTCCTTGTCTCTCTCATTCCTCTGCATTTTCCATAAACAAAAGCAAAGTTCAGTTCAACAGCTTGCTGTATGTAAGTTTCTCCAAAGGTTTCAAAATTCAACAGCCAAAAAAGCACTACATGAAAACACTGTGTTGGAAAAACCTGCAGGTACAGGTGATACTGAATGATCTGTGACTTCTTTAAATAAAAGTCAAAACTTCACCTAGGTTTGTATTTTATTCTTCTGTGTGCCAGTGCCATTGGCCTCCAAAGTTTCATTTGAAGTGAACATGAATGAGGTCTCAACAGACAACAAGATTTCACTTGGACACAGCAGGTGCCAAAGGAGACACCAATCAAGCATATGGAGCCTGGCTGCTGGGGGGAGAAAGAGACAGATACAGAAATAAAAAATGTGACAAAAAAGGGTGCAGAAAAGGAAGCCAGCATTGAGCAGAAGAGGAAAAAGGTCAAATAAGTAGAGCCAGGAGAGAGAAATGGAACAGAGAAACAAACATCAAATTGAATGAAAGTATAGGAAGACAAACCAAAATTCTCAAGTTTTATGTCAGTGATTAAGCATTTCTAGCAACTACAAAGCCTCTACTCGTTGGAGCACAGCCTTTTTGAGGGTAGTTTACACAGACAGTACTTGGTACCAAGATTTTATTACTCCTTCAGGTACAATGTATTTCCTACGCAGGCCCCTTGGCAGATGAGGGGCTACAAGCAACACCAGGAGAGCTGCTTGCAATCTCTGCCTGTCCTAGCACGTGGTTTCCTACCTGTTGACACAAGAGCTCTCCATGGCCCCTGACCTCTTTTGCTTGGTGGATATAAATAGATCTGAAGCAGTGATGAAAGCACAGAAAAGCAAGAAAGCAAGCTTGCTTCTGGCAGAAAGCAGAAGCTTGCTTCTGGCAGTCATATAATGTCAACATCCCACAGCAATGAGCAAGACCCTGAAAGGTGTTTTTCTTTCTCACTGCTATCTTCTTCCATCTTACTAATTTTATTTTAATATACAGCTGACTGCTACACAAATGTTCACAAATCTCTACAGCAGCCGCAGTCATTACAACAGGACAGCCCCTGAGACAGGACATCACACCCTACAGATCACTATTTTGAGTCTAATATGGTGACAGAGTAGCTTCATCCTGGAACCTGGTGAACCTGAACCTTCCTGAATGAAGGGTGACCCTGGCTTTCTCACATCTAATACCTACAGAGAGGAAATTCTCTCTCCATCATAGCCAGCAGACATTTCCCCGTGAGTTCAACAGTGCCAGAGTGGTGTAATCAGGTTTTCATCTCCTTGGCCACTGACTATAAACACGTACAGGGGAAGAACAATAAAAAGAACTCATAAAACAGGGTGCTACCATTTTCTTCTATCCTGGAGAATAAAGCAAACAAAATTAAACAGTTACTCTATTTGGGGTCTTCAACCCTTTTGTAAAACAAAGCAAAGAGGAATAGTGCCAAGGTGCTGGCCAGGCAGTTCAGAAATTCTCCTGAGAACAGTAATCTGTAGAAGAAAAAATCTCAGGCAGTTCTGCAAGGCCAAGTTGATGTTTGCCAGGGGTTTAATAACTGTGCTATGTCCTCTGCAGCAATGAGAGGAATAAATACAAGAAAAGAATAATCTCTAAAAAACCAAGGAATAAAAAGCTGCACAACAGTAGGCACAGAAGCAAAGAAATCAGATTAAAAAAAGATTTATGCAGTTTCCTCTCTTTCTCTTTTCCAGAAATATACATTAATCAGGGCTCCTGTCTCTTGTTGGGACCTTGATGAAGATGAGGTGAAACCAAATATGTTTAATGATGTCTGAAATGAGGCATGAAATTGAACCATTGTTTGATTCTGTGTTGCCTTTGCTTTCATAAGCAAGGCAGTTCTTTAAGCCTGGGTGGTACATCAGCATTTACTGCCAAAGGGAAACATATTTTGCTTTCAGATATTGTTCTTTTTCATAGTTTAAACTGACCAACTTCTTTATATACATCATGTACATTGGTTGTAGAGATGAAAAAAACCCATAATATTTAGCATAAGTAGCTAAGAAATGTCACCTTTTCATAACCTGATAGTAAAACTGGAGAAAGGAAGAATGTCAACAAATAAAGGTTAGCCAGGAAAAAACTCACTGGGAAAAATTCTAAACGCACTGAAAAATTTTGAAATTACACTGTTTTTAAAAAATGAGTTTTGATGCTTCTAAAATAATACACAGACATAAAAGCTTAAATTGGGGGACTCACACTCAAACTACAAAGTTTATACCCATTTGCTCCCTACTTTACTTGAGTTTTAAAAATACTGATATGCTAGGCCTGGAGCTACTCTGCAGTCATTTGTTATTAGTTCATGTCAACCTTAAATCAGGATTAATGGTAGCATGATGGGACTAACAGTAGGAATCTGGTATGACTCTGGATTTGGAATATTTTGCACTCAAAAAGAAAGCAATGACTGCCATTTTAAAAAGAACTGTGAGGTGAGGAAGGTGAGGACAGAGCAAAATGGGATAGGAGCAGACTTTAGCTTTCTGCTGTAGTGGCTGGAGTTAAGCCTGTAATTCTGTGAGGGGACAGTAAGCCTTATATAAGGAGGATGCAGACATTTAAAAGGAGCAAAAACCATTCATTTAAACCCTTTTGTTCCCATTTTTGTTACTATAAGAAATGCTAATCTCATCATACATTACCAAAAGGAAAGCTCATCTTGATTCCTACTTCCAGTTGCTTTTGGGGAAGCATAGGTGATACGCAGGTACAGTGTCCCTGATCTGACAAAGCACCCACCGGGGGGAAGGAAATACAACCTGCATTTCTAGGGTTTCAGCAACCCCATCACAGAATCCCCCATCAAATGACTCAAAAGTTACACAAGTATCAACCTGGTTCATGCTGCTCAAATTCCTGTTGGAAGGCAGCTCCAGAACATCACTTTCTTGTAGTAAGATTTTTTTCCCCCTTTCCAGCCTCAACTAATTCATGGCTAGCTGACATCCATTTGTGTTTGCTAGCAGTTCCCTCTGCAAGCCTCTTCAATTTTGGTTGTTTTATCTAGCTATTATTAACAGAACATGGCTACTGGTTGATTTTCTCCACATATTCTTCAGGTTTGAGTCCTAACACCTACAAGTGCACCTCTCCTATTTCTGGTTGAAGAACATGCAAGAGTTGCGTACAGTTCAGTTCACCGTTTAAACCACAGGGGACTGATTACTGCCCTGTTAGAAAAATAGTCCCAAAAAATAAATGTGGTAGAGTTTTGGATAAAAATAGCAGCAGCAGCAGCAGCAAAGTCAATGTTTGAGAATGTTTCAAACCCGCTTTATACCCCTGTTTAGCCACAGAGTACACACATCAGGGATAAGCATCAGATATGTAAGAAATGCATGTTATGTTCATGCTGACTTTTTTTAAATTTACATATTTACATTAAGTGAGTGCATATGGCTGTACACACACATCTATTTTTATATGAATTTTTCCTGTTAGAAATCCTGCATATTCATGCATGCAAATGCAGCAAATTTTCCCATGGATCACAGCAGTTAAATTTGTAGAACTCAAGTACTGCATGTTTGCATGCATATGAAAGAAAAACAGAGAAACACAGCAGGAACTGGCATCTTCCATACAAATGATGCCGTTGTGTGCATTAACAAATGAACAGCACACTCCCGAGGGAGTTAAAGTGCATGGACCAGAGAAGTTCACTTCCTTGCCAACTTATTTCAAATATTTCACTAGATGTTCTTGCTGCAAAGAGCACACACATACATTTAACGTCCAGTTAAATCCCTTCAGTTTTAAAGTCTTCATTCTATTTTTAGAAAAATAATACACGCTAGAGAAATAAACAGAACATTAAAAATTAATTATTCCATGTTCTGTGGAAGGATAACAGGCATGCACCCTTGATTAGCTGATGCAAGTAAAGCTAAATGTATCAGAAGGCTATATTATGGTTGTAATTAATTCATAACAATGGATTTGAATAGTTACCCAAAGCAATGGCAGTCATAACTGAATGTAATGAAGCGATTCCAACAGTAATTTGCACGCATAGTTTATAAAGGTCCTAGAACTCTTTTAAACATATTTCTTTGATTATAAACAGCTGACGTACAACAGTATATTCAATTTTTCCAGCCATACTTCCAAAAAAAATATTACATTCATAGCATAGAGTGAACTAAGTCATACTATAAACACAGGCTTTGTGTGCAATTTTAACAAATCATAGGCCAGCTGATTTTAAGAATCCAAAATACATCAATGCATAAAAAAGCTCAATATCCAAAAAGTTAATCATAAAATTTCCCAAGCAAGTTCAGTTACATCAGCTTTCTGTAAATGACATACATGCCTGCTGGATTTTAGCAAGGTTCTGTGAGACAGTGACATGTAAAATATGCACAAAACTACCAGTGCTAAGCCTCCACTTTGCCCACTGTCCTCTCTTCAGAAGAGGACTGCTCCCTAAAGGACCAGCCCTCAGGAAAAGCACTCCTGAAATGAATCCACTGCAACTCCGAAGTTGTTTGAAAACATCCTTTAAGGTGTCAGAATACATACATTTATTTGCCATTGAAGCCAAAAGATGGTAAGCTCCTTCTTGCAGTATGATTTGAAAGTCAATATAATGTTAAACTCCATATAAAGTCAACCTTTCAAATGTTGTCTTACTAATGACATTAACAAGATAAGCATGTATGGTTGAGCAAGTGGAGAGAAAGACTGCATTTTCTTGCAGCTTTTGATCCTTAAAATAAAGCAGCATAGTATCAGTGACTTCTGCATCTTGTCCAAACACATAATAAGTACCATTTGTATGTAAGGATTTTAAAAAAATTTCGGTGTCTATTTATTCTGAAGAAGACTTTTTTCCATGAACAGTTTCTGAGAAATCAGAGTGACTTTTGTGCAGCACAAGGCACTACTTCAGCATGAGCACAGACATCAGAATGTGACCCCAGATCTCTGCTTTCTTTGAAAGTGATATAGCTAATCCACACTTCAACAGAATATCAGGTTAACACTTCAAGGGGTTTGTAGAAGTGTACGAGGCAGATCCTCAGCTAGTGAACAGATTCAAGGTTGAGTGAAAGATAATATTTTTGTTCTGTGAAAACATATATGATTTCAGAAATTGTTCCCATCCCAGAAGACGGGGGGCAGGGGGAAAGAATCAAAAGAGGATTTTCAAATAAAAATGCAACAATGCCCCAATTTTGGTCAGTCAAAGCACTTTAAAAGTTGGTTTGCAAATTCCAAGATAGGTTACCTTGTACTTCATTACAAAGTGTTGCCTGAACATGAAAGATCTCTTTATTTAAAAAAAGAAAAAAATCTCAACAGGGACTTTTTAACTATATCAGATCTTTTTTCCTCAGGTTTTGTTTTTTTTTTAGTTGAGCCATAGATCAAAACAGACTGTGTTGTAAAAGCTTTTTTGAAGAAGAGCCAGATTTCTTTTTTTGACAGCTCTCCCCTCAGAAATTCACAACAAATTGCTGACTAGTCTAATGATTGAACTTCCCTGTGAAAATTTTCCCAAATCTATAGCTGAAGCCAATCTTCATCAAGAGTCATTCAGAAGCAAGTCAAAAACCTCTGAGTAATTTGAATGACATTCTGAGAGCAGAAGGGGATTATCATCATTGCTAGGAGGAAAAGAGATGTTCTTTCATGGAAAGTCCTGACCAAGTTTCTTAAGAGAGCATTGTATTGAGAAGTCTAGACCTCAGAATAAGTCAATGGGAATATCTTCTTCAGGGCTTTTTCAACATGGAGTGTGTGTTTCAAAATTATTTAGGTAGTTTTTCTAAATAATACATCCCCAAATTGCAAAGTTTCTGAAGAAGAACATACATGCAGATACTAAGGGACAACATCTCTAGGTTTTCACACTACTGGGGAAGGAAGTTGGAAGGTGCAAAATGAGGACTGAGTTGAGAGCAGTCCTCATGGAACACAAGGGTGAACAAGCTGGTGTTAGAGCTCATAACAGTATGAGAGTTCTGTGCCTAAACTAATAACCCCATCTGATGCTGTAACAAAGAATGTAGAGATGGTAGAGAATCTTGAAAGAAACAGCTCAATATTTAGCAGAATCTGTACTCACAATAAGTTAAATAACCTCACTAGAAATAAGGCCACTGTACAATCAAATAACTGTACAGCACTGCCTACTGTGAATTAAGAAGAACCTTTTAGCTCACATTACCTCAGATATTAGGAGTTCAACAGTTAACAGACTGGTTACAACAAAATACTTGCATTAGGAAGAACACAGGGATGAACAATCCTTGACCATGCATGAACTCATTAGACTTGTTCAGTATTATCTATTGAGTGAGGCAGGGAATTACAGAAGGGGAAGTCTAGTTATATGATGAATATATATCCTTGAGGCAAGGGTATATATTCATCCAAGAAAAATCAATTTCCTCTTTATCTTTACAACACTAAGCACAACATTTCAATACAATTTTTGGGTTACAGCCCTAAATTGTGGATGCACCAACTGAAACACCTAGGATCTACTAGAGACCTCCAAGTAGAAGTCAGCAGGACTTACAGATGTTCAACTCTTGCAGTAAGCAAGTGTAATTTGGGGGAAGTCTTAAATGGACTTTAAAAGATCTTGAATTTTAAGTTCGCATTTATTTGATACACTTCATTATTTCTGAAAGAACTCTTCCAGTTAAGGTGAAAATATTAATGGAGATAAAAGTGATAATATACAGGTAGTGCTCAGTGATGAGGCCTACAACACAGAATGAGAGTAGGCGCTCTGGGTTGAGCATGCACTGAATGCTGATGATAGACAACATTAAGCAGCTGTCCCTCTTAATGAAGTCCCAATTCTCACAAGCACTGAAATCTGTACATCAAACTGCTCACCATCAATGTTCAGTCTTAAAGGACCTTTTGCACCCAATCCCAGCCATTCCACCTCCCCCTACACAGCCACAGAAACTCCAACAGCCTCTCTATGTCACAAAGACCTCTGCCCCCTTCAGCTCCAGATCATGAGCCCAACACTTTCCTCAACACTCTGCCTCACCAGACAGCACCATTTCTACAGATTTACATCTATTTTGAAAATACAACTGGTAAGAAAATAATGGTCACTGACACTGGGTTACTGTTCGGCAGAAGATCTTTTCTTAAACAAGTCACCTGAGCAATCTTGATCTAAAAGGGCATCAAAGGAAGGTCTGTTACATTGGAATAGCATGCTCACAGATTCTTTGCAAAAATCCACAAAACATTTGTCAACTATACTGTCTCTGGGTACTTCATCTTGTCTAACTTGTCTCTTTTTTCACTTGCTTATTTTTTTCCCTTTTACTCTTTCACGATACAGGTTTTGTTATGCATTTTCTCAGAAAATTGCAGGAAAGGAAGGAACCAGGTGAAGCATAACCTCTAATAACCCATTTTTAATGGGTTTAATGATTCCCAACACAAGTTATGTCAGGATAGTGTACTTTTTTAGCAGAGCATCTGGTACAAAGGCACATGTTTATGAGATGGTCCCTGTGCCTGAATAAAACTTGGAATAGAAGAAATTGTCTATGCGGTTGTGTTCCTGGCTGGCATTCACAGGATTCTCTTATATGCATTTTGCTGTTGTATGTTAAGCTAAACTCCATGATAGAATGGCAGATATTTTTTTACTTAACCAAACTGTCCTAAAAGAAGGTATGTCATGATTAATGTTGTCTTTTGATAATTTCTTTTAGCTAATTGGCTGAAATGACTTTTGCTTTACTATAGAAGCAAAATTACTTTTAAAGAAATACTCACTTGAGTCAAAAGTATCTATTTTCCCCCGAATCAACATCTGTAAAAAAAATCAAAACACACAAAAAATATTCATTCCACCACTACCCACCCAAAAAAAATCTAAAACTCAAATCAACCTGACAAAAATAAAAAAGGTCTCACTGGAATCAAGATGGGATGAAGAATATTACTGACTTTAGCAGTGGTTTAAAAGCTGCAGTTCAAATTTCTACTCTAGGGACATATGCTACTGCTGTCAAACCAATTACTAAAATCTACTTGGAGAGGCATTATGCTAAATATTTTATTACTCTATAAAGCATAGATATGCAAAATTCTATACTCTAGACTAGGAAAAACTACACAGACCATTAGTGAAAAATGACATGATAGAACAAAGACAGCACCTTTTGTGTCTTAGCTGTGTCAGGGTGTTTTCCTGTGTTGGTAAAGCCTTTTGCAACACTGTGAAGTCATATTTCAATACAGAAATATGTATGGCATATTAATGAGGTTAGTTTGAAATACTCTCTATAAGAAAATTTGAGAAACTCAATCTCTGGGCTCTGCTTACAGATTTTGATTACTCTTCAGGAAGATTTTCAAGTTTAAAATTTTATAAAACAAAGTAAATGCTGAAAGCAAAAAAATAAATCATATTAAACACTGTAGCCCTAGGGCACTGTTACCCACTCTTGCTATAAGGAAATACACAACTTGGTTTCTGTTGCAGATGATCTGTGATGTCCCTTCTATGCTTTATTATGAAGCTGATAAATGACTCGCTAGAAACATGGTGAAAGCTTTTGGAATTCATTGTGCTATGGAAAACAAATTAGAAACTTAACTTGTTGCATGAGGGATTACCCTTCACAGCATGGCCTTTACAATGTGAAACTAATTATTGCAGGGAAGATTTATGGTGTTTACAGTCAAGAATTCAGGGTCAGTTTGACCAAATTCATGTAACTTTAGACCTCAGGCTTGTCTGACTCTAAATAGAATGACGACTTCAACAAATTTAAAGATAAAAATAAGACTTTTTTTTCTATTGAATTGTTTAGCAAGAAGCTGGGAAATAGAGGCTAAACAGTTCTAGTTTTAGGTATTTACTCTGAATATTTTTTTCTTTCTGAATAGGCAGATAATGCAGCAGTCAGAAAAACATGTTTTAATTTTGGTTAATTTCACAGGAATCCACTAGAGTGTTAAACCCTGGAATCCTCTAAGTGTTTTCATGCAATCACTCAATGATCAAAACGTGCTACTGATCTGGAAATATGGCTGGCTGCACAATGAAGAGGCCAAGCTGTCTATCTTGACTGAATCATTAAAAGTGACTTAAATTCTTAGAACAATTAAAAATACTAAAACACACTACCTAACATGGAAATTGGTTTATCCTAAATTATAAGGTGAAACAAATACTTGATAGAATAGCAAGTGATTTGTGTGTCAAGAAATTCTTTCCAGTAGATAAATATTTTTAAGCACAAGTCTTACCACATTATATTTTGTTCTTACAATATATCCAATGTTTTCAATGCCTTCTTGAAAATTATTTATTGTTTTGCCAACAGCAGAACTCCTAGTTTATGAGGACATCTTGAACATGCTTGAAACAAACATCTTGTACTTAGGAGCATCCTGCTGTAGCTGACCTAGCTTATATTTTTTGAACACCCTCACACATTCACAGAAGCGTTTAAGCTTGCATTTGATTTAATGATACAGTGGCTCCTTCACCACGATTTAAGAAGCTTCTTAAGCTTTATTGGACTAGGGCTGCTGTATCTGAACTTGCAGATACTGACTACATTCAGTGGGATATTTTCAACTTCTGCAAAGACATATGGGAGTTAAGCAGCTGTATGAATAATGCTAATGGCAACAGATAACTGAGACTGCAGTTATGCTTCCAGCCACGTTAAAAACTTGACAATATCTGATGAAAGCAGATAAACTCTGAAGTAAAATGCAAGTAAGCCTACGAAAATCAGCATCACCATTTTCAGACACGTCATACCTTGCTACTGTTCATACATGTTCATTCATGACTGAATTCAGTCAAACACTCTGGTTTCTCTCTATCCAGGAGACATGTAGGAAAGTGAATCTTTTAGACTGAAGAGTTGATGCATAGCTAATCCAATTCAATTATGTGTCTAATAACATTTCCCCTTTAAAATATAATTTACAGTGTTTTTCTTGGAAAACACTAGCTCATAACTTTAGCAATGGCCTAAGCATGACTCAAGCTTTTCCTGTAGCATTTTACCAGGAGGTGATACCACCTAAGTAAAGACTTTTGAAGAAAGCTGGTCAAAACCAAGAACAAAAGACTGACTCCAAAACCAACACACAGAGAAGAGTTACAATGAGGCCATACTGTTATATTCTTTAAAGTGATGTTAGAGACCTTCTGCCAATTCTATAACTTAGCAAATGTTACATGCCTATAGTAATTTTATTTATCATAACTTATATCCATGCTATTGCAGGCTGTCAGGAACTGTATTTTGGTGTATTAATAACACATCCTGGTTATAATTTCTTGTTTACCACCAGCAATGACACAGAAGCAAAGAAACAACTTTGACTGTCAGATTCCTGCATAGGTTTGCAATATTGACCGTATATATATTCATTTAGAAATCAAAATATTCCACAGATAGTGAAGTGATGCCCTTTTTATACTTTTTTATTACACAATTAATTTAAAGCAGCCACTTTCAACAAAAAAATGATCCATGTGTTGTCTGTTACCGTATTGACAGCTAATGAGAAACAGAGAAATCAAGAGCATGAGGCAGAAAGATAGGAAAAGTCCAGGGATCTGAGGCTGACCAGAGGTGCCAGAGTGATTTGCTCAGAAGTGAGAGAATAACTAACTTTGTGGTAAGATGGAGGAAAGGAAAGAGTACAGTTCAGGGCTTGTAGAAACATCAGGACAAGACACAGGAGGACAGGAGCTCTGTATGGGAAGGAGGTCTGCAGTAAAGTGGGAGGTCTACTACAACAGACTTGGTAGAAATGCGGTTCCTTGGAGCCTCATACATGTAGCTACTGCTCAAATAAAAGCGCTGCTTCCACCAACACACATATTTTGTGTCCTGCTTTTCATGTTAGGGAGCATGGTAGTCTAATCCAGAAGTATTCTAGGTCTCTAAACTAACAACTGCACCTTGACCACAAAACCTTCAATGGCCCCACAAACTGAAAGTTGAAAGAATTCTAATTTTCCCTATTACTTGTGTTGAACTTCATGTCGATGTGTATAAGATTTAGTCATTATTAGAAACATCCTTATTTATGAAATTTTAATGTATCTATTTCAATGAATTGAAATAATTTAATTTTATACACAAAAGCTATCACCATTTCTTATAGAAAGCTTATCAGCTATGCTGTGGGTAGATTCTAGTACATATTAAAAAAAAAGATCCCAAATTTGGCATAATTTTAGAATAGCTGTCAAAGCTTAGTAGAAGAAGCTCATAAATTATGTATTCAAGTGCAAGATCTAATATAACCAGACAGTACTCCACAGTTCTGAAATGGAAACACTTGTTATTCTTTTAAGGCTTTCATAAGGGAATAGTGTTATCAAATTATTCTTGCTATCCTCTAGAATACTCAGAGCTAATAGAACTGCATTTTAAATGAAACCAGAGACACAAGAGTAATGTATTCAAGCCATTTGTTATATATAAAAAGTCTAATTAAAATTACAAAGCACGTAAGAAAAATCTGCAAACTGCTGTACACAAATATTTTCAAAGGAACACTATTTTTAGCTTACTAATTGAAACAAATATTTCATAAATGAAACCTCCTAGAATGGACGTTCTTCCAAACGAGGCATTCCAATGCATTTTGAAAACATCGCAAGTTCAAGAGATTCAAGACCCTCTCTTTCTCAGTTATTCAGTCTCAGAAACAAAGATAGCAGAAGAACTAATGCTGTAACATTTTCTAATTAAAAAAACCTATAAATTAAAGCATCAGCCTCATGCAGTTTTTACCTAATTATTTGTAAAACTTACTAAGCAACACAAACTTGGTATTTCAAAGATCTGATTTCTGTTTAAAATTACCAACCCTTCCCCCCTTCCTGTGTGCACATACAAATAAAATTATACTTGCAAATATAATGCTAGTAAACCTGACAGGCCACATACTGGCTACTCCTGCTTTGCATGGCATCACGCATTTAGGTTATGAATCACCAAAGTCAGGTTGATGAACAAGCATCATGTTATTCATCTGAGAACCAGACACTTCGTAGCAAATTTCCTACTTGAATGGAAGGAACAATGCTGGCAGAAGTCCCAGAACTGCTCACACCACGAAAGGAACAATGTGACAACAGCATGGCAGGTTTATGATAAATATTTCAGAAATGTGTCTTTTAGCAAGAAGGGATTAACACAGACCTTGGGGATAAAAATATTCCCAGTAGCGTCTAGTTGGCATCTCTTTCATGCAAAATGAAAAGCACAGCACAGAGGGTCATTTCCGTTTATTTGAATGCAAATTCACTACTATCAGAATCAAAACAAATTTTAATTAATTTTATGGTCTTTCACTGGGAAAATCTGAAGAAAATTGTGTTGTTTGATTTGTTGTTCTGAAAAGCAGATCTGCACATTCTTTTCTTCCAGGATTTTAAATGTACATCCAGTGCCAATGAGGAGGAAGGAAAATCACCTTGATAGCACATGGGCAAACGGTTCATTATCACCATTTCCTTTCAATATATAATTCAGCAGTTTTCACTCAAATGGGGAACAGGGGCTATATAAAAGACACTAAAGTGCATAGGAACCTTGGAACAAATCTAAAATGCACTCCATTTAAGTCTGCTAGTCACCATCACAAACTTGTGTCCCCAAGTAATAAATAACCTCTTCAACAAAACAACAGATAAAAGAACCTTTACAAAATTGAAGTACAGTAAAACAAGGTACTGCCGAAACTGTAAATGCTTCTGTGCATGTGGAGCGAACATTGCTTAATGTGAGTCCCCTCTTTCTCCAACTGGTAATGAACATGGGGATTGTATTATTTGGCTGTACATCAAGATCAGCCAACTGAAAAGTAACACCAGCACAGACTAGATCTAGTTACAATCTGGAGGAGGTATACAGAGCATGCAATTATCTTTTTCCTTTCTAGAAAATGAAGGCCCTGTACTGCTAACTCAGGCTCCCAATGGCTTTAAAATTTACCAACATCTCTGTCAGCATTTTGGACATATTACATGAAAAGTACAGCCCAAGAAGAAGTTGTCACAGAATCACAGAATCAACTAGGTTGGAAAAGACCTCTGAGTCCAACCTATGACCCAACACCATCTTGTCAACTAGACTAAGGCACTAAGTGCCACATCCAGTCTTTTCTTAAACACCTCCAGGGATGGTGACTCCATCACCTCCCTGGGCAGCCCACTCCAATGCCCAATCACTCTTTCTGTGAAGAAATTCTTCCTAATGTCTAACCTAAACCTCCCCTGGTGTATCTTAAGACTGTGTCCTCTTGTCCTATTGCTGATTGCTTGGGAGAAGAAACTGAGCCCCACCTGGCTACAACCTCCTTTCAGGTAGTTCTGGAAAGTGATAACGTCTCCCCTGAGCCTCCCCTTCTCCATTTAGCTGGGGCTAAATACCCCCAGCTCCCTCAGCCACTCCTCATAGGACTTGTGCTTTAGATCCTTCACCAGCCTCATTACCGTTCTTTAGACATGGTCCAGCACCTCCATGTTCTCCACTCAGAGGACCAGACAGCCCAAGGTCTATCAGTGTTGCTAAAGACTGAGGCAAAAAATGCAATGAATGCCTCTGTTTTTTCTTCATCCCTATTAGGCAGGTGACCAGCTTCAACAAGTATCCAATGTTTTCTTTAGACCTCCTCTTGCTATAAACGTATTTTTAAAAGCCTTTCTTGTTGTCTGAAATAGCACTGGCCAGTTTCAACCATAATTGAGCTCTGGCCCTTGGTGTCTTCTCCCTACATATACAAATGACGGCTCTGTACTCTTCCTGCAAGGCCTGACCTCACTTCCAGAGATAGGCAGAGCTAAAAGTCATTATCCAGACCCAGGAGTTACAGAGCTATTAATACGAACAGTACAGACTAGTGTTTTCTCAGGAAGCCAAACTAAGTTGCGACATCAGTCTTCCAACTTTTCATTCTCTTCCAAACAAAACAAAACCTAGAAGCCATTTAATTTTTTCCACAATACAATACTAAAAAAGAAATTGAGCATTTCTGAAGACATCCTTCTAAATGGAAGAAAGGATACTGACAATAAAAAAATCTGTTCTTGGAAAGAAAATAGCAAAAGGATCTGACATTAACTCACTTCTTAAGTGTTGCCAGCTAAATTTAAACAAAGGACTGGCCCAAAAATCAGTATCAGTCTATACATCCTCTCAACCTGGGAAAGGAGAGTTTAAGATTTGGATCCAAATTCTGCAGCATAAGCCCATCTCTAATTAAAATGAGTTAGATTAAAGAAGCAGAAGACAATAAATATCTAACTTAGACCTCTGTGGTGACAGCAGCCTGTATGCCAAGTTCTTGCCAGGGGCAAATTTCTATGGTCAAGCTATAAGGCTATAAAAATAAGGGTTTATAACAAAGGTATTTACAGATGCTTAACTCCAGCAGTGCTTTCAGTGACTCCCCTAACAAATGCCACCTTGAAAAGACAAGGTCTACAGTCCATTCACTGTAGAGACTGTTTAATTACAATGCTGACTCAACCTTTATCTTTCCAAAGAAACAACAGAGCATTGCTGTCAGCTCTAGCATCTCAGATGGAGCACATTCAAGCAATTCTGCAATGTTCTACTTACCAAGCAGTTGCAAGCAGCTTTCTAAACTGTCTTTTTTTCCATTTGAAGACAATGTAGGTAAAGCATATGTGGGTATAAATGAGCTCTTGTAAAGTCAATAGTCTAAATCAAGCACAATGATTCCACAAGATGTGCTAGATAAATACATAGCAAAAAGGAAAGTAAAAGGTTCAGCCAAAGACATTTCAGAATGTAGAGTGTAACACTTTTTATAAGACTAATTTTGGAAGATAAAGTTTTTCATTTTGTAATGAGACACATTGTTTATAGCAGACTAGAGAGCCAAGGGTAATAAAAATGAGGCACAACAACCTTGAAGGTTATCCACAGCTGCCAGGAAGCTTCTAATTACGATGAGCCATTTCAGCTAGTAATCACAGGGGAGGCAGGAGGGACACACTACCACATTGGCCTTCCATCTCCAGGGCTCTTATCAGGCCCTCATTCTCTCTTACAAGTCCACAATTATATCCTCCTAACTTTTCTCTACCAGGAAAATACAATGCTGGGTCTGTATTAGGCACAGAGGTATGTATTTTAAAAAGACCATTCACAGCCAAAGTAAGCCAGAGATGTGGTTTCAGGAGTTTCAGAGTTCTCCTAGAAAGTAGGAAATACGACTGCATCTTTATCTACTCACAGTCACGTCACACAGTGCAAGAGGGTATCTCCAAAAGCTGAGCTGCCAGGTCAGTGCCAGCCATATATCCATGCAATTTGCACAGGTAAGAGTCATTCATGGGGGCTAATGCAAGTATTGTGAATCCTATTCCTGTGTCTGTTACTTTAGATCTGTGTTTTACAGATCTATCATACTTCACAGAATCGTGTCCTATTTTGTGTTCTCCTGCAGCTGGTGAGTTGAACCTAACAAACTTTGGGAACTGCACTTGGGTCTCTTTGTCCATGTATCCCTAGATACAGCTAGGTAGCATGCCTAATGGTTTAAGGATATCTGCTGGATTCCCACTGAGTTAACAGCAGTATCAACAAACGTTTGTTTTGCCCCTTCTTTCTACGCTTCTTCTGTACCTCAGGTCAGAGATGCTGCAGATACTATGTAGATCTCCTAAAACTGGGAATATGCCACAAAGTCAGTTTTATAGCTCTTTGGAGTTACCAGGCTATTGTAAAGGGGGTGCAATTCCTTTTAACATCTGGAACAAAACTAAACAGACCAATATGTGATTAAAATAAAACCAAAAAACCAACAAACCCACCACAAACCAAACCACCCCTGCCTGCAGCTTCACATGTCTTCCAAATTTCAGTCACTGTGTACATCGTTACCTTTAAACTAAATATACAGCATAGGCTACATAGCTGAGCCAAAAGTGCTGCTAAAAACACAGGATTGAATTTCATCACAAACTTTTACACAGTTACAATGGAAAAACTCCAGGTTGATGAATATCAACTGGTTTTGTTTTTTTGGTTGGTTTTTGTTTGTTTGTTTGTGTTCGTTTGTTTTGTTTGTTTGGTTGGTTGGTTTTTTGTTTGGGTTTTTTGTGAAAAAAATTAATGCAAGAATATTTTTTCTTTAATAGCACAATAATAAGACTTACACGTACCTGAATTATGTAAACTGCCAAGGACAGCAAGGGGAGTTACTTAGCGTAAGTTCCTAAAGATTTGTCTCATAGTAATGGTTTGAATTTAAACAAAGTTAAATTTAGTTTACAGAGCATCAGAAAATTTCCTAGCAATAAAATATACTAGACTGTGAAACAGTCTCTTAGGGAAAGCATTATCACTTGAGTCAGACAAAAATGGACAGTAACACCAGGGGAAAATACAGTAGAACAAAATTCTGTACTGGCGAGAGTATTGCCTGAGATGATCTAACTGGTTTTCTTCCTTCATTGATTTCTGTGAAGTGTGAATTGTTCATAAAGTGATTGCAGTGGAATATGCTAAAATAAAATACTGAGGAGCCATAGTAGCCACACTGGCTACTAGTCATTCCATTTCAGCTTTCCACAGCCTTTTTCCTACCAAATATAACAGTACCTTTTAAGCTGTCTAAAAGGAACGGAGTCTTTCTGCAAGGCTGCAACGTCACCCTTTCAAAGCCTGTGCACCCTGGAGTCACTGCATCCTACTGAGAACGCACACTTTGAACTTTTCAACAATTCTTAACACCTACTGCGTCTCTGCTTGGTCTCTTGTAGTAGGATTAACACAAGTATGTGTGACAGGAAAAGCGGCTTTGATTTGCTTGTCTTCAATTCAACGGTCAGTGCACTAGTTCTGAACTGCTCAGACTGCAAACTAGCAGTGTGCTAGTTCAGAATAACCTTCAGAAGTTAATTATTTTGTAAGCATCACAGACATTTTTTGGACTATTTTAAATCAGCATTTGAATCAAACCTGAATTTTTATCTTTTTCAAAACAACAAGAAGAAAGACAAAACCCAACAAACCTGGTTTCTCCTTTGCAATAAGAGTGTTCTTAATCACTACAAAACCAGGTACATACTGTTCACCAGTCTCCTTCATGGAGAAGAGTTCGCCACGATTGTGAGACATTTACAGCAGCAAAGTGTTTATTCCATTCTGCTTACAGAAATGACTAAAATACTAGCTCAAAGCAGTGCAGCCTCAAATCAGAATAATATTCAAGAATGTGCTTAATTCTAAGCATGTCAACAATCCCAATAACTTGATTAGATTTAAGGAGCTGCATAAGTTGTTTGCTCAATAAGGATGTGATCTGTGATGTGCTTAATTTTAAGCATACACCTATACATCCCACAAAATGTACATACCACTTAAAAAATTAACCCAGAAAGCATGATGGCAGTAAATACTAGCAAAAAGTATGTAAAGATACCACAGAGAAAATCTTTTCATGGAAATGAGATTTTCAAAATAAAGTTTATTCCTACTTGAGGATACTGTTTTGAAAAGCCCTTACATACGTTAGGCACTGGAGCAGGCACAGGTGACTCAACAATTCTTTCACAGCCAGAGGAAAAAGAGAAAAGTAGTAAACCAGTTCAGGTATGGTTCTCTGCCTGAGGCCATAAAATACAATTCTACTACAAAACAAATGGTAAACATCAAACATTGTTCATCAAAGCACAGAGTAAACCAGTCCAGGGCAGTTTTTGGCTTTGCTGTCAGCTCCTTTGCTGTCAGGGTTTAATGTACTTTGATAATCTGTGCAATACTTTTTCACTAGCAGAACATAAAAGTATAGTAAAAATGGGTATTCTCCTTAAAATTAAACAAGGGCATCATTCACAATTTCCTATCCTGAGACTTCCATTCCACAGTTTTTAAGGAAAATGTCAATCAAATTTCTTCTAAAAGCTTATTTAACATTTGCTAAATTAAGATTTTAACTAAAAGGTTAAAAACAAGTTTGTTTTCCTCGTTGTCTTGATTACTTTTTGCACATGCTCCAAATAGACAGGTATATTAAATTTCTTCAAGTTTAATTCTACATCTTCATTCTCAAGTGCTAGAAAACTTTGCACTGCTTAGCAACCACACTCTGTGCATGGTCAGTACTGCAGTGCAAACTTTTCATGTCACTGTGTTTAGCTTACCTGTATAATTTATCAAGTCTCTCCTATCAAGAAGCTTCTTTTTTCTTTTTTAATACAATTTCAAAACTATTATTAGCTTAGAATATTATTTAGGTATCATAAGAACAAACAAAACTATGACTGGTGTAAATTGCAAGCAAGCTGTTGCAAACCAGTACTGGCAGTTACTAAGAATAAAACCTGTACTTAGTTCATATATGTCCCTCATTTAGCATTAAGGGCTTACTTTACTGATGCTTTGTTGAATAGAGACTCATATCTTTGAACTGCCCTGTTCTGAGGCTTCTATGCACTCGAAAGCATGTGCCTGCCTCGTAAGGAATTACATCGTGCCAAGTACTGACTCAGAAAACTTGATGTGTTAGATGTTTCTTATGTCCCTAAGGAGAGTATATGAAGCTTTTTATTTTGGTCTGTATCTTTGTATGCAGCTTTCTGTGGGCGAGTTTCTAAGAGGCACATCCATCATGCTTACCTGCACTTCTACCCCACTAATCAGCCCCCTCCTTCCCTGCAGCACCATTCATTATCTAGTGACAGCTGTTGGGTTGTTTTCTGGCACATTCAACTTCAATTCCAGCTTCGTACTAAAGTAATTCACACTGCAACGCTTTCAGGTCAGTTTAAAAAACATAATCGCAGGCCCACAGATCCCGCCTAGATTAGCACCATTTCCACTGCAGCAGTGCCTGTGAGCCTCTGACAAGCGCCAGGTTCTGACTATGCCATCACTCACTGAGCAAAGCAGCTTCTAAAGACAGCACTGGCACGTAAGGTTACAGCTCGGGACAAATCCTGGAAACAAAACAACCCTGAACTCTGTGGATAAAATCTAAAGCCTGCTCAAATTTCTGGCAAAACCCCCGTGACTTCCATGAAGCCAGGAACTACTCCCCTCCTCCCTCACAACAAAGGAATGCTACCCCTGAATATGAAGTTAGATGTTGCCTGCTCTGCCACGGCCATTTCTGTGGCATGCAAAACACACATCACGGCTGTGCAGCACTGAGCTACCAAATCCCAGGGCTGCCCGATCTGCTGAGGCCACGGATGCTGCTGAACTAAACCCAAGGCAAACAAGTGTCAGCCAAACTTTTCTTTTCTCCTTCCCTTCCCTGAGTGCTCTATTCAAAACACTGGGGGAGAGAGAGGGGGGAGGAGGCACAGATTATGTTTCAAATGAAAATAAATGCAGTTGTTCCCAAATCAGTCTCCAGCTGCCATTTGTCATCCTTTCGAGGACACAATACAGGTTGTCACTACTTGGAGCCACAGATTGCCAACTCAGAAGAGTTCAAGGACAGGAATACACAGGTTACACTACTGAGATGCAGCAAAGGAGAGCATGGAAAGCCTGTATCAGCCACCTGCACAACACACTTGGAGTTTCCTGAGCATCTTTTAATTGAATAACATTAATGAACCAAAGTAAGAAAAACTGAGGAGAAGAGGGGGAAACAAAGAGAAGTCTGTCAAACATTTCCACCAATGGTGAAGAAACAAAAATGAATTATAATTCTTTTTACACATTTTTTTAGAATGAATTGGTAACACCCCCCCCAATTTTAAATGCTCTTTGGGCCCATTTTTTAAAGAGGCAGTCTCTGTTAAATACAGTATTTCTCAATGGAATGTCTTCTACCACATTTCACTCCACCATGTAATGCTGATCATCTCATTCCAAGACTGCTGACTTCCCACCAATGCTTATCACCAGAATTATCATCTTTAGGAACTACAGAAATTATTGTATAATAAATAATGGTCAATGAATCAGGCATGACTTCACTGCTGAATTATGCAGCTTCTCTGACAGTTGCCTACACTCACAGACCCTTAAAGATTAGAAGGTTTAGCAACAGAATTTAGAAGTGTCCTTGGTAATGAAAGACACATTCAGGAAATTAAAAAGCTTTCAAGCTAAATACTTTAGTTAATTTTGAATCACAGAGAAAGGAATGGAAAAAGTGGTAACTTTTCTCTCTGAAAACAAAATGAACTTACTTCTTTTTTTTTTTTTTTACAAAGCTCCCAAACTGAGGTTACGTTATTTATAGTCAAGTTGCTTTCAAGGCCACAACATGTTCAAGAAATGCAATGAAAACTGACAGCAGTATGGATCTGCACTTTGTAAAAGAGGCTGTGTGGTTACATCTTTAATAATTCCAGTGAAAAAAAGAAAAAAAAAAGAAAGGAAGTAATGTGGTGAAAATGTCAACATGCAATTCCACACAGGTCTGATTTTCCACACAATGTTCCTATTGCTGAGCTAATGCTTCAGCCAAAGTTAATGGCACAAGGTACAGCTACACAAGCACAAAAACAAAAACATAAGCACACCAATTAATTACCCTGACTTTTTTAGAAACAATCATCACTGTTAGCACTGCCTATATATAAATGCCCTGCCTGAAATGCAAGTTGCAAAGTGACTCTGCTTTCATCATAGCTCAATATTAAAGGTAAACTTTGGGAAAGATTTTAAAAATAAATGGGTGATAATATACTAAGTGTTTTGCACTACTGTTTTTCTCTTTTGTGAACTTTTCTTTGGCTGGTTTGCAATGCTAGAGAGTAAGGGAAACCAGCTGAACTTAAACTGATTCAAAAGTTTGCATCTGTAAACTTCTGAGACAGCCTGAGGGAGGTGGAGATAATTCAGTATCTTACAATAGCAGGCAGCACAAAGATCAAAGAAAAGGAAGACTTGGCTGAAACTAACTATGACTGCTTGACTGTGTGGGGTACTAGTAAAAATAAATTATTTTTTATGCCTAGGGAAGACTGTCTGAACTGCAGCCCTGAACACCTTCCACTTTTCAGGCTGTTTTGGGCTTTGTTACAGCTACAGAGCAGCAAAAGGCTCCTGCTGACATACATGTCTTTGATAAAGTTTTGGAATAGACGTGAAGGCTTGACATGACTATTCTTGTACAGTCTTTTAACTGAAAAAAAGTTTTGAGTACAGTTAAAATTCGGGTCTTTTTTTTTTACAGTACAGAAAGCTAGGAAATGACTGAAACTCAAGTTCCTTGCAGTACCAGTAGAGACCATCTCACTGTGTAACACAGCAATGTCTTCATATGCACCATCTCAGCATATGGACTAAAGTCCCAGTACAGAATACTGACTTTTTATAAAAGGCCAAAGCAGACTATTTCGCAAGATCTGTGTTCCATTTGCATGGGATTTTCTGCTGATGGTCGTTAATTATACCAGACTGCAAGCCTCTGGGTGTGATTTTGTCTCTGGGAAGACTCTGAAGGTTGACTGACCTGTGCACAAACACACCACTACTTTCTGTAAACCTAAGTATATTGTGCATCTAGTATTGAACATGTTTATCCAAATGCTGTTTAAAACTTTGCTCTGCAGTTTTTTTCAGTGTGCAATTGCCAAAGAGTGACTAGACTACTTGACTTCAGATTTCTATCTATGTCCTCTCAAAACAGCAAAACAGCAAGTGATCCGACCCAAAGAAAGATGTTTCTTGAGATTAAAGAAACACATTCAGATAGAATACACGGTGTTCGTGATGTCCATTCAATTTCATACATGCATTAAGCTGCTCATTTTTGTTCACAAGGATTAGGGTCTGATTGTCTTGAGGTGCTCTCTTCTTTTTGCACACCTCACTGCATTGCACAACTGTGCTGTTAGGACCGACAGGTCTTGGAATGATCCAAGGGTATCACACAGATGTGGAAATGACTTTAGACTTAGTTCATACCCAACCTGTTACAGGCATGAGCCCAGGGGAAAAAAATATTGTTTTTTTATCCATAAGCTACAAATTATTTGATGCCCTAAAATCCAATTAAGGTAGTGCTTAAATCCTACCCAAGCCAAAAGCTGCCTTTTAGCAAGCCCATCGAAGCACTTTGCTGAAGCATTATGGTTTGGAAAACAAGGCAAGGACCACTGTGGATGTGGTCTACCTGGACTTCAGTAAAGCCTTTGACACTGTCTCCACTGCATTCTCCTGGAGAAGCTGGCAGCCCATGGCTTGGACAGCTGCACTCTTTGCTGGGTTAAAAAGTGACTGGATGGCCAGGCCCAGCGAGTGGTAGTGAACAGTGCCACAACCAGTTGGCAGCTGGTCACCAGTGGTGCTCCCCAGGGCTCAGTACTGCAGCCAGTCCTGTTTAATATCTTTGTCATTGATCTGGATGAGAGAATCGAGGGCACAGTCAAGCAGTTTGCAGATGATACTAAGCTGGATAGGAGTTTTGATCTGCTGGAAGGTAGGAAGGCTCTACAGAGGCTTGTGGACAGGCTGGATTGATGGTATAAGGTTCAACAAGGGGAAGTGATGGGTCCTTTGGTCACAACAACCCTATGGAGCACAAAAGGCTGAGGGAAGAGTGTCTGGAAAGAGGTCCAGTGGAAATGGACCTGAGGGTGTTGATCAACAGCCAGATGTACATGAGCCAGCAGCGTGCCCAGGTGGCCTAGAAGGCCAAGAGCATCCTGACCTTTATCAAAAATAGCCTGCAGGGCTAGGAAAGTGATTTTCCCCCTGTACTCAGCACTGGTGAGGCTGCATCTCAAGTCCTGTGTCTAGTTCTGGGCCCCTCACTACAAGAAAGACATTGAGGTGCTGGAGAGTGTCCAGAGAAGGGCAAAGGAGCTGGTATTGTTACTGTCAGTTAAACCATTTGCAATTCAGATTACACCACCATCTCGAGGCTCCATGCAAATAAAGAAAAAAAAAATTTATCAACTAAAAAGAATTTACTAATTAATGTGCTGACAAATAGGTTCTTTAAAAAAGCCTTTTTTATTCTTACCCAGATTTTTCACTATTATGCTGAAGCAATATGGTATGTTTCAGACCTGTAAGGCTTTTTACTGCCCCCCTTTTTCTGTTTGTTTCAAAGATGCTTATTAATCTAAGTTACTACATAACAGACATTTTAATTGTGAATGTTTTCAAGCACGTGTCTGCCTTACATCTGCATTCCCCCTTAATATATAAATATTACCACAGAAAATACTTTGTATATAAAGCACTGAAAAACACATCACAGAGAAGAATAGCCTGTGTTGTATATATACAGCAGACAAACAAAATTCCATGGAAAAACACACACTGTAAACATCAATGCCTTCCCATTGAGGACAGCTGCTGTAACACAATCCAGGGTGCCTGCTGCCAGGATTTTCCACATGAGTGCATCTTCTTTTAACCACTGCTCAAACACTGGCTGAAAGAGGAGCTGCTAGACTGAACATGTGTCTGCGCTCGGACGACAAACACACGGCACAGCACTGGAATGCAGAGCAAACCCCGGGATTTGGGCGGGAAATGAGCTACCCGCTGCCTACCTTTGAATTAAGTTCACAAACGCTTTTGTTCTGGCTTTCAGAAATTCATTTTATGTTTCCCAATGAGAAATAGGTGAGGGTGCTGGTGAGCGTGCACACAGTCACAGAGGTATTAAGTAGAAATTATCAATAAGTGAAACCAAATTTATGACAACAGTACAAAATATACATCTCCTCCTCCTTGCACTGGCAGCTGAATAGAAAGGAAGAACAAACCTACTGCACACATATTTTTTTAGATTAAATAAAATGGATATTGGCAGAAAATTTCAGAGATATAAAATTCTGGGGTGAGGAGGTGAGAATAGGTTACTGCAGAGAATCTGTTCATAATATTAACAGAATGCAAACCAAGTCATAGATTAGATAGAAAACAGAATCAGGTTTCCTTGCACAAAAGGCACCTCAGCTGCCAAAAGTACAAGAGCAATTAAGGAGCACAAATCAGCTTAAAAGCAGAGAGGAATAAATGGTGTAGAAAAAGGGAAGTGCTCACTTGAATTAATGAGTTTGTAAATTAACATACACACACATTTATCCATACACACACCCACAGCCTTCCATGCCATCAGGGTAAAGTGTCCTCACTGGACAGAGACCAGGCTGAGGGGTCTGCTTGACACTGGGCTCTCCAGTTTCCCCCTGCTCAAAAGGCCAAGGTGACAATTTTTCCCTTGACTTCTGCTTCATACTTCCTGCTACACCACTAAAAAAAATGGAAACCTTTTGTCTGGACATCCTAGGCAATAAAACAACCACTGTTGATTCTTGACATACTTCTTAGGAGACAAGCTCACAAACATTATAGATTTAAAATTCTAGATATGTACCAGCCAAAGCAGACACAAAATTATAGTAAAAGTTGATTCAACCAGTGAAATAATAAAGGTTTCCTTTTTCTCTGTGCCTCAGTTTCTTCACTATCCTTTGGTCTACTTTGTGCATAGATGAGAATCCTTCAAGACACTAGAACTCTCCTCCCTCTCCAAAGCCATCAATTGATCTGGTGTCCTTTCTCTGGATGATGAAAGTAAACAAAGACATGGGATGTATGTGTGTGTGAGAAAGATTATATACAGATCAAGAGAAAGAATTCAAGAAAAAACTTGAAGGATTGAAGCTTCAAGGATTTATGGAAACACCTTCAAATTTTTAAGTGTATTTTAGCTTTACAAAAGGGCTTAAAACTCTGTGCAGCCAAAGGACTAAGAAAACAAATGGTTAAAAAGAGATGTCAATACCTCCTTAAATCTTGTGATTCAGCAGGGCCTAACTCACAATTTATGACCTTTTCGAGGCTGGCAGTGTTATGATTACTCAACCTGGCTCATAGTTGGCAGACACAGTCCAAACAAGAGAATTGGAGAATCTCAGTTCTAATCCCTGATCATTTACAGGGATTCAGCTGGATCTGATTCAGCAACACATGCAGGCACATGCTGTATGTTAAACAAAATGTTACCTCCACTGAAGCTATTAACACTCAGAAAGCACTCAAAGTGCATGCTTAACCAATTACCTAAACTGGAGGCTACATGATCAGCAGAGAGCTACTCCCAAAAGTTGTGTATTCTTCCTTTGGCTTAATTGCCAACTCAGATAAGTTTGTCTGGTGTTTTGTGGGAAGCATGGAATGGTCAAGACCAGAATTATTGTCCAATAAAGTTCATGATACAATATTTAGCTGTAGCAATAAACAGTGATCATTGCAGCTACTAGGGTAGAAGAAGCAGAAAGCACAGCCTGACAGCTTTCTACAACCTTAGAACAATGCTTTTAGTTCCACCATACCGTGTCTCAGAAAATATTTCCCAGAACTCCCAGTTCTAGCATGTCTTTAGGTTATTGACTAACCCTGCTAAATCTAATGGCTCCTGTCCTGGCATGATTCAGTCCTGCCCCCTCTCAGCTTCAACAAGTGGGGAAAAAAACCCCCAAAACAAACCACAAAAACAAATTATTCACAATCTTAACAGAAGCCAGAAGGAACCCCACATTAATCTTAAGACTCTTTTGGCTATAAATGGCATCATCACATAGGTAGAGTTAAGAAACACATGACCTGTGAGATCTGTTTTAAAAATCTTCATGAAATTTCATTTAAAGAAGAAAACTAAAAGGAACTATGATGTTGAAAAATTAAAAATTTGAATACAGGAAACGGATGAAGTGATATAACACAGAATAGAATAGCACAAGATGGGAGGTCCAAAGATACCCTTGCAGTACTAAAAAGCTGTGGCTTTCCTTTTATGTTAGAATTGCTTCTAATTCCCTCATTGACACAGTGGGGTGTGTAGTAGATTGGTAAACACCAGTACCTTCAAACACAGAATCAGGTAAAGTTGGAATTAAGAATCTTCCACTTTCTGGATCTTTTAGAAGATCATCTAAGAAAATGGAAGAGCCTCGAACAGAAGAGCAGTAAGAAGCAAGTATGTGTATTGGACCATATTCACTATTCTGTGAAGTCACACCATTTGGAGAACAAATTCCTTTTGCAATTCACACAAAAAAGCGAACCCCTGCCTGTAAAGTTAAAGTGATCATGGCATATTTTCCTGTGAAGAGGACCAGTGAAGTCTGCATCCCCGTAAATGAATACCCACAATATCAGCCAGGGACAAGAAGGTAGCTGGCGGGGGGAAAGCTCAGCATGAGCACACCAAGGGTCAGACATGGTTATGCACAATCAGACATTTAATGAATTTCTGCAGACAGCTGCTTACATAACTGTCAAGCTGTCCTACCAGCCCTTCAAAAGCACTGAGGCATTTCCCCTCCTTTAAGAGAGGAAAAAACCCCACTCTGAAAGATAAGAAAAGCAAAACTCATAAGCTGCAATAGTCGCAATTACTTATAATAGCTTATGACTACATGGATTAAGCTTTAATTATTATACTGATGCTATTTGTCTACTATTGGATGTGTGGAGGAACCAGTTCTAACTTGTCCAATATCATGGACTTATGTTTTCTAAAGTTTAAAGAGTTAGAGTTCGCCCTTGCCTTTTGCCAACAGTATATTTTCCCAATTAAAGGAAATTAATTTTTACTATTTTAAACAAAGGTTGAAGAAATTTGCCGTAGGAACAAACTTCCTGACTTTCATTATTCAAAGCTTTAAAATGACTGGCAAGCTTCACTTTTGAGTCATATAAGTTAATTGATGACACCATTATCATGAGTAGTAATGCTAGTCTAATCAGGTATTCTTTCTTCCTGGTAAATACAATCCAGAATACCCTGAGGGATTCTGCTAAGCACAGATGTAGAGAAAAGCACACAGAAAAAGAGGACAGGAACACATTTTTCAACATGTCTTTCCCCCTTATTCAACTGTCGAAGAGAACAAACACATTGTCCAATGGGGATTATAAATGAGCCTCTGCCCAAAGTTAAAACTGAACTTCCGAAAATATACATGCTACCACTTTGAATTTCATCCTTCAGACATTGACTTTTATGCTATGGCAAAGATTTACAAAAGAAAAAGGTATTTTAAAAAATCATTTAAATCTAAGGGACAGATTATGAAATTATACACTTTGTCTTTCTGGAGAAAAGAAGGGACAAAAGGACAAAGGAATCCAGCCACCATGGATTTGCCAAGTCCCATGACAAGTTGATGAAAAAGTCTTTATTTCCATTTGATAAAAAAATGCAGTTTAATAATCTCACAGGAAGGCTCATAAGAACATATTCACCTACCTTTAATTAACCAAGACTAATTAGCACACTCTGTAGCTTCCTTCCCTGCCCATAATGCAGCAGCACTTTCCCTCTCATGAATGCATCAAAACTGGAGTTCAGATGCAAAAGCTTAGAGGAACTTGGAGAACAGTCAGTGATGGACTCCTACACAATCCTTATACTATGTAATTTCAAGTAAAAGAAAATTGTTCAGGCCCCATATAGACCTCACTTGTTTTGCCTTTAATGGAGATAAGTCAAACATACTGCTGTCAGAAAAATTAATTACTCTGACTGATACTCTAAGCCTTACATTGTCAAAGACCTGCTGCAGTATCTTTCAGCCCATCTGTCCCAAACAGAGCTGTTATAATACTTTTTCCCTCTATAACCTGGAGTCGAATATACACAATTTCACATTGGAAGCAGATGCTGGAAGTGAAAATACCTAGTTCAAGGTTAGTGTAATCTCACTAGTTTGGCTTTGAGTGAGAGTGAAATATTCATTCCCTGAATTGAAATGTCCATCAAATTGATGTATGAAATCAATCTGAACCTACCTGACAAGAAGAACAGAAAAATTACCAGGACAGGGGTTGTCTCCTGGTGTCAATCATTTAATAGCTGTAAGGATACTGGTTTACTACAAGAAGTGCAAACATGGTTGAGAAAACAGCCTGTCACAGCCATCTTCTCTAACAATTTCATTGCTCACTTCATTAAATTATAGGCATTTCCCAGTTCTCAAGCTTAGATAACATCTCATCCTCTCTCTAGTAGAAGAAATAGTTGTAAGCACAGGAGAATTTACAACACCTGGTTTATTGTGGCTCCCTATGTAGGTTGTGTCTCATCTAACAATAAGACTTTCACTTCAGTGGATGAACCACCTGTGAGCTTTCTCTCTTCCTCCTCTCCTACACAACTGCCTAGTTAATGAAATTGAGTATCATTTAGACTTAATTCCTATGAAATTAAAGTAAGACCAGACATGTTCGAAAGCTATCTGGGGACCAGTGACATGCAGACAACAGGATCACATAGGTCTTGACGTTCTTGGGGGGGGGGGGGGGGGAAAAGACCTATGCAGCAGTACATGCACATCTGCCTAATTTTTTCTTGTTGACCTGATCTGTCTAGGGAGGTTAAAATAAGGGAACTCATGAAGGACAAATCATCTGAATCTTTTTATTCTGTCATGACAGAAAAGTATGCCCTGTGTGATGAAACTAATACTCAGCCCCCAATATATATATATATATCAAAATGCTGTCAGCTATGATAAAGAAACATTAAAGAAATGCAACTTCCCAAGTACCATAATTTTCCAAGGAAAAACCCATTTTCTACAATAATGACCTCAAGTGAGACATGATAGGAGATGGTAACATAAACTCTAGGATTATCACCCATCTGAGTCACTCACACCCTGTTTACATCCAGTTGAAGGCTCAGCACTATTTATAACACTTTGTCTCACCTTTCAAGGGTTTTCCCCTTTTCTATCAATAGCTTTCAGAAACCAGGGAGATTCTGACATGCTAAAGTGACAGAGTGCTATAGGTAGCCTTGTTCAGCAGCAGAATACTAAAGCAACTAGTGGATCAGGTCTATCAGCTTTTAAATTGTGATCTCTCTTAATAGGAAACAGATTCCAAACTTAGATAACATGCTAAGCCGTTAACTATTTTTCTTCCCTTCATTCCCTTCTGAGATCTGTTCTCACCCCGGACCTATGTTTGAAACTTGTATGGAAAGATGTGCTTGAGATCTATCCTGCAAGACTTGTTTGTGATGTGTCATGACAGACTGGAAATAAAATCACTTTGCTTTAAAACTATAGTTCTGGAACTCTGTGCTCATGCAACTTCACATACAAGGCAAAAGATGCAGTCTCACTTTTCATGTTATATCACTATCTGGCCAATAATGTCTCCCAACAAGCACTGAACACAGCAATTGTACTGAGTCTTCACTAATTGTATTGAACATCACCCAAATGGCCTTTCAGGAATGCAAAGAGCAAGGATGTGAAAGAGGGAAATAAGGCTTCCCGAGCGCTATCCTATCACCCGTCCAAAACAAATTTGGAGAGATCTCCTACTCAATTCCTCTCAGAGAATCAACAATCTTTAAACCAAGTACATTTTCCAACTAAACTCTTTTGTATCCAGAGTTTTTAAAACATACATTATGTTTAGATTTCCTCTTATTCCCCAGACCCGAGGTGATATTAACACTTGAGTGAGATGCCTGTATGTGACAAGTGTGGAAAATACTGCAGTCATCTCGTCTAACACTTACATTATCATGTACATACATATATATGTATTTTTAACCTTTAAGAATAAAACAGTTTATCATAGACACTCAGATTTTTTCCCTTCAAGAAACGATTACAAGTAAATATTTTCTAAAATTCTGGCTAACACTCTACTTGTACATCAGTGAATCCTGCTGAAATGTGAGATTGCACTCATGCCACCCTATAATGCTAATTTCATCACCCAGTTGCCTATTAACCTATGGTTGAGTAACTCCTAAGTAGGGATAAATTCACATATAACATGACTGCCCCCTTGTGTCAAACTAGACACCCTTCATTAGCATGGGGATTTCTCACATCTCTAACTTATTTCTCTTGTCTTAATATAAGAAAAACCCACCAAAACAACAAATTAAACTAGTTTCTTGAGCATGAAACTAGAGTTTTACAGTTCCTTGAACTATGACAAAACAAAATGTAAGGTATGGATGATAGAAAGCAATTTGGAAACGAGCAACACATTTCCAAAGTGACACGATCCTAAATTACTGTCAGGTTTATTAACAACATAAGAAAAAAAAAGTAAAAAAGAAAAAAGCTTATTCTCTCTCAAAGGCTGTTTTCTTTACACAATCCCTTTTTTCACAAAATGACTTGGGTTGGAAGGGATCTCAAAGACCATCTAATTCCAACCCCCCTGCCACAGGTAGGGACACCTTTCACTAGACCAGGTTGCTCAGAGCCTCATCCAACCCAGCCTTGAACATTGCAAGGGATGGGACATCCACAACTTCTCTGGGCAACCTATGCCAATGCCTCACCATCATCACAGTAAAGAATTTATTCCTAATATCTAATCTACACCTACTTTCTTTTATCTTGAAGCCATTCCCTCTTGTCCTGTCACTCTAGGCCCTTGTAAAAAGTCCCCCTCCATTTCTCTTTTAGGCTCCCTTCAGGTACTGGAAGGCATCAATTAGGTCACCATGAAGCCTTCTCTTTTCCAGGCTGAACAATCCCAATTCTCTCAGGTTTTCCTCATAGGAGAGGTGCTCTGTTCCTCTGATCATCTTGGTGGCCCTATATTTCAGTTATAAAATTAATTATATGAAATCATATAGCAAGACTATAAGGTAACCTCACTGAGTCAGACACACAGTGTAACCCACAAGCACCTTTGAATATAGAAGCCTACATGCGCAACAAACAATACTACCAAGGGAAAATTCTCAAAGGACACCAGAGGTGCAAGGCATATACAGGATATACACTTGCTTTTAAAATTATTTGGATAGAAACGTAGGAGGAAAAAAATTACAAAGCTGATTTCCTGGAAATTACTTCTGAATATACATCCACAACCACACAGTTCCTAGAGGAGAACCAAGGTGTCTAGAATGCAGCATCACAAATTTAATATCTGAAAAATAAGAAGCCGTCGAGTCAACTGTAATGTTTTGACTCTGAAATACACTACTTTGCCAACAGAATTAAAGGCATCACATATCAAATATAAGCGTGTCCAATGGTATCACCAAGATCAGCCAACTTTTCTCCCATATCCTGAGCTCATTTCCTTCTTCTGTCACTGCTGATACGACTATTCCTGTTCACTGAAGCTTACATCCTTCAATTACTCTTTTCCCTCCTCTCTCATTCTCCCACAACTCATCTGCTTCACCACAGCATCTCCAGGATTTGTCCCCTTCATCTCTGACCCTCCCCAAAACCAATTCCTTTAGGCATTTGTAGTGCTCCAGCCTTTCAATAAGCTAACCAGAGGAAGCACAGACAGGACAAGGGTAAGCCAGTAACTAAGGTACAGTTTTGTGACTCATTTTGTTTTCCTCCTATCAAAACCCTTTCCTCTTTTTTCAGTCTCTGTACCAGATCTGTCACTACTGTCACGTGCCCTCTTAATGTTTTCTCCATCAAGTGTAACTCTGTAGAGCTATCAATCTCCTTTCTCTTCTGCGTTTTTTATGTTCTGCAATCTACAAAAATGCCCTGCCTAATCAGGCAGGAACTGAACTTGAAACTTGCAATTCAGATGTGAATATTGTCACACTCCAGACTCTTGGCTTGCTTTTCTCCTTTTCTCTGTTGTTTTTTGTTTGTTTGTTTGTTTTTGGTTTTTTTGAATCTTTCAGATCTGACACAGGGACACCTTCCATGCATAAAAAAATAATTAACAAATCAGAGACTCCTGCCATCCAAATATTTCTAATAATTCATTCTTCTCTCGGGGGATCTACAAACTACACTGACCACAGCTCCATTAGGTATGATTTATACTTTTTTTGTGAGAAGTTCATACCTTTAAACTGTGCTTCCCTCAGGAAAAGAGTTCCTACTTGTACCATGTCTCAAATGTGCCACTGGTGGTAAGACTGGAAGGCCTATACTATACATTATTTGCCAGTTCATAATTCACAGCAAAAGACCAAAAGCTTTCAAGCTTTCAGACAAAAAGACAGACACAATTAAGAGCTCTAATAATCTGATCCTGCTGTTTGCAGCACACAGTGATTTAAAATCATTCATGTGTTTCAATATGGAAGTGATTTAACATAATTTAGCAAACCTGAGACCTACATTAAGATGTAATAATGATGAATGGATGAGACTCAGCACACACACTTACAGAAAACCTCAGAGTCCTGCAGAGTAAAGGAAGTACTCCAGAAGACCTGGCAGGTGCCCCAATGTGGGTGGTCTAAAAAGAAAAAAAAAACAAAACCAAAACAAACAACCACCAAAAAAACCCCCCACAAATTCCATATTAGTATCTGAAATTTTTACACAGACATGGCTGGGTTGGGTTTCTAAAATAAAAAGCAGACAGACTGAGAACACTTCCTAAATTCATTGAAGAACAAATATTCTGTGGTTGCAACCCTCCATTATTTATTATCCCAGCAGCCATTTTAGGACTCAAATACAGCTATTTCTTGTCTAGTACCTTCCGGTCCTTGGCACCAGGCCCTGTGTACACCAACCACAGTGCAAATCCTCTAGGACAAAGCATACACGCAAATCGTTACCTTTCCTTCTAAATAAAGACATTTCTCACAAAGCCTAAACATTTTGAAGTGCTAAGTCATTAAAAAAACAGAAGAAGAATGACTGGCAGTTCAACTTTTTAAAATATTTCTCACAGTTAAAACATGGATAAAGTTTTGTAACATATGTTTAATTATGCACCTGACTTCCTGCATTCCCCCTGCATTACTTATTTATTCTATTGAAGTGGTAATAACAAGAACCATTAAAAGCTGCACAGCTTTAAAAATAGCTAAGAATATAGAGTGGAAAGAGAAGATAGAGGAGAAAGTAATGTTTGTGCTGCTAAACCAGAATTTCTCAAGATCAGAGTATGATTTTTTTTCTCGAAACAGATGCTGTTTATTAACTCCAGTTTGCCAAATTTTCCTCTGTAGTGTGCTAAGATAGTGCTTTCAAACTGAGCTTTCTGTCTCTGTCCCTTCTCAGGAAGAACTGGTACAGCAGAACATCACACAGGACTCATTTCAGTTGTTTGAATGCATACAGCCAGCCAACCACAGCAGGACTAAATCCAGAGTGGAGTTTTAGGGCACCAATATAATGAAAGCACACACACGGCAGCTCAGCATCCTCAACTTTAGGTAGGATGGGAGAAGAAAAGGATGCATTTCACCTTCTCAACCTCCCTATACTACCAACACAAAGCTCTTGAACACTTCACACACAGAAATGGAGGGAATTTGACCCCTGACTTGCAGACCTAGGTGAAGAACACATGCTTTATATAAAGCTTGTTTCTTCTGTTTTTCACCCTGTGATCAGCTAAGCACTGCTGCCAGCTCATGTCACTCACGAAAGGCAAACTGACGTCACATCTCACACCACTCTGGTACGTTCTGCATGTCCCACAATCTGCATGACAGACCAAGACAAACTTACATTTTGTGTTAAAATCAATTTAAAAATAATGGATTGTGAGGATTTTCAAACCATTCACTACTGCTACTACTTGTGAACTCCATCATACCAAAACTACAACTTGAGGACGAGTTACGCTCAGTTTGACCACTTCTGGACCCCAGTCTTAATGCAGGTTGTTTTTTAAATAAGGAATCTTAGGCTCAGTAGTCCTTGAGGAGAGAGTAACTTGCACGGAGAAAGCCTGTATGGAAAAGTGAGTATAAACTGGTTGTTCTGGAAGTCAATTAGTACTTTTCTTTACCCCATATTAAGGAATGCTGTGATACTTTGGGGTTCTATATTTAAATAAAAATGAGGAACTATTTTTTAAATACTAGACTTATTTCTGTAATAAAGTAAGATCCTTTAAAAAATAAAGTTGTTTTTTCACAATTTTTTGTTTGCTTTTATTAAAAAAAAAAAATCAAATCCCATACACACTGGTGTCACATTTTTAGCAGTCCTAGTACAAATTTGATATCTATGAGCTGTTCTTAAATTCTAGCCAGTGCCTAAACAGGTATTGATTAGAATAAAAACAAAAAAGATTTATTTCCAAACTTAAAGCTGCACTACAGGGGGGAAAAAAGTCACGGGGATAGTTCAAGTAGTTTCACTGCCTGTATGCCCAAATGTTAAAGGTTTCAACACAGTGAACTTACTGTTCAGACATAGACAAACAAGCAATTTCCAAGGGCGAGATACAGTTCTCTGTTCACCGCCCTTCATGTTTGTTTTGTAGTGACCATAAAACATTTCTGGCATTGCCTGTTGTTTTCCATTCATACACAGTGTGTATTATGGATCTAGCCTGCTTGAAAGTGCCATCCCTCAAAAAAACACTGCACCTACAAAAGGTAACATGACAACCCCTCATAAACCAAGACTCACATAATGATTGTTACATTTCTGCTGTGCTCTGCTCAAATCCCTGGCTCTCTGCAGGACATTGTGTCACACTGAACATTCTCTGCCTCTATTTTCAAGGCTGCAACTTTTTAAGGGCCCAAAATTCCTAAAAGATCAAATCCCTGGGAGCCATACCACTACCAATAACTCCCCTTTTCAGTGACATTTCTGTACCAATGACACTTGGCTGCACAGGAGATAGGACTTAATTGTGGGGCAGGCCCCTGACCAAAAGGACATGAAGACAGATCACCCACCACCACCAACAGTTACCACTTTCTGATTAACTTCCCTTTTGACATTATACCTATACAGTTTACATGTGGAGAAACAGAGAAAAAATGAATAGAAACACATCAGTTTTCCTTGGGAAAGTCAGACATAGAGAAGTAACCGGACATAGCGATGACTAACTTCTGTATTTATTTTTATTTTTATCCCAAAAGGCACTCAGTAACCACAGAATTGGGTGGGATACAGAAACCTGAGAAAAACACACAACCACAAGCAACAGATCAGGTGCTTACCTTTAGTTTGCTAACAGACTGACAACTAGTGTAAGATATTTAAGGTATTCTGTCTGCAAGACAATGAAAATACTTCAGCTTTTCCCAGTTGAACTTCCTGCTAGAAGTAAAACAAAACATACAGTTCTAAACAAGGGAATGACAAAGTTCCTGACACCCTGAGTGAAATCACAACTATATTCAGTGCTTGAAGTTACATGAAGAAAGCAAATTTAAGTCAACAGCTCCATGACCTCCCATGGGCTCTCCGTCCAGGGCAAGTGCCCAAGGCCATGCACACTGCACTTCACACATCCAGCATCTGAGATGACGCACAGAGCTCACTACTTTACAGCTCTGCCATGGACTTGGCAAATGTTTAAAACAAAACCTTCCATTGCAGTAAGCTTTGCCACATCAGTAGGGTGTTAATCATACTTAACCATGTTTTTAACTTTAGAAAAAAATCATCAATAGTGATCAGAAACAGCAGCTGCAGAAGAAACTGTTTAATGTGTCAATTCTGTAATAGAATTTCCAGAGAAGTATAGCAAGAGGAAAATACTACATTTAGTCTGAACTGGGTACTGGTCATACTGGCAGCAGCATTTACTTCTGAAAAAAACCTGCAACTGCACTATTTCTTTGCCAAATACTGTGAAATGAAGTCAATAAGAAAAATGTATAGATAATATATTCGAGCAATTTTAATTTGAACTTTAATTCTGGAATTAACTCAAGATAATCGTAAATTTAACTTTTTAAAATGTTAGATAAAAGTGGGATATTTTTATTGTCTCCCCCATCCAATAAAAGAAAAAAAAAAGGTTTTGCACTTATTATTCTGCATGATGCCCAAAGCAAACAATGATAAAAGTTAGTAAGTGGGGAGTTGCTTGTTGTTTTTACAGCATAAGACCCTTGTACTTCTGAATCACTAAGCAGCTGGAGTCTGGTTTAATTACTCGACATCAATCAAGATGTAAACCAGCACTTGGAGACCAAGGAATGCAATGTTCATCTGCAACACAAAAGAAATAGCTAAGCTATCTTAGCTTCTGCCTAGATGGTTTGTACACTAGGAAAAGTCAACACATTACTTTTATACCATGTCAGTAACATAAACCAGCCAAACAGTAATTTTACACTGCACTTGAATACATCAGTGACAATTTGCAGTAACAGAGAAAAGATCATGAGAGTATTATTTCATACAGGTTTGTAACCTCTAACAAAGAATGTATTTGTCCAGTACTGACTTCTGGCAAATAGTAGCACCAGTATATGATAGCACTTCCCTTTGCAATACATAGATAGAAAGTTAATATAATAAAAAAAGGAGACATGAAAATGCAAAGTGTAGGTTCCTGCCTGAATTTCTTTCATCTTGTTCATTCTTTAATACAATTCTTTTATTGTGTTTTTGCTCATATTAAGAACGCAGCACAGTAATGCTGCAACGTGATGGAATGTTACAGCTTGTCTTTTACAAGATCAAAGGGAATGATCTAATTATCCCTTCTGGTCTTCAGATCTATAGACGTAAGCTACACACTCTATCTAATCTATGAGAAAAGCAACCACCCACCAAAGGACACAAGAACTTCTCCCTAAAGATAAAAGAGTCAAGTAACCAGAGGGACAGATGTTCACCACATCACTTACTGCACTGTTGGAAGCAGCTCAGTTGCTACACTGTCGAGCGTGGAATAAGACACCATGGAGATCTGCCCAAGTCTTCAGCACATCTCAGGTAATCCATATATAAAAATTAATATTGTAAATAACTGCCTATATTATGGAAGATATGATCAGCCAACTTTGTAGCAGACATTGGATGCGGAACACAGAAACACTTTGTGTGCTGGAATCCCACTATTAGATACCAGACAAACACAAGCAGTCCCCAACTCAGAGTTTCCAACTGAGGCACAGGATAACAGATTAACTATATCCAGATGCAATAGCACCTGGAAACAAGTTCGCATTTGTCTCAGCACAGCAGTGGCTACAGTTCTTTTCAGGAGCAGTGAAGAATGTACAGTGATTTTTAATTGGGGCATCTGCACACAGAAATGCACAATAACCAGACTATTACCACACTGCTACAACGGGTATGCCATAGGTATTTTGGCAGTGCTTCTAGCTCGCATCAATACCTGTAAGCCAGAAATAAAGTTCTTATAAACCATGATGAACATAGCGAAATACCCATTTGCCTTTCAACATTTCAGACAGAAGTTTGCTGATGTCCTGCTCTATTACAGCTACTCAGCTCTTGAGCTGCAGACAAGCTCTGCAGCCCTCTACAACTGGGATTAACAGTAAACTAATGATTTCTTAAATCAGAGATGCTTTGGGTCCTCCTTGATAACTGTAGTATGTTGATCATAGCTCACTTAAGGGATTAGCTGTATTTAGGACTGGACTGCCACAGCTCTTTTGCTCTCCCCTTACAATCTGCAATTAGAAATCAGAATGGGATTGTGACACTGAAATCATTACAGTGTCTTGTTTACAAGCCTTCTGGAGTTTCCTGCTGAAAAAAGGGAACTTTCCTGACTGCTTGTTACCAGCTCTAGGGAAACTTCATATCCTCAAGTGTCTCTCACAGCAACTTAATAGATGAAAAAATCAGATTCCTGATACATCCAGAGTTCCAGGGTCAATTTCTATGGCCAAGTTTATTGTAAATTTATAACGAAAACAAAGGATACAATGATACTATTCCATACCAAAGGGAATAACTCAGGGAAACAGTCCTCCCCTTTTTAGTAAACTATTAAATCAACAGATTGTAAGCAGCATTCCTAAGGGAGCTTGACAACACACTGAAATGTGCCAAATGAAAAAGGGATACTGCCCACTGTACAGCAAAAACCAAGGCCTTTCCTGTAGCAAGTCAAGTAAATGACTGGAATAACAGCAAGTTACAGTAATCAGTGATGTCTGAACATTAAGCTCTGGTCTTCAGCATGTTCTTACGTAGTTGCTATCACTGCTATTCTTCAAACATGCCTTGTCATTAACGATAAAATGGACCCCACGGAAATCACGTTTTAATGTTGTTAACAGCATTTCAGAAGGAATTCTTCTGACAGCAGAAGTCAGCTGTTCCATCTGGTTCATTTGAGAATGAAAAAGAAATATTTGCTCAGACTTCCGAGGGTCATTTTGGTATAGAAGAGGAAGATAAAAGCAGGAATCTTTTACAGTATGAGTTAGCAAATCAAAGCAAATAGGGATATTCCATTCATGGATAATCCAAAAGAAAAGAGACCATTAAAAGACATATACAGCACTGTTTTTTTCTAGGCAATGTGGTTATAACTCATGCCAGCAAATTATATGCTGGCAATTAAAACATAGAACACATAATAAAACTAGAAAAGGAAAGAAAGTATTGTTTCCAATAAAAGCCAGTGGTAACTGCAGCACCATGGACACTGCATTCGGTGTTTACCAGTACACTTTTTTATTTCAAATATTTCAAGTATATTTCAAAGTATTCAGAAGCAATCACTTCAATCATTCAGGAGGATTCATCTGTTATCATTTCCTCTTGATCTGTAAATTATTAAGAAGCTGTAAATCTGTTTGCTTAATTGTTGACTGTTTAATAAGGGAGGGTTTATTTTTAAAAACACCACTGGAGTCTCCCACTTACTCTTAATACAATGTCTAAAAGGCTCTGTACCACACTCAAGATGATGATGGAGAGAGTAGAGAAGATAAAGCTGATTTCATGACACAGAATTTTTTCAGAAAGGAAATACACTTAATAAAAAATAGGAAGTGCTTTTTGTTTGCAATGTAAAGCTTTATTTTAGTGCAAGCCCACCATAATAAATCTAAAATGACATCAGTATGCCATTGCAGGAAAGCAATTATTTTATGTGTTTAGAGACAAAACCAATGCTTAACTAATTAAACGTGTTTTCATCACCTCAATAAAGAGGTACATGAAACACGTGGAGAAGAGTCATTGAAACATCAAGAATTATTGTTATGTTGATACAGACAATAACAAGATCACAAATGTGCAATGTTAGCAACATGTTAGAAATACATGTGGTCAGCTGGATCCACAGTAATGCTGAAATTGAACAATTATACAAACACAGGGCAATACCCTTTTGGTAGCTGAGGCTCAGCTACAAGTAGCATCGATTTTTCAGTGCTTTAAAATGCAAACAAAACAAAAAGTCCAACGAAGTGAAGCAGGGAACAGGAGACAATACAGGAACACAACGATTAGAGAGAATTAACCATTGAGAAGTCTAAAGGAGAGAAGTGATATTGCTGCAGTACAGTTTTCTACTTCACTTTTACAACAGAACAGGCCACAAGGAGCATTAAACAAAGCACTGAAGGGTCAAGTTTTATCACAAAACCCACTCTGTGTATTGCATTTTTTAAACTGCTACAGATCATTTTATATGTGAGATCCATAACAGCTCATTACACAAACCGTTCTGCTAAATCTACATCTTCTGCTCATAAGACTTCTCATGTAGCAAGAAAAGGGCAGTCACCCCCCCACACTGCTGTCTTATTCTATATTTCTGCATGCACCTGCTGCAAATCTCTTTTTTCTATGACATGTGTATAAGTTTCCTGTTTGAACATCAGGCCTCAGTGTGCTTTTATTTATTATTTTTGTTTCTTCAAATGGGTAGTGACAGTGGTTAACTGATAAGGTAATCTTTCCACATGAAAGATTTCCCATTTGCAATTCCATAGAAATAGAGCTACATTTAATAAAATATTTTTTTCAAAACAGATTTAAAATACAGTCAGACATATGTCCTGCAAAAAAACCCCATACCTGCATTTTTAGTATTGACACAAAACCAGTTCTATTGAATTCAGTGAGAATATGCACCTACTTTCACCAAAAGAAACTAATTTTTGCATGAAAACAGTAGAGCACTGAAATTTAACTTAAAGGGGACTTTAGGCCTAGAAGCCTAAAGCTCTTTATCACCGAGGGCTGAAAGATGGCATTTACTTTCCAGGACCTAATACAAGTGAGGAAGAAAACCTTAACAACCTCATTCATTTTTTTAAGCCACAAAAATACCAAGTCTTTGTCTGTCAGTAACACAGTAGGTACCCCACACTTCTGACATATTTATACTATCTGTCAAAAGGGAATATTTTTCATACTGTCAACTAAAAGTCACTTTTTGGTTGGATGCCTCAAATTAACTGTAAAATTTACTCATGTATTAATGAGTTTCAAAAAATAATGTTTATTCTGGAGCCACCTTTCTGTGATTAATGGATAAGCTAATGCATATGTTGCAATAAATATATAATTGACCCAGAAATAGTTCTATGAATCCCAAATCCAAACATCCTTAGGTCAAGTCTTCATGCTTCTGTTCCTCTGATGCTTTCAAAACCTGAAACTAGATACATTCGCACTTAATTGACTTTTCTATGACATAGCTGATGCTGTAATTTTGTCATGTACTTCCATATGGTTGCCTATTTCCGTATCAACAAATCTGGAGCAATCATAATTTTACACGTCCTTTAAGGAAATAAAATGCTTCACAACTGGGGACATCAGAACAAAATAATTCATCCTAGATTTTCTCAGGCACAGCATAACTTTAAAGCCTGAATTAAAAACACACAACGATACAGACCTGAAATGACTAACCATTTTCACTATACAGAAAGTTATTACGTGGCTTTGCACACAGAGATGTATCTAATGCACAATTTTAAATTTGATCCTTAAATCTATGCCCACGTGTCTCACAGGCAAATCCTAGTAACATCTGAAACTAGCTCATGAATATTTGTTTCCTAGGACTTCGAAATGAAGCATTTGTCTAAAGCTTAAGAAGCATTTGTCTAAATAACTCATGGAAATGGACTGGTCTTCAGCATCCAGCAACACAGGTACCCAGCGACACACAGCAACACAACTCCCTTTTCAATCACCTCAAATGCAAGCAGAATGCACAACTCAACAGCTAAACAAACACTGAAATAATTTTCATTTCAATATTTGGGAATATATGTTGCCTGAATGACAATAGTTCAACTGACCTTACAAAACACAGGGTTTTCACTGCTTGACAAATCCTTATATCTACAGGCGGATCTGGCATTGTTTCAGGCCTTTTAATAAACTGCATACAAAGTAGATGCACTTCTAAGGGAATGGCTCTCAGGCTCTACAACATTTGGGCACCCATGTTTCAAAGAGACACTTTTTAACTAATATTTTATCAGTTTTCCATTTTATCCAATTTGTCCAGTTCTGAATCTAAATGCAAAGTCTTAAAAGAAACAATGACTTCCACTTTTTTCCACCCCAGTGGAGACTCAATTCAAGCCACCTATGGGGACAAGTTTTGTACCATCACTCATGACTCAGAGCAATCTAGGGAGATTTCAACAAAGATTACAACTAAAAACTAGGAAAGTAAAAAAGAAATATCTAAGTTACTGATAGACTAGGATGTTAATTTGGTACAGTTCTTCAGCTGATACACATCACCTATAACCTAAGGTCTCCCACAAGTAGTTCATAGGAAAAAAAACTCAGCTGATACACAAGTTGAACTGAAAGAGATGAAGCATATTATTTGGAAAGTATCAATGAAAAATAACTAAATAATTCGCAACCCAAAAGGGACAATGAAAACTCCTAGCATCAAAGCTTATTTCTCTAGAAGAAAGACTGCAATGTTGTGGTAAATTAAAGTTATAAAAAAGCTATGCAAAGAAAACATCTAGATCTGTTTTTTTGCTCCATTGTTCTTGTCTATGGCTTGAGGAAATTTATTACTTCCTCCTTCTGCTTGTACCAGTAAGAAATCTTCCAGAATACAAGTCTCATAAATCCTCTATCTACAAACAGATGTACATTTGTGTGATTCAGATGAAAATGAAAATACCTTTGTTTAGGGGTAGGGAAAATTCCACCAAAACTTATTCTTTTTTTTTTTTTTTTAATAAATGCCCTTAGAAAATGGCTATAAAAAGTACATTTGCATTTCTCTGCTATTTATACTGTATAGAAAGAAGGTCTGAAAATTGGCAGCAGGTATTTCTACATGTCTTGTACCTCAGAAATACAAGAATGCCAAGAATATTCTTCTGTGGTTTCATTGCAGAAATCCTCAGATTTCTAGAAACAGGAGAGGAAAAAATGTTTTTCCTCTGCTAGAGGCCATACTGTGACATATGTACTATGGCAAATAATAAGCATTTTTCAGAAGTTTGAATTAAACAATGACAGATGATTTATTTTTAAAGGCATCTGAAGAAAAATCTTTTGCAATTCGCAAATTTTTAGTGTAATCTGAGAACCTGAAGATAACATTTTAGCATAAAATGTGGAAAATATTTTTTTAAAAGGAAAAAGACAAAAAAAGTACAGGTCTATTTCAGATCATTTTATACACAATAAAGCAGTAATAATGATCAAACAGAGCTTTTCTTCCAATGTAGAACATCATTTGACCATTAGAGAAGGTGCTGCTGAAATTGTGCTTCATATAAGTAGTATTTAAAATTTGCACTTTACAGCTATTCCACCGGAAAATGGTGGATGGAGTAATATAACTCTCAGCAGGCAAGAACTCCCACACATTGTCTCTGTAGAAAAATCCTGGGCATATCAGCCACCAGCTGCCCAGAGACATCAGCTGAAAACTAAAGCCTTGTGTCACAACCAAGTGAACTTTTCTTTAGGTTAACATGAAGATTTACTGGCACTCAGAACAGAATACACACCGACTTCAAGGTAAAAAGAGTCTGACGCAAATGTCTGAGATAGCCCTATCAGCTCCATATTTCAGCTCCTCCCACCTGAATTGGCTTCTCTTGTCTAAGTCAACTAATGCACAATTCAACAGCCTTGACTTACTGTGAGATGTGAGTTATTGGGGTCAGCAGTGTCTCACCCTCCAGGTCAAGCTCATCAGCAAAGCTGCTGGTCCTGATGATGGGTCCTGTGTTCACATCTAAAAACGTCGGGCTTTTTTTCACTGTGAAAAAACATGCAGGTAACAGTTAAACCAAGAGCATTTGACTACCACTCATTTGGATCTCTAAAATACTGTACATTTTAACAGAATATTGAAAACTGAAGTTACTACCAAAAGTTGCAGCGTTCATGAAAACCAAAACTTTAACTCTTCTTCTACCCAAAGCAACTCAAGTTCTGGCGAAGATTTAAAACTAATATTTCATTCTTTTTTTTTGTTCACACTCTACCTCATGTTTTAGTTTATAATACCAGATTCTGGTGTGTAATAACTCTAACTAAAGACCAAGAAACCAGGAGTGTAGGCATTATCATGGTGAGCAAGTCAGCTCCTGTCACACACTGTCTGAGCCAGTCTGCTTGCTCCCTCTAAAACTTGGGCAGGAGGATGCCTCATCTTTGGCCTCAGACACAAGACAGGTAGGTGGCAAGATCTTCAGTTCATCCAAGATGAGGTCCTCACTGGGAAGGTTGTTTTATAGAACTTCAGATATCGAAAGTTTTAGGGACAAAGTTATTTGCATGTCATCACTTTCATGCATCCAAGAAATTAAGCAGAGTGTAACAGATTTCATTTTTAAACTCAGGCTCCAAAATTCTGCCAGAGACTAACATTAAGAATAGTAAGTGCTTTTTCCAACATGGTCCTAGCATTTTTTAGTGAAGCCACAAAATCTGCATATAAATAAAACCACTAGTGTGGTTTACATGACTTTAAATGAATTTACAGAGAACAAAAACAGGTTAAATTCTAAATAAATCATAGGCAGATTATGACACCTTCATAGAAACATTTGTCTGTGTAGCTGGCTGGAACATTCAATAAAATAATTATAACGCAGTAATTTATGAAATCTCTACTATATTAAATAAAATACTTTTCATTATAAAAGTAAATAATGCCCCACCAAAATGCCACACAAAAGCTAAAGGAATAAAGCAGAAATAGATAACCTAAATGTAACTGATACTTAATGAGAATAAAAGTGGGGATATCAGGAAACTTTTTTTCAGTTACAACCATTTTACTCCAGTAATAGATATCTTCATATGGCAGAAATGGATTTGAACTTTTACAAATAATAAGAAGACAAAATGTTATTATATCATCAGGCACATGGCTGTCCAAAATCACAAAGGGAAATCTGTTCTCCAGAAATTGTAATAGGAAAGGATGAACTCTGAAATCACAGTTTCAAATAAATAAACAAATAAGACAAGTGCTAAGAGATACAATTATTACAAGCAGGAGCCACTTGCAACACTTAAAACTGAAAATTTTGTTGTTGGTTTTAGGAAGTGTCAGCTTCAATTTTTGGTTTTAGTACCATATTATTTCATCCCTTTGCTGTAGCCAACATACAAGACAGTGGCTGTGAAACAAGCAAAATAATTCCAGATTCAGATATGCTGCAAAATGCCTTTCAAACAGACCTCTTTTAGCTTTCATTAAATTAATTTTCACTGTTTTCATTTATACAAGATATAAATAACTTTCCCAGTTTCTAGGAAAGGAGGACTCACAAACTTCTAAGTTTTCCTGACAGCAAGTGATAAAAACTGCTGAACTTAAAACCATTTCGTGTTTGCTGAAAAGTCACCAAACAGTGTTTATGAGAGATACAATATACACACTACACAAATGGTTCTGCAGAAACAGCTTTTCTTGGATCATTCACAGTTGCTGCTTTTCAGTTTCATGGAAGGGGAGAGAAGGAGTGGCACAATGAAAAAGGAACCAGAACTCATGACTGTGACTCAGCCAATTTGAACAAGCTCTTATCTGAGCATACAGAGATGAACAGCTGATTAGCATGAGGCAAACACAGTATCTCCTTCCCTCTATTTTTAAAATTTCTAAGATCATCGTCACCAAGAAAAGAGCCTTAGTGAGAGCTTCCCTGACACAAAGTGCCTTGAAACAGGGCTCAAGCAAAACACATTATTTTACTTATAAAAATAAATTCATAGTCATTTAAATTTGGAGGAGTCTTTCTTACAAAGCAGTGTTTAAAAAAATTATGTTAAAAAAAGACACTAAATTTCTAAATATGAAGGTTAAAGGGAAAAAAAAAAACCAAAGGAAACTTCGGACACTAATTTCCAATGGATAACAGTGAGTGAACAGAAACATGAAACAGTGTATCAAAGGATGGTTGGTATAATTTAGGGGATCTCCAACTTTATTTTCTCTATTTTGCACAAGAACCCCTGCTTTAAAACAGAAATTCTGAACTTTATGGAAGCATTCAAGGTCAGGTTCTGAGCAACCTGAGCTAGTTGAAGACGTCCCTGCTCATTGCAGGGAGGTTGGGCCACACACCTTTAAAGGTGCCTTCCAACACAAACCATTCTACAATTCTATGAATCTTCAATCAAGGACTATAAACACAATACAAAGAAATTATTGATATTTTTCTGTATTATCAACACAACAATTTTATATACAATGTGACGTGTATGTAGATGCATTTCTGGTAGTGGACTATTTGGATAGAAAGATAGAAAATATTTTACACTTCCTGTTTTGTAAGCACAGACAAAAAAGATAAACATTTTAAAGCATTTTTTCATGGAAAAAAATCTGAGTTTTCATTAATGCATTTACAAAACACCTCTGGTCTGCAGAAAATTACTTTATTTTAACATTTGCAATCTACAACCTGATCAACTTCCAAACGTAAAATTCTACTGAAATGCCCATGCCTTTTTCTGAAAAACAGTTCTATATTTTCCGTGCCACAGTAGACAACTCCAGACAGAGCATTGCAAAGATTTAGTAATTAACAAAGGTGATGGACTGATGGAACATGATGAAACAATGAAATATTATGAGCTTTACCTGGAGAGGAAGGAGCACTGGAAGACTGCTGGTCTGCGGAAAAGGATGGCCAGGAGCGCTGACAATCTGAGTCAGAGTAAAGATGCACATGAAACAGAGATAGAAGAGGGGAAAAAAAAAAAAAAAAAAAGAAAAAAGCTCCAGACAGGCAGCTGAGGAGATGGAGACATACATAAAATACGGTATGTTCTACCTGACACAAAAAAAAAACTGTGGAAAAGAGTTTCTATGAAACTTTACTAGAGTGCACATTAGCAGAATATTAAATTGCCACTGGGGAGGCATCATTGCCTCTCCAAACCCATTCTTTACAACAGTGTCACCTACTGCAAGACATTCCTCCCTACATCCCAGTTCCATTTTGAGGAAAGCAATCTATGTTTGCCCCTTTCTTCCTGACTTTTCTTAGTGTCCAGCCTCATACAGGTCAGACCTCTCTTGCTCTGGTTCCTACTGTTCACAGTGCAGCTATCTTCTGGCCAGATTTCAGGGGTTTGGAGAGTCTCAGTGCAAGTACTACATTGGGGAGTACCATTCTTAAACCACAACAGCATGCTCTTGGGTCTTTGCTGAACTGATAAAGCTGGGAGAAAGCTGGAAATCTTTGGTTGCCCAAGGATACTGACAGGGATGCCAGATGCAGGATTCAGGAATGTGAAAACTGAAGTATAAGTGGGCAGTCCATAAGTTTACTGAATATGAGAAAGTAGCATATGGATATGTGACTAGTCTTTCTGAATTAAAATTAAAGCTGAATGAGCAGCCTTGTATTCTTGTACTTCCTAATTTTTTTTTTCTGAACTTTTGATTTGGCAGCTTCTGTTTTCTGTGTAGGTAACCTTATTGATAGTAAGTACAATTACACTCTCTCCTCTTTATTTCTTTGAGTTGCTGTGAGAACAGTGTTAGGTAATCTCTCAGGTCCACTGAGTTCAGGCTGCCTGGTTAGGAAATACGAACTGAACCTATGATGGTTGGCAAAGCTCCTCTGATATTTCTCCAAGATGAAAGAATTTCTTGTTCATGTAAAACAGGTGACTTGGTGTCTCTTGTTGCTCTCCTGATTTTGTTCCACCATGCTCACCCCCAACAGAGATGCACCTCTTGGAACACAGGAGAAGAGTGGAAACTGGAAAATGGGCAAATCAGGGGGAGTTAAGGAGGTTCAGTTTGTTTTCGCTGTTTTACCACCTTATTTGCACCTGTGTCCCATGTGGGTTCAGAGGAGAAACTGAACCTTGTATTTTCAGACAATTTGATCTAAGCCTGAGCATCCTTGCACCTGATCACCGAAAAGAAGCCTCTATTGTCCTCTGAATCTATTGGATTCAGAGCAGAAAACTTACAGGTGGCTCACAGCACTCTCACTAAATCACAGAGGTCTTTTGCCCAGGCCTAGCTCCAGTCCTACAATCTCTGGGGAACACTCAATTGTTAAGAAAGTGCCTAAGTAAGCACATTAGAAACATCACACGACTACATGGCTGCTTAAGTGATCACAGAATCCAGACAAACAGTAAAATAAATTATTTAATTTATGGGTCCCCATTTGTTCACAAATATCTACAGCACATTTTTACAGCATGTACTTCAGAATGCACAGCATTGGGGCTCAAATCTGAAAGCTTTCTTCCACCTAATCTATTTATTTAAAAATTAATTCTCATCTATATGCTCAGCTAACTACTGGTAAATTATACTTTATTTATAGGCAAATTGGCTTTTTTATTGTTTATATATACATGAGCAATTTTTCTCAAGTATAAGGAACCCACTAGAGATCACCTATTTATATAAATGAGTGCTCACTTTTCTCTTTGTAATGAAACTGTGGGTACAATTGTGATTACAAGCGTTAGAATGTACATTTTTGTCTGTCTACGATCTCCTTGGCTGCAGAAGAGTTTTTAGAAACTATATGGCACTAGACACACATGAAAAGCACTGCAAACATTACACTGTCATAAGCTGGCATGCCATAAATAGAATTATTTTCCTCAACTTACCAAGCAATTTTAACATTCCTGTTTGTCCTGTATACTTGTAACAGTTTAGAGAGTAGAATGCAGATAAAAAAGAAAAAAGATAAGCGTCAGAAGAAATTACAGAAAATCCTTCTACTGAAAGCTATAGAGCTGATTTTTGAAATGGCAGTAGTAGGCTGCCAGCAAATCATATTCTCCTTAATCAGCTTAGAAATTTAATGATAAAAGGTGGAATCTAAGCATTTGTAAGGTGCTTTCATTTGATTGTTTTGAAGAAAGGTGTCTGTACTCAAATTCTGAGACACACTCAGCTCAGTACTTGTCCACCTTTTAACATTTCTACCACGAGACGAAATTTGCAATCATGCCTTAACAGAGGTCAAGAAAGAGTGGAAAAGTATGGATGATGCAGGAAAACGTAAGAGAAGCACACCACAAAAGTACATGGAAAGTGAGACTTTCTGCTGGAATTAAAATATGCCTCATGCCAGCCCACACCGTTATCTTATTTTGAAGGTCATTAAATTTAATCAGGTCAGTCAAATGTTTGAGCAGAAAAAAAACATAAGTACTTAAGGTATCTGCAGTCAATAAAACACATCTTAAAAATTAAACCTTAATCTTGTTGCCAAAATTTGAGCAATACACATTAAAAACTTCTAATAAAGGTACATTTGTAAAAAAGCCACATTGTAAATTCAGACTTAACTTGGAAGTTCATTAGAGCAAAAAGAAATATAAATAAGCTGTTAATTATAAGATGATTATCAAAGTTTTTTCTTTTTTCCTCACACTGTACAATGGTACAGTGTACAGTGACACTTAATACAGATGGATCGACATTTATCTTAAGTACTTCTGCTTTCAAAAGTTGATTCACAGCCTACTCCACTGAGCAGATGGCAGGAGCACATGATGGTTTCATGTAGCAGGCTATGTTCAGTGCAGCCAAGACATGTCAGTCCTTTTTGGTTCAGGTACAAACACAGTACTAACACATCCTGGGTAAATTTCACATGGAAAGGCTAACAGCTAATCTCTGTAGTTTCAATCAGTTGCAGAACTGGGGAATGTGTGCACCAGCCCCAGAGTCAGTAGCTCTTCTGGCAGGCAGAAATGACAAATGATTTGGTTTGTCTGCAGTGGAGCATGCTCATTAAACTGATGGTTAAATCTCATCCAGACAAGCCAGCAATCAAAATCAAAAAGCAAAGTATTCTTCCTTTAGAATGACAAGAGCTTGTTCTGTCCCTCTCCCCTACAGATATTAAAAAGGACCTGTGTGTAAATCTAATAATAGAAGCCATTACAATTACTGGCATTTTATAATGGAACTCCTTACCAGAATTTTCATACGCTTCAAAATTGAAATGAGGTTTCCTGTCCTCCGCCACATGGTCGTAAGTGATGTGTGGTATAGTCAACATCCTATCTGGAGAAGAAGGCCCATTGTCCTTGTCTAACTTAAATTTCTTCTTTTTAACCTAAAAAACCCACATACATTAAATTACTCAAACCAAGCTACATTTAGTTGTCTCTTCAGTAACGTCTTCAATAACAATGCAGTCCCCAATGAGTTATAACCAATTAAAAGAGGTCCTGACCAATTACATTTTCATTATGCTATACTGTGTTTCTCATTATGTTGGCCCCCTCATCCTGCTAAAACTAGAATTCTTCACACTGTCATTACCAAATCCCTTGCCTGCAATAAAAAAAAAAAAATCTGCTAGTTCTGCAGCAGTTCATATAAATCAAACTATTCTAGAATATCTTTACCATTTTATGGATGCAATAAATCATACCCTCAGCAAAAAGCAAATGGATATATTGCTACTGAACTCAGATGACCCTTGGAAATACAAGGGAAGATTTCTGCACAACATCCTCCCCTTCCATCTTGAGATTACTGTGCAATACTTTTACAACAGAGAGGACAGAGTATTACTTAATCTAAAGATTCTGATGAAGTTTTTTTTGTTGCTGTTTTTTAAACAAAATTTTAACTTACGGAATCCGTTTGAATGACTTTTTTTTTTTTCCCTTTCCTTATAGTTTTCCAAATAATAACAGTAAGTTACTGATCGATGAGCCTCAGTTAGGTCATTATTACTCTTTTCCAAACCCACAGATCCATTAAAAAAGTCAAGTTTGGGGAACTGAAGCAAATTAACTTATAGTTTCTGATGTCTATATACCGAAACTGTAAAAACCGAAATGTAAATAAAAATTTGAAACCACATAATAATCTGTAACACAAACAAAACAAATAGTCTCTAGAGCAAATTCAATCTAATTTAAAATTTTTTAATTACTCTAATAGGAAACATTAGTTACTCATACCATCACCGATTTCTTTGGTTTTGGACTGGGTGACAGCAAATGGTAATTCCTGGCAGGTTTTCGAATGTATATTTTCCATGTAGAAGAGTCTGGGTTTTCTGCAGCGTAGCATCTCCATGCAGTCTAGAACAAATGTTTTAAGCAATGGAATAATTAATCAATCACATTAGTACCTCATTGTACAACACAGTAATTTCCAAATATCACGTTAGCCATTCTTTGTTTATTTTTATTCTTGAATTTGCCCACTGGAAACATAAACTCAGCATGGTTTAGAACCCTTATTTAGTAAACACAAACCACACAGTTAGAACTGGGCAAACCGGAAAGAAAGATCAGTCTTTTCAAGTGCAATTTTGTTCTCATTAGCAACAAACAAATAACGAGAGAGAACTCTAGACTGGATTCAACTTCTTACTCTGCCCCAGTTTCCCTACCTGACTTCCAGCATTTTACCTATTGCATTCTGTGTTTCAGGCTCTTACTCAGAAAGAAACAAGAATTGTTTTTCCATGCCTCACAAGAGTACTTCCAGGAAAAAAAAAGGAATTGTGATGTGATCAGTAGGGCTGTATTCATATGAAGAAATGAACCTGATGGCACAATGGAATAGTACCAGTGGCTAACTAGGAACCAAAACCCAAAACCAATCCTCTCTCTTGCCAGCCACAATGATTAAAGTACCACATTCTAAGACAAAAAGGAGGAAAAGCCGAGCTAGGAAACAAGAACAACACGAGACAAAACACTACTGTATTCTTTCTTAAATGTCTAAACATATCTGAGTTGAATAACAGTTACTCTCCAAATTAAAAAGGCAGATCCCCACTTGCACACTACATAAAAAAAGGACACGTATACACAAACAAAATCTTGAGGAGGAAAGGCCAGAAAATGCCAGATGAAAGAAACAAAGTAGGGTAGAATGACAGAGGAAAACAGAGAGCAGCTGGAAAGTAAAGGATCAGACAATCACCATATAATTCCCTCCATGGTTAATAGGACACTGGAAGAAACAACTGGCCTCTAGAAGAAAACAAGAAGGAATACAGGGAAAGAAAATCACTCATCTGAGATGTTCTCATCTTGTACTTATTTTGTAAACATCTTGGTTCAAGAATAATCTTTTTAAAAGTTATTTGTAGAACATTTATTACATTGGGCTTTCAGAAATTCAAGACTATGATTAAATCATAATTACTACTATTAAGAGCAGGTAGTCAGCAAGTCATTGTCTGTCCTCTACTCCTCCTTAACATTTCTGATGGAGGCAAGTACAACATTCTGGACATGAAGTCTCAGGTTTCCCAATAATTCGGTGTCGATTTCCCAAAAGAATCAGTGGGAACACTAAAAAAATCCATTCTTTATAAAACCATACGATACGAGTCTCACAATTTTTGGCTAATCTCTGGCTATAACCAGAGTCTTTTTCACATTAACTCTGGAACTGTTTAGTTTAAAGCATAAACTTTACAGTTAGCTACTGTTTCCATAAAGATCATGACCTGGAAATCCACACTGACTCATGAAGCCAGAAAAATAAGTCATATGAGAATGCAAAAATGGTATGGCTTAGGTGTACATCTAGTTTTCTTTTAAATTTGATCTCTGTGCTTCTAAAGCTATATGCAGATACTGAGCAGAGGGAGGAAAAGATTAGAAAAACCTAGAATGAAATAATATTAATACTTCTACAGGGTGCAATGCTGGCTCCAAGGAACTAAAGGATAAAATCTCATTGAGCATACTGACACTGAACTGCACCTGCATTTATAACAGCGGGATCAATATTTTCCTGCCTGTAAGTTATCCTACGTGAAAAGGTTGATTTTGCAGAATCCCAGTGGTTCTCAGCCACCTATCCTGGAGCTGAAAAGTCCAAACAAGACTTCCTATTTACCATTCTCACTTATTTCTCCTAAATTTGAGATTTTTAAGAATTTATTTGTCCCAAGGAAACCGAAACATATTTGACATTTGTCTTTACAAGCAGCAACTTCTTAAAAGTACAGTTTTACACGAAGTCTCCTTTCTGTTTTTTCACTACCACAAGCATGATAATTCATAACTTTGTCCCCAGGTAAATTGTTTAATAATTACTGGGTAACCTTCAGTTTTGATTTTAACCACCTGAATTAAACAGTTTGCACTAATTTGGAAGTGTATTTTTTTGCTCATTAGTTTACATTAAAGGCTGGATTTCCAAAACTTGCATCTGTAACTCCTGTACAGTTTTTAATGGGAATCAGGCATGGAAAAAGTGCCAACGGTTTGGGGGAAAAAAAGTATTATAAATGGAAAGAAATGACTGTATGCAATATGCAGGAACTCAGTACCTGTATGAGTGAGGCAGCAGCTGGAATTTGACGGTTGAAATGTTTCTGTCTTTGTTTCTGTTGTACCTTTAGGGCAAAGCCTGAACCAAGAATTCCCTGTGGAAAGAAAACACACTTTTTTTTATTTTATTTTTTTAAGGGTAGGAAAGAACCACACATAAGCTTGCCAAATTTTGTTGTATTAATAAACTTCTATTCAGCATCATAAAATCCAACTAATTATTTAGAGGAAATGACTTAATACAGCAAAGTTTTTAGACTCAGTTATTATTACTTGTTGAAACGAACAGTGAATGCTACCATGCTCTGATGCAAAGCCTGTTGGATTCAGCTCCTAAAGAGGAAGCAGAAATTATATTTCATACCCTCTAAAAGCCTCACAAATGCTTGTGAAGGGGAATAACAGAATAGGGAAAAATATCAACCTGATGTGCTTAACTTCATTTTTATGAGAAAGTAAGCTTTGGTATGGCATGATTCAGGTCATGTGGTATGGTAATTTCTATTTCCATATGTTAATCCATGGTGGGAGGGGAGGAGAGAGGATGAAGAAGAGGAAAATGCATATTTCAAAATGGTCAGAACTTCAGTGAGTTTGACATAAGCCCACCTAATTCACTCTCAGGACAAGGACTAACAGCTTTGGATGGTGTACCACCTGAACTAGACTCCAAATGTAGTGCAGCTATGAAGTCCAAATTTAAGTAAAGACCAAGTCATTTATGTAGTCATTTGCACAGTTATAGACATATTTAACACAAGTTTTACTAACACAGGTAAAAATGAAATCTTCTATAAATCAGCTTACATGATTACACCTACTCATAATTCTTTTTCTACATATAGCAGAAGGATCAGAGCAGCCAGGGATCTTGGTTCAACCTCTAAGAACTGTATTAATCATCAAGTATTTTGAAAGGAACAAGAAATGCCCTTCCTCTTACGTTCATTTAGTAAAGATCAAAGAGGTAATGATGCTCAAACATCACATATTTGGGAAATGAAGGATCATTTCTAGATCCAGAAGCCATACCAGTTGCATTTAGCCACAACAATTACTTTTGACTGTGATCTCAGCCAGATCCCCTTACTTAAAATGGCAACGAGACAGCATGCAACAGATCTTCAAACCCTAAATTCCCCCCTTGGGCCAACTCACAAGAACAACTTGATTCAGTAAAGAAAATCCCACTGATAAAGGGGTGTTTGTTGTTGTTTTGCTTCAACAAAGATTAGGGAAATCTGACAGGCAAACATAAAGCACGGCTGTGAAGGCATGGCTGCCACACAATCATTTATAAAACTCCTTTGTTGGCATTCAAGTCTGATTTTAAAAACCCTACCAAAACAAACAAATAAACACACCACCACCACTCTTCAGTCAAAAAAAGTAGCTTTGGGCATTTTTCATACAAATAATTTCATTTACCAGATCTCTCTTCTAAAATAAATGTGAAAGATATTAGAATGAGGAGGGGAGAAACATACGCTCTAATAGCAAATTGATGCTGGAGAGTTTAAAAAACTACACTTAATTATCCTCCTCTGCAAAAGGTTATGTACCTTTAAAGTAAGTAACTAATTTAAAAAAGCCACTGGAATTTTAGTAGCTATTATTTCACATTGTGAAGAATTTTTGTGAAGGTACTGGCGTAAAGGTATTCTCGTCCACCTTGTACTATCCCCACTACTTCTCTACCACAACTACACAAATATCTGCAAACACAATCGTCCTTGTCACTGAACTGAAAAACCTGCAGAAAAAAAAATCATTTTAACCACAAGTTTCAGGTGGCACAAACATTTTAAAAACACAATTCAGGGATATTGCTGAATTAGTGAAAAACATACCCTTAACTACCCTTGGCACTGAATATTTGTGTTTTCAAACCACAGCTTAGGTTTTGCTGACTGTGAATTTACCCTTGGTACTCAAGTGCCTTGTTTCTTGTTTGAAAGTATTTGGGAACCTGTTTTCAGTGCAAACAAAGTGCCATAACAGTTTTAAAAGGTCAGCTCTAGGTCACTTTTGAAAATGGGACTTTGGTCATGAACAGATGCTAATTTGGCAAAGAACTGCATCAGTGTCCCTAGCTGCTGATTGTTGTCTCTCTGCCAGTGACACCTTTTAGTCAGCTTTTCTAGAAGGAGGATGTGTATGAGAACTCTACAGTTCACCTTGGACCTAATCAATTGAGTAAACTATGAGGGAATGCCTTAAAAAGCCAAAACATCGCCAAGTCGCTGAGTCTAGAAGTAATTAGAAATAACTTCCTTTACACTTCTGAGATGGGCAGAAACAGTACTTTGAATTAAACATCTTTTTCTCAAAGACATCCCAAACCTAGTGTTGCATACAAATACACTGCATATTTACTTAGTTACTTTCTACAAGCACATAGATTTCAAATACAATATAAAATTTTAATACAAAGCTTTCATGACATCAGATTAAACAAAAGGTTAAAGAATCAGTAACAAAAGTTTCCTCTGATGACTAATGAGTCAACGCCAAACTGACAGCAAAAGTGAAAGATAACCTACCGCAGGTAGTGCAAAAAATGAAATTGCAAATACTGAAAAACAAGATGCAATGGTCTTTCCTATCCAAGTCTGAGGCACTTTATCTCCATAGCCAATAGTTGTAACAGTCACCTGCAAAGAGAAATATAGAGAGTATTACAGCAAGTATTAACATGGCAGTTTTGGGTTGTTGTTCTCTCTTCCTTTTGTATGTATTTTAAAGAAACATTAGCTACATTCCTAACTCTCCCAGTGACACACTGTGTGAGACTAATGAAGGTATCTCTTCTTTCCTGGTTTGCTTCCCCATCTAATACCAGTTGGAAAAACATAAAGGAAGTTGAATTACAACAAGATACACGTTTAAAATCTTCCAAAGTAAAACCATTAGTTTATGTCTTCATGGCTGAGGCAACTGTACAGCATATGAAGTTACTGGGATATAGGCTGCCTGCCCATGTCACAGACTTTCCTAAGGGAAAGGCTGCCAACAGTTCTGAACTGGTGATTTTGTTTATGGGCATGAGATGTTTGCTGAAAGTATTACAGGGCTGTTGCATAAAAAGAGCAAACACATACTGTAACCATGCACTATGCCTGGGGTCAGACATCAAGCGTTCTAGAGATAATATTAGTATAAATAGCAAGAGAAGCTGAAAAATTTCCATGTAGTAAAGATCCTGAAAACAGTCTCATGAATCACCAATTCATATAAAACACTGAGAGCAAGAACAGATAATTTAAAGCACACATGCAGGAAACATCTGCTGAGTTTTGCCTTTCAAAACACTGAAGCAAAGATTACCACCACAGTGATGCAGCATAGCAAGGCTTAATGAGTAATTATTTGCATGAGCTCAAGGAAAGAATGTATTTGTTTGAAGCAGAAGGATACATCTGGCATCTGAGAGCAATTTAAATTCACCTATTCCACCAGCTATTTCTGAATTTGGAAACTGGAGAGATTTTTATCTGTGACTTCGAAGAAGGCTAACTAGATCAGAGCATGGGAAACCACACTCTAAAGCAGTTGAAGCTCAAGCTCACCTCAATTACTGGCTGCTCAGACTTTCTTCTGACAATATGGGTCTCCAGCTGCCCAGGACACAGAAGTTTGTCCCACAGTAACATACACAGGCCATTCCCACCCTGTCCTGCAGCTAGCTCACCTACCTGTCTGCTCTAACACACACTACTCAGCACCTGCAGAAATGCAGGCAATGCCCAGGGCAACATCTCTACTTGAGGACAGAAGGGCAGATTTATATAAACAACAAGATGGTTGTTTAGGGGGTGAAGGGATGCAGAACTTGTCTTTGGGGAAATAAAAGCTCATGACAAGAACTTCAGGGAAGGTATGGCTGTCACCCACTTTAACAATTCTCCATTCCTACTAGAAGATGAGAGGAAAATCCTGCGTATGTAAATTTTGACCTGGGATGTACCTCAAACACACAAAACAAGCCATCCATACTTGAACTGTCCACCCTCCTCTAAGCAAAATCATTATGTGTCAGCCAAACACATGACAAAGGGGCAGCTTTAGCTGCTTGAGGTGGTGATGTTTATTGCAAGTTTATTGCCAGTTGCTGATACTCAAAATATTCAAGAATTGGTTTTTAATTTTTAATACAAGTTTTTTAAATATGGTTTATTTACAAAACTGTTTCATACTCTACAGAAGTACTTCAAATAAGGTAAGTACCCAAGTTCCTTTGCTTGTATTCCCCAAAATTGTTATTAAAATACCACTTTAATTTAAGTCCTGATGAGGGGCTGAAGGGGCAATGTTATCTCCTTACCTACATAAGAGGGTGGTTTAAAAAAAATTCCGAAGTCTAATTACAATTTCACATTCAAAAATACAGTATAAAAAAAGGAAATATAATTATAGGAAAAGTTATGGCTGCCAAGACCTTCTTACAGAAAAGATTATTACAGAAAATCGTTGTTTATTCCCTCATTTTTGAAAAAAAATTATAAACCCTTTTAACTGAAAAATTTTACCAACTATTCTGTGTTACAGTCTTCAAATCATGTTAATTAAGTAGAAATGTAAAAATAAATAGGTGCTTTTGAGGTGACTAAAGTATAACTGAAGAATAATTCATATACATATAAGAAATGATTGTCTCCCCTTTGCCACCACACCCCTGCCAATCCCTTCTGAATTGGTCTATGTGAATCATCAGTGACACAAAAAAAGTATTTCCTGTGATGTTTGTTTAGGAGGGTTTTTAAAAAACATCTTGGAAATTAGGTTGCAAATTAAAGTGTGCATTTAATTTAACATTTTCCTCTGCCCTCTTAACTCTAAACCATCTACAAATTCATTGTAGACCATTTTCTTTTCCCCCAAAATACATGCTGCTGAAACCTTGCATGCCGAGTTTCTGCCCTAAATGATTTTTTAGAGCCAGATTATAACCTCCTAAAGAGTACAATACTAATTTTACAATTATAAAATAAGATATTATAATGGAAACACTGACTCAAATTCCACTCTAGCATAGTAAACATGTTGGCATAATGAAATTAAATTGATACAAGAGCTCACACATTAAATTTCATTGAAAAGTAACATGTAAAACAATTGTTTTAATTAGGAACAAAATCATTTTCATCCACTGACTATTTTAGAACTTTGATCAGATGAACATCATCACAGACTTTGGTATTAAGACTAATGTTGTTCCTATTAAATATGCATCAATAGTCTGAAGGAGAGAATATGAAGCAAAAACCCACACAGGAAGAAGAAATAGTAATGTTCATCTGCACTGAATGGGGAAGGGATTTTAATCTAGGTTATATCAGCCTAAAGTGAGTACAGGAAATTATCAGGTAAGTAAGGATATTCTGTTGATGAAATCCTTACTGTGTGCCTTGCAAAATTTTGGATAGTTACATAGCTATAAAATAGAAGAATGCATGATTTTGAGATATTAAAAAGGCAGACAACACAGCACTGAGGAAGTAAACACAAGGTTAAGGATTAAAAAAGCCAAGCATTAAAGCAAATGAGGGAAAGTCACCTAATAGAAAATACCTTATCTACTTCATTTCTAAATTTACAGTACTGCAACTTCAAAATCAATTGCAATAGATATTGCTCTGCATACCAGACACGACTCAGAATTTTCTGATCCACTTAAAATACCTATCTTGATTAAAGCAAATAATACAAGAGCAACATTCAGTCATATACCAGAAACATTGACCAGCTCCCCGACTCCATTTCAACTGAACTACAGTAAATTTCAGAACAGTCTGAATGCTCTTCTGTACACCTAGGTGTTACAAACACATTAGAAGCCCATTTCTTGACATCTTATTCAGTCAACTGCATTCATGCAGGTTGAATATAATGTACAAACTTTCCAAGCTGCTGAAACCCTGGCAGCACAAGTGCAAACAGATTGATGTCCTGCATTTATTTTCCTGTGAAGTATGCTATATAAAGCTAAAAAAACCCCTACTGATCTTTCTGGATTTTGAATTCTTTTCCAAACGGCAATATTCTTCTTCCTTGTACACATAAAGATGCTCATGATAAGAACAGATTCACACAACTGAAATTCTTCTTTCTGATCCCAGTCACCTCTATGTGCATTGCAGCACTCTGAGAAAATACAAGCTACATCCTTCAAATGAACAAGCTAAGAGACTGTTCTACAGGTCACAAATATTTTGAAACACTGGAATTAAAATTGCAATGCAAAGCTGGAAAAAGGACTTCCTTGTCACTACAATTACAAACATGTGAAGGAAATGTTTGGATTCTTCTTGTCCTTAAAATATCAAAGTCACTTTCATGCAGTTATCATTGCAGGCTCACACCATCGTTTTCGATGCAACTGAAGTACATGAATGAGACATAACCACATCTGAAGGACACTGAAACACTTCTAATAACTTAGGATATGGAATGAAATGGAACTGCACATCCAGTTGCAAACACAACCAATAGAGTACATTAACTTCAGTGTCATGTCTCTCTAATAATATATCCTCAGTTTTGCCTAAACATTGCTTTTGGATCTTAGTTTAATACCTCCTCAAGGTGTCATTTTCAGTCATTGCCAGTTCCAAACAAATTATTGATCACTCTAAATCTCCTAATCAAAAGATGGCCCAAACTAAACATCTATACTTGTGAGATCACAGAGATAAACAAGAAGAGTCTTTCAAAAGACCCATTTCAACAGGAGCACAACTTGTGCTAATTACTGAAATTTAAATGAAAGCTAAATTCTTTTATTATCATTATTTTTTCTAGATTCCAACATGGAAAATTATCTCTATTTTGAAATACTTTGTTTCATCAAATGAAAAACAACTGTTAATTCTGTATTATTCTAGATAAAATGTTTGTTCCTACCTCCTTGTTATCTTTTGATAGAGGTTTAAAGATTTGAGAATTAGGAAAAGAAACTCCAAGAGTGTTCCCTAGATGTAAGAAAATCTACATCTGTACTTTGTAAGTAACAATTTTAAAAGGTTTCTCCACATCTACCCCAAAGATCTTCATTGAATAAGAACAAAATGTAGTTGGAGCTGCTCATGGAGTTAAAGCTCAGAGATGAGAAGGCAGCTGCAAAATGAAGAGATGGCATGCAAAAAGCATTTTAAAATATCTTCATCTTTCAATCACTGCTCCAACAATTCCTAAAATAACCAACTCCCTCATAAAAACTCAAACACGTAATTCCAAAAATTATAATTAAAAAAAATAAAAGGATACAATAGATCTATAGTTGGTATTCTTGACCTGTAAACCACGTAGAGATTAAAAACTTCTGTCAAACACTGAAGTCAGCATACAGTCCTCAATGGTTTTTTTAATTAAGAAAAGGGGGGGAAAAAGGGTTCTGAATAACACAAGATCTCTTTTATGAAGCTATTTTTAAAACTTATGTGCAACTATTTTATAAATAAAACTAGATGTCTTCTAATTTAGCAAAAGTTTTATGCATGTGAAGTTTCAAGTGGTATTTCCTGCAACTTTTCAGCAAAGTTTTCCCCTAGTTTTGATTTTGAATTTACAATAAGTACATACTGATAGGCTTTGCTAAATAAGAATTGGTTTTATGCACGTTTAGAAGTAAGCAAACTTGTAAATTTTTTGTGGAATTTGGTCCTTAGTGAGAAAGCATATCTTCTAATCTATAAAAATTAAAGGCACAAGAAATTCTTAACCAAAGCTGTTACTTGCAGAAAACTGCTTGATTCAATTCAAAGCAACAGGCACAGTGTAATATCCATGCATGGCTATATTCAATAATTGCTTGTGGCAAACCGTGCTCATGATCAAAGAGACTGTTAGCACGGACCACATAATGGTTTTCCTGAAGGATGTTTGTTCCAGTGTGAAGGTTGGAAATTGTGTACTCATTCAGTGGATATCAAAAGAACAACTATTCTCACTTGGTCTTGGGCATGATTGAAATGAATGCTAAAGGAGGGGGGAGGCTTCAGGAAGGTGTGAGAAAAACCCAACAACAACAAAACAAAAACCCATAAACAAAACACTGAAATCCACAAAGCCCCCAGAGGCAGTGAGCAGGTAACATTCTCTGAAGATAGTTGTCTCTGATAGATTCAATGAGAGCAATTATAATGTTTTTTTAAAGCATCTTTTTTAATTTTGTTTTTAATTAATTCATGGTTTTATTGTCCCTCTATATTAGGTCTTTAAGACTGTCAGTCTGGACACCAAGGATGACATAAGCAGACTAATTTTGAATACTGGCACTGGGGAGCTGAAAGATGTATCGCGTTACTTGTATTTTACTTGCTAACACTAAATTTGTCTTTTGAAAGACATGCAGATATGCAGCCACTGGCAGAATTATTTATACAACTTGCACTGCATTCAAAACCAGCAATAATATAGACAAATCTTTATGCCATAAGATAACCTTAGGTTTCTTCAAGAAGCCCATAACTGACTTGGTGAATAGCTACAGCCCAGAGTTCTCAAGGAAATTCAAATAAAGCCCAGGAGGCCAATTTACATATGAAAATGGAAAAGCAATACAGATTTATAAATAACAACGACAATGACGAACATTTAATTAGAAGTTATGAACCCTATGGGTATGCCTATAGTCAGCAAAGCACAGTAATATAAAAATACACAATTCCAGATGCAGTTTAGTTGTGGTAACACAGACCTTTTATATGGTTTATTTCAGCTATATTACGTGTTCTATTACTGCTGCCCAAAGAACTTGTTTAGCCGTGTACACATACACCGAGATAACAACAAAGTGCAACACTGTAGAGTGAGAAAAGGGCTGTGAAAACGCTAACAAGGACTTTTTGAAGCATTATCTACTAGGTAAGGCAAGTGCACTTTCAGAGAAGTGAGATCAGCTGCGTTGCCAGATGGATCACCCATCTATGAGACAGGAGCTGTGAATTATCCTCTTCCGCATGTTCACTTCAAAACAGACTGAGACAGGTTTTCCAGTGACCAGAATTTCTGGTGTTTGAGCGATTCAGAAAATTCTGGCTAAAACATAACCAAAACTTCTGTGATTTAACACTTTGAGAAGGCTTTTGTATGAGTTTAGACCTTCATTAGGAAAACTTCTTGTGACCTCCCAGTTATGCATAGAATCCTAGAATGGTTTGGGTTGGAAGGAACCTTAAACACTACTTAATTCCAGCCTTCCACTAGACCTGTTGTTCAGAGCTCCATCCAACCTGGACCTGAGCACTTCCAGGGATGGGGCATCCACAACTTCTCTGGGCTAACTTCTTCACTATCCTAACTTTATAGGGCTCTTTCCTAGCAGAAAGCATGAAGAATATTACAGTATCAAAACACCAGATATGGATGGAATCGAATCCATTTCAGTTTTGTTCTGCTAAATCTTTTTTAGCAGTTAGCGGAGACATATCAGAGCAGGAAAAGGACACAAAATTCTACTTTTAATATTAAAGAAATTACACTATGTGTTCATTGAATGCAGTCTCACACTTGAAGTGGAATGCTGCAACACAATAGAAGCTATAACAGAGAAAGAATATTATGATAATTAAATTTATTGATTAAATAAGTTTACTGTAATTAGTAAGAAAAAATAACTGGCATGCCTAACTGAGCAATAATTCCCTGAAAGGAGAATATTTCAATATCCTGACAGATCGTGCTGCTTCTGTGGAAGGTTTTACTGTATTTTTAGTCAGCCAATCTGGTCTGTCACATACTCAATTTTTAATGGCTACGCCAATGACAGCATGTGTTTTTAAATGCAGCTACATCTGCCACTGTTAATTACTGAGTCATCTGACCACTGTAGTGGAAAATAAAAATGCCATAATGACATGAAAGCATTGAAAAAGCTACTTGACAGAAAGCCACTTCCCTGTGCTACACATTAAGTCCTCTGATCCTAAGAAAGCCTGTATTTAACCATGGCAGACAGCAAGAAGAAAGAATCCTGCAGCAGATCACAGTAGCAAAACAATACAACAAAATCTGTTGTATTCAAAAAGGGCTACATATGCATTTCAGCACCAGGACTTGCTCATCAATAGATCCTGAAACAGTAAGTGGTACTGTTTGTAGAGAGAAGACCATATTAGCACAGACACAGAGAACTTTATTAAAAATATTTCTTAATATATATTCTTATATATATATATTATTAGTGAAACAGAGGTGTTAGCCCTATCATTCTTGTACATATGACTTATTATAGTCTTATTTTAAACAAAAAAAATAAAGAAAAACAATGCCTTTTGATTTAAAGCAACACAGAAAAAGCTCTAGAAGAACAGCACATTTTGAAAATGCAAACATGGTATCATTAGTGATGCCTATGCATTTTAAAGATCTGTAGCACTTAAAATGATGATGGTTTGTTTTATTAAGGTAATAGAATTAAAGCAGATAAAAACAAGTCATTGCTTGAATGCTAATGATAAGGAAAAACAGCTTCCAGAAAGTACCTTTCTTTGAACTGTACTATGAAAAGGAAAGGGAAACAATTACAGACAGGAAATCCCAGAACAAAACAGCCAACCCAGTATGTGTGTATCATGTGAGAAAATAAAAAGAGGGAATTGTTACTATTGCAGAAGAAACAAAATTAAAACGTTGACAAAAATATAATCCCAGAATAGAGCTGCCTCACTATAGTGAGTACACATAATAAATGAAAACAGAGAGACAACTGTCACTAGCAACATCAAGAAAGCAGAACTTTATTAGCAGAGCTAAAAATACATCTACACCAAAGTGCGGCAGCACCTCAGAGAAACCAAAGAAATCTCTAAACAAGATTGTGTGTGGATACAGCACAGGCAAATGCCAAATAAGGATACTATGTGGCTTCCAAAGCAATATAAACACTTTAGAAGAGTCCTGTGACTGGATTTCCCAAGTATCTTAGATGCTTCTTGCTCTGGAATTAGTCCCTTAATGAACTGGGAATTACCATCACAGATCAAATTGCAAAACATAGATATCTGTTTTAGGGGAAAAAAAAACAAACAACAACAAAGACTGGAAAAAGAAAGCCTAAACACTACCCCCCAGAAAAACCCCAACTGTGATTTAGGAAGACTCTTACCATCTTAGACAGTTGAACACTACCATGAGAAAGGTAGCAAGAAGTAATCACTGTAATAGTAGGGAAGAGAGGATAAAAAATAGAATGCATGTTTCTAAATTTTTGATACATAATTTGATCATTTTGGATCTCATAAGACTACAAACACAAATGAAACTCCTGATCATCTACAGTATTTTCATAGTTTCACAGAATTACAAAACCAGAAAGCATATTGAAGCAGTAAGAAGCCATTTCAAAGTGATGTTCTTACTCCACACTTGCTTGAATTTTACTCCACCCTGGACAATGTTAACCACTTTCAGCACACATGAAATTGCTATACTTACTACTCCCCACCACAGGGCATCTGCATAGCTGCCAAACTCTGTTTCTCCAGAATCATTTACAGCGTCTTTCTCGGCCAGGTATACAAAATAAGAGGAAAAAATCAGACCCAGAAATCCAATGTAGAGAGTAGTTATCAGTTCCTGCAAAGAGAATAAAAATAATGGCATTATGACATCATTGAGATGCTTAAATTACCTAACACCGATGGGTTATAAAAGATAATTGGAAGAGAAGAAGGCAATTTCAGCAATTGATAAACATTGACAGTGACTGTTGGTTGGGCAATTTTTAACAAAAATCCACTGAGCTCAACATTGAAAGTATTTACAGCACAGCTGATGACCTGGTCCAGCATATACATTGCCAACAGGCAGTCAGAACAACCTCTTCACTTCACAAGCACCAAACCACTTCTGGTCCCCAAAAAGTACTTGGATAACTTTTTCAAACAGTGCCAGATTCAAAACAACTTCGGAATTTAGATACATATTTTAAGAAAAATTCAGACTAGTTTTCACCAAGTGTCATTTTCTGTTGTTATAGCCAACTACAAGTCAAAATCTGCCCAAGTCAGTGAATATTTTAGGAATTTTTTTCCCCTCGAACAAGGCAGAACAACCATACTTGGTTAAAATAAAGTATAACCAACTATATTAAGTACAACTGACATCATCAGCGTGTCTGTATATATGTCATTCTGAATCTAAGGACATTTGCATCAACTGTGTCATTCCTCAGCCTGATCAATACCTGCTCATACCTGTCTGTGTATGAACACCACTGATCCCAGCAGCCTCCACGTGCCCCCCTGACGATCAACATGCAGCATTCGTAAAATCTGCAGAAAACGGATGCCCCTGGAACAAAATTTTCAAATTAATGAAGACACTAAAGATGTTAGGGAAGAAATAGAGAGGGGAAGTCTGTGTCTTCCAAAGGACCATTTTAAGAGACGTATAGTATTTTATGTTAGACTTGGCAGCCTGTCTCTTTTCACTCCATTCACTGATCTTTCATCTTGTTTGTTACGAAGACAGCCTGGAAAGATTGTGCAAGGGAAGGACTGACCTTTTTACATAAGGCTAGTAAGGATAACTCAAGGATTCAGGATTTTGGACACAAACAGAGAATGCTCTAGAAATCATTCATCAATGCACATTTGACCTGCTTACCAGGATGGGAAACAACATGCAGAATCAGCTAATTAAAGAGTTGATTTCCTTACCTTTGAGGAATTTCATAGGCAATTTGAACCAGAGAGTCCAATAATATTTTAAAATACCCTTTATGGGAGTCACTGCAATCCTTGGGTGTTCCTGCAGCTAATGTGCAGAGCACAGTACAGTGTCATGTACTTTATTGTTCAAGAAAACCAAGTGATGTGACCTTCCTGAGCACAAGGTGGATTCAGGAATTCACAACCACTAATCCCAGACATTTTATGAAGAGGTAGCTTGAAGACATCAGAGATATGAAGCACGAAAGGGTTGCTATAAAACTGAGCCACAAAACTAAACCAGGATTTGGGTAGAACCCAACTTGGTGGGGAAAGGGGGCAGGGGTATGTGCATCTCTGCCCCCACCAGTCATAAATGCATTACAACAAGATTTTATTTTCTCTGCACTTAGTGGGATCATTGTTTCACACCTGTACATGACTGGTGATCTGCTTTGTTACAGGACACTGACCAGAGATTTGTTTTCTCCTGCAAGAATTGAAGTAGGAGGTAAAAAAAAGAACCCCACCTTACTCAGATAGCACTAATTTCTTTTATTGCTTATAATTACCTGATAGCTGAGGTTGCAAAGACTTGACCTTTAGAGCCCACACAAAGAACTATCATGGAAGCAACAACAACAATTAAATCTGGAAAATAAAAGTCAATTGAAAAAATTAGTTTGTAGCATCTTGCAATATTTCTGCAAGGATGTTACTAGAACCAATTCCAATATTACTTTAACAAATTGAACAATTACTCCTAATCATATACCAAGAGATCTCTATTGTACCATGTAAAGAAAATATACTTTTCAGATATGACAGAAAAATTTTACTGGGACGGGTCTAAGGTGGCCACAGTCTAGATGAATTAAGAGTTACTCTAATGCAGTCTGCAATCCCTATTAGCAGGAGGAATTTCAGCAGTTTCTACCTATTCTCTCTTCCGTGTATTTTCTTTTCTTTTCTGTGTTAGACAGTATTTTCACTGACAGAGACTTGGGGTTTTTGTATATAAGAAAACTGCCTTACTACCATTTCATCTCTCGAGGTCTAAAAGGGAGAGAAAAATCGGAATTAGTGCATAAGTCTAATTTAGTTTAAGTCAGTCAGGACTGTACTGTAAATCTCCATGCTTCAGGTCTAGTTAATTTTGGAAAGGAACTTTGTATTTTGGAGAATTAAATAGCTCTTGATCTATAGCTGGGAAAGTGGAACTATGTTTTGCTTTCTAGACTGAATTAAATTGGATAATGTTTCAGAACTCATGGTGTTCTAGGTCTAAGGAGAAATGGACTGTGTTCAGAGTGCAAAGATACAGTCAAAGGCTTTTTAGAGTTGCAGTCACACCTGAGATAGTTGTTATTTTTATATATGTATGGATGGATACACAGAGAAGCTAAACTGAATTATTTTATGATTTTAAAAATACTCAGGTACAAAATTTTGTAATTTATATTCAGCAAAATTGTAGATAGTTTATGAAAACCTATATCCTGTACTAAACAACAAATAATGTTTCCAAGTAGTTGAAATAACTATGTCACTGATCAAGAATTACTATTCTTCTATAACAATACTCCTCTTCCAAAATCTGGTTTATTTAGTCCATTTATATTTTAAGTACTTTATGGCAAGGGTCTTTACATACTTCTCTCAATACTGGCTAACAAAATATAGATTGATTTTGAATTATTGTGTTTCTTTCAGGGAAATTTTTAAGTGAATGGCAAACGTTCTAAAAAAAATAATCATTCGTTGCACATATGGAATATAGGGATGTAATTTCCAAGAACACTGAAATCATTTTGGGAAGCCAACTGAGGTGAATACCAAGAAAAGTCAGGTGTCCAGCTCCAAATGCATCCCTGAAAATCATATTTTAATTCAATTGATACACAGAGTAACTACAGTGCATCTATTGTGCTCTACCATGCAGTAAACAGTTCAATTAGAGTGCAAAATAAACTCATAATAAGTTACTCAAACGGTTGCAGGGGCAAGAGGGAGGAAAGGCTGTTCAGTATCTTTAAAAAACACAATTGTAGCTCTTGTGCAGTGTCTGGGATCCTGAGGTCACAGGAGACAGGACCATGGCCAAGACTTATTCCTGGCAAAGCTTCAGATCACTTGTGAAAAGAAAACACTCTGCTCTTCTGGGAAAACAAACCAAGCTACATTTGTTCTCGACAGTGCCATGAATTCCTGAAGGGAAATTCAGATCTACATTCATGTTAATGACAAGAGCTCTCGCTCTAACTTGGCTTCAACTACTGCAGAAATCCAACTCCTAAAACCTTTCAGGGCAAGTTTTACTCATTGTTTACATCAACTTTGCAAGCTGTGCATACTCACCAATGATTGAAATAGGTTTCCTAGCAAAACGAAGCCTTCCCCATACTCCAACATATTTACTGCGGCATCCTGCTGACCATAGCCGAACCACATACTCTGTTCCAAAGAATACCACTAACACAATTTCCTAAAAGAAACAGACAGGGAACTAGGTTAATTCTCTACTGTACTTAAGTCTTTCATCTCTTTTCAGAATGTATTAGGACATGCTAAATAAAACGTAAAATTAGGAAGGTGACAAATATGTCAACCATACCAAAGTGATCTAAAGTAACATAGAAAAACCTGTAAGAGTAAAGAAAGAAAATATTAAGAGCAAATTTAAATACTTTGATCACATGCAGTTTGGCTTGTCTACACGTACTAAAACAGAAAACTATTCTGTGCAATTCACTTGGTCTAATTCAAACAAAAGGTTTCCTGACTGAGCCAAAAAAAACAAGCACAGTCTGTATTTAGAAGATTTTTTTGCTAGCTTATTTCATTTTGGGAAGAGCTGTGCTTCACATTCCATTTACCAGATCAGTTTAGCCACCTTATTTATACTTTTTCAGTCTTCCTTTAATCTCGCATGGATTGAAAAAAGATTTCTAGTACCCAGCACCAATATGTCAGTCTCCGGGCGCACTGAAAATATAGTGAGATTTCTAGAACACCTTTCCCATCCTCTTGCCAATGTTTAGGGACTTTATCAGAAACAGAGATCTTAGTCCTGAAGCATGGCTGGTATCAAGCTACTTGTAAACCACAAGCTAAGGTATTACTTCAGAAATGCCTGCAAAGTGATAGATGTCAAAGACATCTGATATTCTTGGTGATTAGACAAATCACCAAATAGGTTATGTCCTATTTGGAACACGGTCAATGTGCCGATAAACCTTGATTTTCTACAGACCAGATGAGCATGGCATACTCAGCATAGTTTCCCTGAGTATCAGGGAGCTGCAATACTTCCTTATAACTTGATTAATAACTAGTCACATTCTCTACCAGAGCCAGCAACAAAATCTATTTATTGAAAAGGTAAGAGTGGCTTGTAATTGAAAACACAAAACACATGGCATAAAGAAAGACTACAGCTGAGAAACCAATCTCAAAATATCACAGTTACATATGTTAATGCAGATTAAGAGAATGAACTGCTTATTTCAAAGTGTGATTTCATATAAGGAGCAACTGCAGAGAAGACAATGTGCTGCTAAACATCTTGTCCAGCCCCCTCACGTTTCTGCAGGTTACACTGCTGGCGTAACAGATTTTCAAATGAGACTCAAGATGGTACCTAGAATTATTTTCTAAACTAACTGAAACAGAACACAACCTTAGTCCAGTCAAGATGAATGGGAATCATATGATCAGCTTCAAAAATGCAGGGGACATTGCCCTGAATATTGAGCCCTAACTTGTTGAAGTTCAACTCTGTGACACTTTCAGAAAAGCTAGCAGAACATGAGCCAGGACTCTTTCCCTTGGTTTTGACAATCTCATAATCTATGTAAGCTGTCAGATGTAGTAGAACAGCTACCATAATTGTTTATAGTCACTTGTATTCAAGTTAGATTTTTAAGATATAATGAAACTATCCAGATCACTGGTTGTAATAAACATGAAGCTCAGATCCTTTGAGCCAGCCAAGAATCTCTTCTACAACTTTATTCTGAAAGAATCCACCAGAACCTTTCACCTTTTTTTTTCAATTGGATTATCATTAATTTTTTCAATAAAATAAAAACATAATGAACAACATAAATCTTAAGAAATAGCATCTGGAGCAGATCCTTTAAGGAAAGCCTGTGTCTTACGACAGAAGCTTCAAATGCAATGAAACTCTCCCTTTGTCCAGTCTAATGTCATTTATGAACCACCAGTGAATGGCAAAATTATGAGCTCTGCTTGATATGAGGTCCTGTGGAATTGTCACAGAAAATAAGCACCAGAGGCAATCTCTTCGATCAAGTGGTTGTATTCCTTTCACAGACCCGGTCAATAAACCCTAATATCCAAGTGCTCTTCTGTATGCAGACAGCTAGTACGTCTCCTTTCACCACCACTATGGAGGAAACACCGTTAACAGAAGACAGTACCAACCATATACGGAGCAAAAACTGTCCTTCATTCAAAATAACTCATCTGAGGAAGGGATGTATGGCTTCACATCACATATGTGATAGCACAGATACTGTTCAGACATCCCCAAAAGCAAAATAACAAGAAAAAATTATCTTGGTAGGCAAAGCAAAACCCAGAGAAAAGTTAAATGTTTTAGCACAATGGAACCACAAACAGCACTCTGACCAGGCACCACGGCCTTGTCAGGATCACAGTTTCAGTTTTATAGCACAAAGGTAGAAAGTGAAAGCCTGGATTGTGCTTTAAAGGAGCACGTATTCTCTGCGTAGGAAATTTGCATCGGAGTTGTGCGCGTATGTTTTTTAAAGGCCCTCCATGGTTCACTGGATGACAGGCACACCGGCAAGTATGCAAATGGGGGCTGTCCCAAAGACAATGCGACAGACACGCAGTCAATGGTTACTGTCATCCAGCTCTTTGCGTGACACGCAGACAAGCTTAGAGAACACTGATTGTCCTATAGACTCCGGTGACTGGAGGGAACGACCAGTCGGCTTACACCAAGACACATTTTTCACTCCTGACGTTTTGATAAAGGCTTATTGACCTAAATGAGACCCAAGTTATTCAGGGAACATCGGGGGTGAAAGTGCACAAGCTGTTCTTCATGGTCATACACAAAAACTCCAGGTATCCATTAGCAACTGGCAAATTCCCCCTCCCCTGCCCGTGGCTGTGTGACAGACAAAAGTGTTTTTAATATCTTGTGTTGCATAAAGCTAATAAGTAGTCTCCTGGGGATGGGGGAGGCTGATGAATTTCTGTCTGCACACGCTTACATTAGTGGTCAGAAACTTGCAGACAACAAGAAAAAAGTATATTAGAAAATTATGCCTTCCTGAGCTAAAAAAATATTGCCTGTATTTTCCTAATTAACAGCTTAACATGAAGCCTACATACACCAGAAGGATGCCAACCAGATCCTTAGTTTACTTATGCTGGTGGCAATCAGTGCTAATTGAGCAGCAATACCTCAAAACTGAGAATTTCAGCGAATCTGAGCTGTACTACAGATTAATTTGGTCCACTGTTTCTTCAATATTTTCTCCTAATTGCCTGTCTAACACCTACCTACCAAGTGCACTGTATAAACCCTTGTGTTTCTTGCAATGAGTCAGCTAGAATGAAATGAGGCTTCAAAAAGCTGATATATGAAAACAGAAAGATGAAGTGTTGAGAGGACACAGCGGATGTAGAGAATGAGTGAAATAAAAAACAAAGCAACATTTAGGACACGGGAAAATTAAAATACGGAGGAAAATAACTGCTTGCAAAACACTAGTGAGCATGGTAATCAAAGCTCAGTGAAGGGGTTTTCTTGGTTAAAATTATATACACACAGGAACTATACTGTCCAAGGACCCATTCAACCCTATGTAACTTAATTATGATCTCCTTTGTGAAAGGTGAAACCAGAAACACACCAAGGTTAAAAGCTTATATGGTACTAAGATATGACAGTCGTGTACATAGATGGGCATACAGGGTCCATCTTACTTAATAAAAGATACTTCTTTTCCTTTTAATTGTTGATTTGTACATGGTACTCTCACTTCTGCCATCCTTCCTGCTCAGCCAAGGCATATGCTTAGTGCCATTTTCAGGCCTCCTCACCACATAATCCCAACACAGCCAAGTACCAGATTAACCCTGAATGAAAAGATAGAGAGGATGAACATGAAATACATATGTAGATCACTTTCTTGAAGAACTCTATCAGTGTCAGTATGTCTCCAGCCACCAACAGCTTCTTGCATGTAAACACACAACCATTTCAGTGAAAAGGAACAGGTAGACAAGACGAGTATAAAAGCCTTGGGCAGTTCTACTGAGGTACAGTGCTTGGTGAAACTACAGTAGATCTCCAGGTAGCCATTTAGCAGATGCCAGGGAATGAACTATTTCTCATAAAGACCACTTATGCATTGGTGCAGGAGTGGGGTCAGCATGTGGAATACACTTCAGAAGTCTCATGACAGATTTTTTTCAGTGCATCTCACTACTAACTTCACAGTTCTAACATGGAAACAGAAGTTCCTTTGAGCTGATCAGGTACTACATGAACAGCCCCGAGAATTGCTTCAAGTATAATGAAAGAGCCAGCAGAACCCTTAACCCAAGAAAGATATGGCATAACTTAATCACCTGGCTACAGTACAGCTCTCATCATCTGATGAAGGCCCTTAGGCAGGGTCACTAAAAACACAGTTCCCTGACAAATATACCAATGCTATCTGTTATTACGGCCCATACCTCCACAGTTCCCAGAGTATTTTGCTAATAAATGCATCATGAAAAGCTCTTCCCATACTACTCAACCCCCACTGGATTGGAAGAGCTACAATGTTGGGAGGCATCCAACATCTGCACTGTGAAATAAAGTACAGTAGCAACTCCAAAAGGAAGGACAGAGTCCTGAAACTTAGCTGAAGAGATGTTTTTAAGCAATTAGACAGATTAATAGCTTGAGGGAAGAAAAAAACCACAACAAAACTGACATTAAATGGATCATGATACCATAACAACAGCTATTTACAGATAAATTAATTGTCTCTGGAGGCTGAGAAAGGATCTGCATAGAAAATATATTGCCTAAGGTTCTGCCTGTAGACCCCAAAGCTGTAACTGGTCACGGAGCATCACAGACGTTCATGCAACTGTTTGATGTGGGAGGACTAGATGAGGTCATCTGAAATCTGTTATGAACAGGAATGCCTTTACTCCAAGCCTAGACTTTTTTGAATGAACTCCATAAAAGTAAGAGAGTAAAATACATATTTTAGCAGCAAGGAGGTAAAGCGTACCACTATGTTGTTCTGATTGGCTGTTGAAGATGACATACAGCTTATTGCATTTGCCATAGAGGTGTCTGTCCTAAGAGGAAAGAAAAATGACAAGCACAGGAAAAAAAGAGGCATTGGTGAAGGGGACACTTTTAAGACACATAAACACATGCTTCTTGTACTGTAAGAATTTCCTCCCACCCCAATATTTTATTGGAAGTACAACTCCTACCCATCTCTGCCAAATCAGAAGGTCTATTACATTATTCTCACTGGAAAGATAAATAACATTATTCCCATGATTCTGTCAAATCTGGCTTTTTTAAGACTGCAGCTTCAAAGATGATAAAATTCCCATGAATTCCTTTAAACAATGAAATAATCTCTCATGTATCTTACATAGGGATTTCATGCCAACCAGCATTACCTCGGCTAAAAGATTCCCATGGCACTGTTTGCACTGAACCTATTTTTTAGGCAAGGCAGTGGAAGATCACTGCTACAGAGCTAGGGGAATATAGACCATCAGTAAAGTGGAACAGTAACCTCCTCACAGTCTCAGGCAGCAGTAGTAGAATAAGCACACTGCACACAAGTTTTTTTCACAAGTCATGAAAAGGAGGTCTCTGAATGAGCCAAGAGAGGGGACAGTAGATCTGCTGATGGTAAAGTGACAGATGGGACACCTGCCATCAGTCAAGGGCTGTGTAGCTGGACTGGGCAATAAACAGGCTAAGCATCTTCACAAGCAGGGATGAAGCATATCTCTACTTCTCAAAGGTCAAAAAAAGCAGGAACGTGTCTTTCATGTAAAACAATTACAGACTCACAGAACAGTTTGGGTTGGAAGCAACCTTAAAGATCATCTAGCTCCAAACCCCCTGCCATGAGCAGGGAACCTTCCACTCGACCAGGTTGCTCAAAGCCCCATCCAACCTAGCCTTGAACACTTCTATAGATGAGGAATCCACAACTGCTCTGGGCAACCTGTGCCAGTGTCTCACCACCCCTGCAGTAAACAATTTCTCCCTGATATCTAATCTAAACCCACCCTCTTTAAGTTTAAGCCATTCCCCCTTGCCCTGTCACTACATGTCCTTGTAAAATGTCCCTCTCCAGTTTTCTTGTAGCCCCTCTTCAGGCACTGGAAGGTGCTATAAGGTGTCTCTTGAGCCCTCTCTTCTCCAGGTTGAACAATCCCAGCTCTCTCAGCCTGTCTTCATAGGAGAGGTGCTCCAATCATCTTTGTGGCAATAGGTTGCATTTACACTGAAAGGGCAGCATGCAAAAACTGAACCACTACAGGCTACACAGTAGTTCAGAGAGAGGTGGAGCCCACTTCTCAGCACACTGTTTACCTGACAAATCAGGGCTTGCAAAATGCTTCAGACAGCGCTTCTGTATAGCTCGAGCAGGACATGCAAATTAACAGCAGTAAAGGCAACTGTTTCTTCTAATCTCACCTATTTTGTATAGAGAGGCCCCTCTTTGTTCTGTTGAGAAAGGCAGGATTTTTTCCTGAAAGCTGTACTATGCTTTCTAAGATACACAGAACAGCAAAATCAGATGGCCTAGGAAAACAGATAGAAACAGGCACCAGTTCAATAAAGTAAAAATCCCAACTGGATGAAGTACATATCAAAAATAAAAAGACAAATGGTTTCTCATATATATAAATACTTCCTGAGCAACAGCAAGTCCCAGAAGCGCTGTTAAGGACTGGGGATTTTTCTCCCCCCTGCTTAATCTCTTCACTTCCAAAGATCTTGTAAATTACATCTTTTCAAAGGAAGACAAATCATGGTAAGTTCCTAAAAAATGTTAAAGTCAGAACACTTCGTGTTCCTTTCAAAAAGCTTAGTATCATTTGCTAAAATTCTTTATCTGGCATATTTGGCACCATATGATTAAACAGGTAACAGAAAACAAAAAACACGGTATCTACATTACATTTCTATCTTCAGAGGCCCCTAATTAATCCCAAGAAGTTACTGGACATCATTAAAGTTCCCTTATTAATGTTTTTAATTAAGACAAAATAATGTTTCCATAACTGTTCATGCTCTGAAAAAAAGGGATTCTTACTAGGAGACAGTTAGAACAGTTATTTGTACTGAAGCATTTCTATTTTCCCTTAATCAGTGTGAGACCACAGAACAATTGCAGTGGAACCATTAAAGAATATTGCAGACCTGCAATTTTAGGTCGAGATTTTTCCAAAGGCTCCAAGCAAGTAAATCTGATTGAATCTCAATAGGAGCCAGGCACCTAACTCCCTTAGGTGCATTTAAAAAGCCTTTCATTGATTTGCTGGTAGTTGAATTTTTTCCACCAGCCTCAAAAGGCCTCAGATGTCAGTGGTGTAACTTTGCACGTGAAGGCACAGTCATCGAGCATGGTTGCACTAGAACAACTTTCCACACCATCACCCCTGCACAAGTCTCTTCATAACGCAGTTGTCTTTAGCTTTTGAACTTAGGTGCTGATGATATCCACCAGGAATTTACAGACGTGAATTAAGCTGGGTTTGCACATTTAGTTTATGGCACTGCTTTTAGTGTGGAGTTCTCCCCCATCACAAAGTATGCTCAAGAACTAGGTTTCAAACTCAAAGTATTTGGCAAGAGAAAGGAAGTGTCAACATGCTAACATTGATGCAAAAATGATTAAAAATCCCTACTCCTTTCTGTTTATTTAATGAACCTCTTATTCAGGGCTTCATAAAAGTCTCTAGAAGGAATTCATTCATGAACCCTCTCCTTCAAAGTAAAAATCCTCTGGCTTCTACCCAGTGTTGCATATGCTTAATTTTATATCTCACTGAATTCAAGGAAAATATTCACCTACACCTAAGATGAGTCACACATACACACTGCTCACAAAGATGCAAACTCATTCATTAGTACATACAATATGCTAATATGAGAAGAAAGGAACTGCCACAGACTATTAAAAAAAAACAAAACAGTGTAAGCCAAGCAGTCTGTATTTTTATGTTATAGAGAACTTCTCATAATAACACTATTTACACAGCGGCTACTTTCCTTGATCTGAGTATTTTTATCTTGCCAAGTATCTGTTGCATGCTTTTTATTAAATAAGCTTCCTCACTCCTTTTTTAAAAAGCCACTTCATATCCACCATGTCCTACACCAAGCATTTTGTGAGCCTTCCCTTTGCTCCACAGCTAACATGGAATTTATTGAGGGACCTCAGAAAGAGATTGTATGCCTGTTGTTTTCCAGCTACAAACGAAGTAGCAATAAAAGCAATAAAAGCTACTGTGTCATCCAGCAAACTGTATCTTCTATACCCTTAGACTGTCGCTTTACAACACTACTTCTTTCTGAGAGAAAATAAAAATTGCACAATATCTCTTATCTGTAAGCAGAGCCACACAAAAGGAATAATCTGGCCGTGATCTCCCCAGCTTAACCTGCAGTATATTTAAATGGGAATGTAAGGGTGGATGGCATTTTTAAGATGTAATGGTAAGTTCTGGTCACCTACTATACAACTTGACAACAGTAACACTTGAAATCTAGTGGTTTCAGACCTATTAATGTATTTTTTTTTTTTTTTTGTTTGAGGAGACGTTGTGATAGCAGTCAGGAAATAACAACACATTTTAAAACAGAAAGAGCATTGATGAAAAATGTTTTTTGTTCTAGTGGTTTTGAAAAGTGGAAAATATAATATTCATTTTTCCTCCCTGCTCATCTCTTTTTATTTTATTAGAAAAATGGTCTTTTTCAACAGTCATATTTTACACTAACTGCAGCCAAGTTTCATCTCGTGTTTAAATTTTAGTGGCTTTTTTTTTCTTTTTAATGTATAGAGTTTTTAAACACAAGATGTATGTCTTCAGAACAATCTGTAGATTTAAGACATGAAAGGAAAAACTTTTTTATTATCAAGTAGAAAATACAGGATCCACATTTTTCTCTCCAGAAACTTGCAAAACAAAGACTGTAAGAAAATAGGTTTTAATGAAATTAATCTTCCAGTTTTTGCTGGTTTCTCACAAAGCTTTGAGAAAACCACATGCAGTCTTGAGTTCAATTCCAAGTCAGAGAAACCCACTACTCGCCATCTTCTCCCACATGAATGTTCCAAGACAACAAGGTAGTAGCACTGAGAATGGAAGTACAGCTGGATACGTACAGTGACATCATGAGGCCCCCACATCTAAATTCCATGAGCTATTATGGGCTATTTTCAACAACTCGTTCCTGCAAAAGCCAATACAGAAGAGAAGTTCTGTCTGATGAAATTCTAAGTTCTTACCTCTCTTGTGCAGGCAAAATACCTTCCCCAGGCCCCAGCCCTCCCTCCAAGAAGTGAGTTACAGAATGGTATTGTGTGCTAGACAGCCTTGCTTCAGGCTTCTCAGCTCTAGTCTTCCTGCTCCTCTATGTGGTTTTCAGCTGCATGGGACTCTCTGGCAGGCGATACGTGCCCCAGAAGTAAGATATTTCCAGAAGAGTGAGAGGTCACCAAAAGCAGAATATTAGTAATTCTACATATAATCATGATATCCTCTTTTTCTAGAAGCAGTACCTTTTTTAAAATTGATCCTCTAAAAGTAAGACTTCTGGCCTGAGCAACAAACACGCTCTACAATAACAGTTTTAACAAGAACTAAATTTCAAGTAGACTGGTTTCAACCCCCTCTAGATAACTAAAGGAGAAAACTTTCTTTTTTTTCCAGACTGCCAGGACAGAGTTCCAGTATAAAGCCATCAAGTTCTGAAACAAAATCCTGTGCTGTTAGAGGCAGGGCATTCCTTTCACACACCTGGGTGACAGCCGCTCAGATGCCACTATCAGGCTCAGTGTTGATAAGGGTTCAAGTGCCATATTTCTGTTTGATGCTCCCATAAACACAACCTGCTTTTGCCTCAAAATACTTGAGTTCCCTCCCAGGCCTGCTCCAGGGAATACGCATCACGCTCTTCCACACAGCTGCAAAAACAGTCACACACTAAACCTGTAGTCCAGGCACTTAATACTCCTCACAGGAAAACACATGTGCTAGTTTAAGCTAATAAAAAACCTCTCAGATGCCATATGTACACAGCCCAGTCAGTCAGCATTTTACAGTTGCCTCTAAAATTTGTGAAGGAGGATAGAAGAATTATTTGACATGCAAAATAAACGTAACTGAAGGCAACAAAGTCAGCATTTTCAGCTAAGTGGCAAATACATTTCACATACTGAAAGCAAGTAGCTTCCTGCTGGTGCCAATTTCCTGCACCCGCTCCAATCATTGAGCATTAAACAGTTGTGGCTATCATTCAGCACATCAGGATTACAGCATACCAAAATGGGAACCTAATTTATACAACCAAAGCACATGATTAACTCAGTGCAAACTCTCCCTAGAGCTTTGATAATGTTCCAAATGGACCAAACTAAACTTACACTTGCAAAATTAAGATATAAGCCAGATCTCTCTGAAGTCACATACCCCATTAACCAAGCTACCGTTATGTGCAAAGACTTATATTTTTACTTTAATTCATGTTTCTATCAGTTTTGGGTCCAACATAAATAAATGGTGCAGAGGCAGCTTTTTGCAGAATTCAAAGTTACGAAAGGAGAACTCCAGCTCTGTGAAACTCCCTTCCCTCACTATCACCTTTCCTCTGCTCCCTTTACAAATAAAGGACAAGTGCACTATTCATTGCTGGAAGAAAAAAATACTTTAAAAAGCCATACCCTTCTCAGTGGCAGCTGGTCTGAGCTTCAAGACATCAAATACCTCAGGAAACTAATGGGCATTATATGGAATGAATTAAAAAAAAAAAACAAAATCAACAAAATGATATTTGGCAGAATTCAGTAACACTGTGCTGCAAAACACTTTGGAAAAGGAGTAACCTTGTAAAAGAAATGCCTAGGACATGTCAAGAGTAAACTAAAGACACTGCGACAATGCACAGTCTAGCATGCAGCTGATGTAGCAAGTCACCTGACCAGAAGAATCCCTCTTTAGAGCAGTACTTGAAGAGGAAAAAACAATTGCAACTTAAAGGGATGGGCACAAGGAGCATGGTTTAGAGACACAGATGAGCCTTTTCTGTGCTGAAACATTGGGCAACGGATGTCATCCAACTGGTAGCAGTAGAGCAGAACTTCGTATTATTGCATTACTTATTGTGTTCGTTTTTCAAAAGCTTGAGGCATATTTGCTCTTTATGTGAGCTATACTTCCAGGTGATTCATGGAAGGATTTTTTCTAGGAATAGCTGAATTTCCTAGGCCCTTCTCTTTGATCTGAGATTTACTGTTGCTTAAACTAGCAATTTCACATCTTTGTGAAAACCCAAGTTCCAAAGAATTTTTTCCCAATACCTTATGTAATAAAGCAAATGTCAGTCTTATTCCACAGTTAGATGAATTCTGTCAATAATTTTAAAAACTTCTTAGTTTTGAGGATTTTCTTTTTAATGTCAAAAGATCATCCACAGTTTTAGTCTTCTCTTTATACCTTCTCTGCAGTTTTCAATACTCACTGTTTTAAAAAGTTGGTTCTAGTATGTTTTGCTTAAGCCTCTCAAGATCCCATCCTTTTAGATGTGATATTCACAAAAAACCTAGTCTGGACATCAAAGGTCTCACTGTCAAATCAGAGAGCCAAGGTTACCCACTGGAACCAACAATGCTCATCCCACACAAAAAGATTTGTTCAACAACAGGGGAACTAGTAAGAACTGACACTTGTACCAGTTGTCTTAACAGAAGTGAAACAAAAGGGTACATTAAAGAAAGGTGACTCCTCGCTTTAAAGATACTCAGCCTTAGTATTTACTAACCCACTATGCAAACCACTACTCTATGTGACAAATAACCGAAACATGTGACATTCTTTGCATCACGCCATTACTGAGAGGTGATAAGGTTTTTTCCACTATACAATGTTCTTTCAAAGCACTCTTTTCTCAGCGTGTCTACGATTGAGCAGGAGGGGAAAAAAGGGAGTCCTGATGCACAGCCACCAAACACGGACACATGAATAGTGCACGTAAAGAATTTAAGTTACAAAACAGTATCTCAAGTGGCCAAGACCTCTAGAAATGATCAAATGTCAAAGGTTTTAGCCAGCCTTACAGATCTTACAGGAGGAAGAGGTTACTTAAACTGCAGTTCAGTTTGGGTAGTTTTTCAGTTTTCTTAAAGCATCAGTAAAAGTGGCTAAAACATGGAAATCAAGGTCAAATGCCTGTCCTGCTCTGTTGAAGAGAGCAAGGCAGCAAAACCAAACTCACCCTTTTGCTGAGTTCCCTCTCAGTGGATAAAACAAGTGGGCCTGCCATGCTTGGTTCTGTGTCCTATTTCCAGCTCTGCCAAAAATGGTTTTAATGACAACCTTGTGTTTCCCCTTTCCCCAACACACAACACATTGTATATTTAACTTTGTACGGAAGTGTCAATCACTAGTACTTGTTCAGGGTGTAATTAATAACAATTACATTACACTAGAAAAGCACATAAGGGACTGCTTTGTGTACAATTTCCTCATCAGCTGGATGGCCAAAGAAAACCCATTAGACATGAAAGTATGGTAAAGCTGTGCTCTATAACTGGGTATTTGAATATTTATAAGCTATTGCACTTGGGATACCAAAGCTGATGACATGAATGCACATTTTTAATAAGTCCATTAATAAAGCTTTCCTAATTAGAAATCTGCCCCTATCATGTTACATCAGACAATTCTCTTATCATGAACCATATTATTTGTCCCAAATGGCACACTGTCAAAGCCAGAAACATTGTGTCTATTTAAACAGTATGTTTTAGGATGCTCAAAAAGTGATAGAAACTCATAATATTATCTGTGGTTTCACAAATTTGAGTAATATTAATGAATATTTCATGCTAGAAAGACATGAAATCTGCTTATCTCAGGTGCTAAATTACTCTGAACAACACTATAATGCACTCTTTTTAAACATTTTTTTAATTATTTGCAGGCTGTGAGATTCTCTCTTCATTGAATTCAATTACTTTTTAGCTTTATAAAGGTAGCAAACTGGTGGTTGTAGAATAAGCAATCAGTTCTCAGCACAATGCCAAGTAATTATCACTGTGTGAGTTCCAGCATTGCTATGAGAAGTCATCTTTGACTGTTTCAATATTAAGCATAGTGTTAAACATGGATTCTTTTTTTTTAACATGGAGAACAGCGTGAACAAGCTTGGGCAGGGGGAATCTATTGCAGACTGGAGTTATTTGTATATAAAATAACTACTGCACTGATGTTTTCCACAGAAATTTCAGCCGCATTAGTTTTGGCAGCAATTAAAGACTACTTTTGGAATCCTTAACAACATTTGAGGAGTTCCTTTTAACTTCATGTTGTGTAGTTCTTTTTACTCTTTAAAGCGGGGAAAGCAGGGTGATTTTTTTCAACCTTCAACTTGTTCTACTGTTAAAATAAATACAAAGATAATTCAGTCAGAACTCAGGTTCAAGGGGACCCCACTGAAGTACTTATTCCTCTTTGAGAGCAGAGAAGCTCTTCTTTTGCTCAGGTTGTACTTCTTACTGCTGCTCAGTACATTGTGCAACTCTGCCTGTGAGCCAACACAATCATAGGACTCAATGATAAAAGAAGCTATTCAGAGTTTTGGCAGGAAGAATACTTCTGACATTTTGTTTCATTTGGATTAGACTTCAGCCTGAGACTTTAACACTAAGATGCCCATGCTACATCAGACAGACCTGACTTCTGGCACCTCTTCACTCTTACAACACTTTATTCTTGAATATCCCCATCCAAGTCAATGGGATCTGCTATCCGTAACAAACAAGCACAGCTGAACCTATCTGTTGAACAGGGACGATTACACTCTTACACTACATATCTAAGTACCTAGCCACCTGATCAGCAAGCTATGCTTCATGAAAGGAAAACACAAACAAATGCCAGCATGAAGCAAGGCATCAAAAATGCAATTGTACCTATTCCAAACACCAGATAAACTGTTACAAACCTCTGTGCCCACAGGTGATGTATTGCTGAGCATGTCCATAACTACCAAACAATTATACAAACAACATTAATCTTAATACTGATAATTAACTAAATTAGTATTAACTACTTGGCTAGAAAGTGACTTTATAGAGAGTAAAAACTCCAAGTACTTGAATGGGGTAAAAATGCATGCCTTTTTCTATAGTTAATGAAGAGAAATAGGGACATACAAGGGGAAATCCATATCAAGTGTCCTGGGCACCTTAAGATGTAAGCAGCTATGCTTTCAGCAGTACCTATCCTTTTCTATGAAGGGAAAGCCTATATGACTGGTTTATACTACCTAACTTAACTAACAGACAGCTAAAAGTTCCAAAAAAAAATAACCATAGTCAGCCTGGAAGAACTGCTTTGAACTCAGGTTGGAGCAATGGTATAAAGAGCAGAGGAAATTTACTATCAGTTCTCACCTGACAGAGATATTTGTGGGGAGTTTCTATTTTGGGGCTGATATCCCTAGAGAGGTCTGTGATTACCTTGCCTACCTTCAGTTTCCCTCTCAAAACTCCCAAATCCACTAACTGATCTGGACAGATCAGAAGGCCAGGCATATCAGAGGAGATTTAAACTTCCTAAGTAAGGAGCCCAGCAGAAAAGAAGTACCCTCTTTATACCCTGAGATTTCATGTTAACAATCACACTCGGTGGAATTCTCTAATGTTTATCAACATCCAGCTTCAGGAAGACTATTGCAAGTTTCAATCAAAGCCATTCAGCTTCATAAAAACAAACAAGCAAACAAAACATAGAAAGGCAAACAACCACTTACCTTAAGACCCCCAACGCACCCTAGCATCCTAAGTCTTTCTATAATAATATCATTTTTCTCTAAGTAGAATTTTTCTCCCGTAGCCTATGTTTACCAAAAACAAATAACTAAATGCAAATCACTTTCAGAAAGAAATTTTAAACTATGAAGCCAAGAGGTTTATTTTTCAGTTTCAAGGACAGTTCATTTACCATGAAACTCAATATGAAGTCAAGAGTGAAACAGGAAAGACTTCCTCCATGCCCTCTTTATCACCACCCACCCACATGCTACTTCATATTAAGTGACTGTTTCTTTGTAGGAAAGAAAAGCTTGGGGGTGTGGAAACTCTGACACCTAGTTTCTATGGTATAACTCCACAGAGAGACATAACTCTTGGTTCATTAGAGCCTGAGCTCAGCAGAGAAAGCAAAACAATGAATCCCCATTCAATAAGGTACATGCATTCATCAGGTAGTCACTTTTTCAATCAACTCAGATTGATTAAACTTCTTTCATTAACTGATTGCAGCTCATCTGGTTTATTAACCTCCATATAACCCACCTGGGGTCCTTGAACATCTGCTGCACTTGTCTGACTAGGTTTAGGGAGCTCAGGTCCCCTTGTTTATTATAAACATTTCTCAGATTTCTGCTAAGACCTTTAGATCTCCCTGCCCTTTCTTCAGAACTATGGCAGCTAGCAACTCTTATTCTCCATATAATCATTTATTCCTGTTGTCCAGTAGCGCTGAACACACTTTTCACGTTCAACCCCACATGGTCAAACAGAAATCAAGGCTAGGGCTCCTCAGAGACTGACAGTTCTGATGGTCTTCCATGAAGGGAGACATACAATTCAGACATGTCCACACATTTTCATTTTCTAGTTCATGACGGTCACAACAACCCACTGAGTTCACATGTTGGTAACCAGGAGTAAGTGTCAGTAGTGGGTGGTGGGTGATGGAAGATCAAGCATTTATTTGTGCCTCACACATTTAGGATATTCCTCCTGGGCCTCTTCAAAGACACTTTTCTGCGTGTGTTATTCTCCCAGAAAAGCTATCATCCACTACATTCATTTATTGGCATATGAAAAATACACAATGATATCCTAACGTGTAAATGGAAAAAAAAGCTTCCATTCTTCAATTTCCTCCAAATTTCTGAATATTACACAGATAGTATGAGCTGCTAAATTTGATAGTAAATGGGAAAAAAACGACAGCATGCACAACCGCCATATCCTCAGTATAGTGTCTGCGTATTGGAAGCAGAATTTGTTCTGCAAAAATCAACTGGGAATTTTCCTGTATTGTATGCAAAATTATGATCTGTAATTTATTTCATTGATGCTAAATAGCTCAAGACTTTGACACATATTCACTAGTTATTTTGAGATTTATTTGTAACTATATAACTGTTCAGAATATTCCTTTTGAAAACAGTTGAGTTAATTGACTAAAGATTTACAGGGTGGGGAGTGAACTTTCTAGAGTACAAGCCATAGTATGTTAACACAGACTATCTCACACTACATAGAGCTTCACTATGATGAAAGGCTTAGAAGGTTCACTGTATAATAAAAAGAGCTCTTGAAAGCAAAAGAAATAAATATTTAGAAAGAGGAAAACTGTCTTTAAACTCCTAAAACCCACCCTACACTGAAGAATCACCTCTTATTAGACAGAAACATCACCATGGGGAAGAGCAGGGGGTGGGGTAATGAGCACAAGCAATAATCTTCCTTACAAAAATATTTATCTTGAAGTATTTAGATAATCTTTGACTTTCGAAACTGCTGAACCAGTTGGTTCTATCTCCTGTTCAGCATCATACTATTAAACCAATTCAAAAGTTTCTGTGGTTACTATCAGATGAAATGAGCTAATTTCCCCTGAGAATTGGCTACACCGACCAGATGTCTTTAGCCAGCTACTCCCAAGATCGAGCAGGAGCAGCACATGCAATGCCTGCTCTGTTACTATGGAGACAGGTTTTCCCATCCACTCTGCAGCCGGGCTTATAGTAGCTACCAGCTGTTGTCTCGACTCCATCAGGAGAGACTGAGGAAAGAAAGTGGGAGATGTAGGACTGAGCTTCTCCCAGCCCCAGACCTCATAAACTTTAACTGCAGCATCCAACCCTCAATCTTCCCAGCCGCTGCTTGGGCTCGTTGCTATTGTTTAAAGCCGCCTCACGGCGCTTCCTCCGCTGGTTTTGCAGACTCGGAGCAGGTCAGTGGCGGCACAACTGACTGGTGCAACGTGTTCAATTGCTGGGCTGGAAACTTAAGGCTTCCCCAACGCACGCTTCGACCCCAGCATTCCCATCAAAATGGTTTATGAGCTTAAATTTAAATCTCCAGCAGTAACCCGTTTCAGGTTCCTGACATTATTCTCACTCCATACTTTCAAAGAAAAACTTCGTGGATTAATGGCTCCCTATCCCTCCTGTAAGGCCGGTTAATGCCTTCAATCCCCATTGCTTTTTAACTCCTATGGAACTTTAATCCTTCTCTGGCCATGCTGATGAGCTGCAGAGAAACAATGCTGGTCAGGATTTTCATTCTTGCATTTTCTTTTTGAATGCAGCCAAGTTCAAATGTCTAATTATAACATTGCAGAGTTAATGATCAATTTAACAAAGGCTTTAGAGTATCTTTGAAGTCATAACAACAAGCCAAAGGGGTGTTTAAAATGTTAACTGCACAAGGAGCCTACGTAGAGAGCTTTCTTAGGATTATCTCTCTCACTTAAAAACAAAGTTGAGTCATTTCAGAATAATTCCAGCAACCCCATGGCTCAACCTGGTTGCCACATAGCACAGAGCTTCAGATAGTGTTTATTTTATAGCTCCGAGGAGCACCAATCATTATCCTATTAATTCAAGCATGTTTAATTCAATGTCCTTCAACTACTCAGTCATGCCTATTTGTAACTCTTAAGCAACTACAGAAAGGTACAGCTTGTCACCACATTTATACCTAACAGGCACTAATCACTGAGGTTAGATATACAATGTAAGTAGGGTATGTATAAAGACAATTACAAGTGATGTTCACTGAAATGTATGATATGCAGTCTCTGCTGCTTTGGCTTTAGGAACATTTTCCTCCACTTATTGCACAGGTTGAATTTGCATTCAGATGTATGTAGCTCCTGGTGATGTCAGTGAGCTATAAATACACATGGGAGGACACACTCTGGCTTGTTTACTTTTTAATCTGACATATGTAGCCACTCATATTTTGTATATATTACACACCATTGCCGTGCTGAATCAGCACATCCAGAAATAACAATAAGGGCATGCTCAACCTAGAGCAGTACAGAGAAAGCAGCCATTCTCCTCCTCAGTTCCTTTTACAGTAGCCCTGCCAGTCAGCATCGCCAGACACATTTTGCAGAGGGCTTTTTGTGTCCCAAACTCAGGTATCAGACCAGAGTGAAGGTGAAAGGCATTAACCTGCCTTAAGAGTTAATCAAGGAGTTACGATATCAAAGGAATTACAGATGAGGGGGCAGCCATTGCTGGTCCTTCAGGGTGACCTGAGTGGGAAAAAACACCAACATCTCAGGCTGCCTGCAAGATCTCTACCAACACTTTCCTTTGCACTGTACTGAAGAACAGGGCTGTAATTTCCTATTTTAAATTACAAGTGAAGAAAATGTCCACGAGCAAGAAGCAGAGACAGTCTCTAGTGCTGGGCACTGCGAGAGGAACATTTCAGTGTGTTTAACCAATCAACATAACAGCCACCACATGGCTTGTGCTGAGGGACAGGGCTGTAATGAAGAACTTGCAGGCACATAGGGGCTTATATATGGGGTTTTATCAACAAAGAACATTTACATATCCTTTTTCCCCAGTGCTGCAGTTATAGATACAATGATTGTATGGTGACACATAGGATAAGTAAAAGCTGAATAAACTAGATCAGTGAAAATCAGTGTTTCCTCTCTAAATCAGCCAGTGCAATCAGATTTCCTTTCAGATCTCTTGGGAGATTACATCTTACTGCTTTCTGCATTTAAATCCAATTTCCCTAGGCCTTATCTACACGGTAATTTCCACTTCATGGTGAGTTTGCTCATTACATTCAGGTAGCTACCCTCAACAGTCCTGCCATAGCAAAGGGTTATGGATGCTTGAGATTAAAGATCACTTAAGCTCTAATAAAATATAAAGCAACAAAGACAGGAAAGCAGGCAGCCTGCAGCATGCTAAAAAAGGCTTTCAATGAACCCCTGAGTAAACCACCATTGCAAAAAGACCATGAAGCTGACTTCCCATTTTGGGGGGGAGTTCACTTAAACTCTGAAGAATGTTAGTCTTTCCAGAGATGGTCATGGCCCTTACATTCCACAGAAACAAAGGGATAGTTTTTTTGTTCCGTTTTAAAGCAATTTTGCTAGAAAAATCACATGCTGAAATGGTATTTAGACATCATATCACAACCATCCCTACCATTCTTTCTAAGTCTACAATACAGACATTGTACTGCAATTGTACAGCTGTGTATTTTTAATAAAATACAACTGCATACAACAAGGGAGAGTGAAGTATCAAATCTGTTTGTTTCATCATGCTTTGAAAGCACAAGACTTCATTTAAACGAGAAAAACAAGCAAGCTTATTAGCTTTCCTGAGGACATTTAGGACCCTGAAATCAGGAGGTGCATCACAAGGCACGACATTTTTGGTTGATGTAGCTATGCAATAGCCATAAATAAGCATTATATCCTGAGACAAAGTGTTCACTTTGAAGTGTTTCAGTGCTTTAGCAATGCCTATCCTATCTTCCAAAGTGATGTAAGCACTAGGAGCAAATTTGCTCACCTGTAAAGAAAGCTGAATTCTTTTAAGCATAAACTGTCAGAGAGATAGTGGTGACAAGACATATATCAACTGATACTTCTTCACCTACATCAGAAAGATTCACCCATGCTTTTTAGATATTTTAGAAGCTTGTATTTCATTTCAGAAATAGAATTAGGCCTCCTTTCATCCCACCTCACTTTCTGCTCTTAGATGGAAAACCTATGGCTGCATCCATAAATCTGTGTAGGAGAGAGTTTCTCCAGAAACACACTGAGGTCTGAACTTTGACATCTCAGCCTCAGGTTAGATGGCATGTGCTCACACTTGAGCTTCATGTAAAAGCAGCACTCAGGTTCCTGACAGCTATGAAGTACAAACAAAAAACCTACACAAACCAAGAAAGAGCTTTGCCATATCACCATGAGGTAAATGCACTGATTTTCTGCCAGGTCCAACAGCAGGGATAAAAGAAGTGAGTGCATGCCAGCTCTTCAGTAGGCCATAAAATTCTCATTCGATTGTATTAAGTTAATCTGAGACCAACAAAAGTTTAAACCAATGAGTCAGACTGTGAACAACTGCAGCAGGAAAGGAGCCACTGCAGATGACTCTCTCCCACCTCTTATAAGAACAAATCACACTCAGGGGGATGGGCAGGTGATTTTTTGGCTCCGCTGATATTAAATTCAACAGAAACCACCTTATATGTGCTGGTTTAAAGATTCCTTTCTCAGACAGAACCACCACAGCGCAACTCAGTATCTTACAGTCCTTTCTCATCATTTATGCAGCTCAGATCTTGAACACCTAAAAAATACAGAGATTCTTCATTTTTAGGCATTATGTTTTGTGATGCAAGGCATATTTAAAAGCTGCTACTGCTAACTTGTTGCTTTTTGTGCCAATTCATCAAGTAGTTTGTATCTAGCAGATCACAGCTCTAAGTTTTTGGCACAAGAAAGCTCCTTAATGTGTTTATATGATGGCAAAGGTCTCTCCCTGTTTAAAATCAACAGTTACATCTTTGTTAAGAAGGCACACTGTTTTGAATCATGATCACTGCAGACCCTACAGCTGCAAAAGACGTGGCAAGCAACATGACAGTATCTCAAATACTAAGAGGACAACCTGCAGTATAAGGCTCTTGTAGCTGCAGTCTTTGATACTCCCCTCCAGAAAGTTGCCGTGTACAGGTGCTTGAGACGCTGTAAACGCTATCAAAAGCTGAAATCAATATCCAAACAGGAATAAGTAGTTAGGTTTATTATACCTACAGAAGGTTAGACAAGGTCATAACTTCTCTGAACCTTTCCTTAAATTAGTGGTTTGGTTATGCACCTAAATGATGTATTTATTGCCAAATGTGTTTTTAAATGCACTTACTAAAAACCATGCACATTGCACTACTGTAATTCTTGATTAATCACCACTCTAAAATATGTACCTAACTTTTAGAATCCACCTGTTTTGATTCATCTAATGTCATGCATTATAAAAAGGCAGAAATAAAACATGTTACTTAAAGTTTTCCATAATAGTACATTTATCAACAATACTTGATCAAAGCATTTACTTTGACTATACCATATTTGTTTAACTACTGCTGCTTATTTTAGCCCATACTAAAGAGTACTGAAGAACATAATCTGGGTAGATGCCAAAAGAATGTAGCTTTTAAAAATAACCTTACATTCAAAGAGCAAAATCAAGCACTAACAACACAAGCAAGCAAAATTCTGTCATATACACAAACCTTTCCTCAGTGTTTTACAGGGGTTTTCTTTGACAGATTTAGTGGTAAAAACAGGATTTAAGTATTTTTCGTTATAAATATTTCAGAAGACAGTAGAGAAATCCATGCATGGTTGTTGCTATTGCAAAAGCTATTTGAACAAATTTAGGAGTTTTATTTTAGTATTTTAATTACCAGAAAATTAAGCATTTCACATCAGAGTAGATTTCACTGACTTCTGTGTGGCTTGTTTTCTTGAGGTTAAGTCTTTTGAGAGGGGTTTGTTTGATTTTTAATCTGGTGTGTTTTTCTGTTTACCAGAATCACGTTCTCGCACTTCAAGGTGTTTTCTGACTTTATTACATAACTTGTAGGAGTGGGTTGACCATTACTGGACACCAGGTGCCCACCAAAGCTGCTCTATCAACTCCCCTCAGCAGCTGATCAGGGAAGACAAAATAAAACTCATGGCTCATGGCTCGAGATAAGAATGGGGAGAGATCACTCAGCACTGACCATCATGGGCAAAACAGATTTTGCTTGAGGAAATTAGTTTAGTAGTATAATGAGAAATAAAACCAAATCCTGAAACACTTGCCCCCCACCCCCCTCCCTTCTTCCAAGGCTCAACTTCACTTCCAAATTCTCTGCCTCCTCCTCACCAGTAGGGCAGGGGGACAGTGAATGGGGGTAGAGGTCAGTTCATCACACATTGTTTCTGTCCTTCCTTCCTCCTCAGTGGGAGCACTCCTCCCTCTCTTCCCCTGCTCCAGTGTGGCATCCCTCCCATGGGAGACAATTCTCCATGAACTTCTCCAACATTAAGTCCTTCCAATGGGCTACAGTTCTTCACAAACTGCTCCAGTGTGGGTCCCCCACAGGGTCACAAGTCCTGCCAGCAAATCTGCTCCAGTATGGACTCCTCTCTCCATGGGGCCACAGGTCCTGTCAGGATCCTGCTCCAGCACAGGCTTCCTACAGGGTCACAGCCTTCCTTCAGGCACCCACCTGCTCCAGCATTGTGTCCTCCATGGGGTGCAGGTGGATTTCTGCTCTGCCATGGACCTCCACAGGTTGGAGGCACAGCTGCCTCACCATGGTCTGTACCAAGGGCTGCAGGGGAATCTCTGCTCTGGCACCTGGAGCACCTCCTCCCCTTCCTTCTGCACTGACCTTGGTGCTTACAGAGCTCTTTCCCTCACATATTCACATTCCTCTCTTCAGCCACAGTTGCTTTCATGCAGCAACATTTTCCCCTTCTTAAATGTGTTATCCCAGAGGCATTACCACCATCACTGATGGGCTCAGCCTTGGCCAGCAGTGGGTCCATCTTGGTGCAGGCTGGCATCGGCTCTGTTGGACCCAGGGGAAGCTTCTAGCAGGTTCTCACAGAAACCATCACTGTAGTCCCCCACTACCAAAACCTTGCCACACAAACCCAACACATCAGTAATTAGTTGCCATAATTTTTCATTTGATAATGTTCAGTGATTCTGACACATTGCTTAGAATAAATATATCTTTCTACACTCAGTGTTCTCAATTGCTTTTAACTGTTCCTTCTAAACTGTACGGTACACAAACACAAATGACTGCAGAATAAGAATCCCACGTGATTTAACATAGCACAGATAAGCAGACTGTTCCATGCACGTGTACTTAAAATGAAGGGCAAAGATTAACATTTACAACAAATCACTAGGTCCTTTCACACATTCTTAGTGCAGAAAGATGAACTCATAGTTCTTTACTCTGAATTGGCAGTAATGCTACACTGAATCAGAGAGTAGCAATAGTTCTGTGAACTTCAAAGCTCCATAAAAGGCCCCAACTTTATTTCAATTGAATTGAAAAATATAAGATGTAGGTACCAAACCTGGATGTAGTAGGGAATAAGCATCTGTAGCTCACCCTTTTAAATTACAAGTGAAACCTCTGTATCTGATAAAGCTTAAAAACAGTGCTGCTGGCAAACATTTTTGGCTTACAAATGCATTTTCATGTCTGGTCCGTATATATTCATGGTGCAGCTGGCAGGGAAAATTAAAATAAAATGCAGCTAAAAATGCCACTTTTCATCTGACTTCAGGGTTTGTCATGTTTCACAGGGTTTCCATTGCTAATAATCAATCTGTCCCTGCCAGCTGAATTAATTACACCAAATGAACACAGACTTCACAGTGCAGGACCACTGAACGTTTCAAAGATCTGAAAGGTGCTCCAAGTTTCACACACGAGAGCATGACCCCAAGATTAGCTCAGTTCGTTAGAGCAAGGTGCTAATAAGACCAATGTCATGGTTTTGACCCATATATGGGCCATTCACTTAAGAGTTGTAGAGACCCTTGTAGGTCACTCAGAATATTCTGTGATTCTGTGACTTTCAGGGACAGTTCTCATCCCACAGAAGAATTTGTCTGTTTAGGCTCATGAGGGCAACCTCTAAGCAGCACCTACATCAAGACCTCTCTTAGTGCCAAATAGAACAGCAGCACTACAGGAAGGGAAATCGAAACAAATACAACCCATCATTCTTGAAAGCCACTGAAAGAAATATTTTAATGTAGCTTTTAGAGACCATTTCACTAACACTGTATCTCTCCTTTGGACTCATATGAAAATGAAACTTTGTACAATTCCAGTTCACACAGAAGAGGACCTCTGGCAGTCCAGGAGTCAAAAGCAAGCTCACAAATATTTTTGTTTCTTCTAGACAAAAACAAACCTCCTAAAACCAGACTGCAAAGAGCAAAGGCCTTTGCAAACACAGCAAATGCCTTCAGGTACTTAAAATACAATGTTTATTTTACTTCAAAGATTTTTTAGGCTAAATTACCTTAAGGCAAAAAGTGCAAGCAAAATACTTCAGTCTTCTCTTCTTTCTCACTCTCTTTAACTATGCCAGCTGCTCTAGACCTACATATCACAGGCTAACGCAAATAACTGCATCTTTCATAAAATTTATTCCACAAACAGGAGCTAGACCACTAGACAGATGCAGCAGCTATGTTTTAAACATTTTGGCATCCTTTTTCACCCCTGTTTCCGTTTCCCTGTACCTTCCTTTTGATCTGGCCCCACCCTAGAAGTCAGTCATCTTCCCTGTGGGGGAATGGATGTACTGGCACAGCTCAGCTCTGCCAGATGTTTTGAGGGAAATTTCATTCCCTCGTTGCTACTTGCTCAAGAGACAGAAGAAGTACTGCTCCAGGCTGAGCTTTCCCCTCATTGGCTCTAGTCAAGCTCTCCAACCTGTGACTTAATACCAAAATTAAGAAGTCAAGTCACAGAAAAAAGCACAGAGGGGGAATGTACGAGAAAAGATACCTTATTTATTTGATGGTTTTGACTTCTATCACTAGTGCCAACAGGTACTTTGTTACACAAAAAACAGAACACAGATCTGGGGAAGAGTGTCCTTCAGTCCAACCATCCCCTGCTCTTACGTTTGGGCCCAAAGCACAAAGAGGGTTTCACTTACAGCCAACTCCCAGGTACCACAAGCAGCATACGAAATAGCTGCAGCAATCACAGAAGCACATTCTTGGAAGCTCATGGGAAGCCCAGAGAGGATATGTGTGAATTTTTCTTTTCCTCAAGGACAGGCTGACCTGCTTTCCTCCAAGGTCTTCTCCCGCTAGGAAAGTGTGGAATAACTACAGGCACATTCTCAGAAAAGCCTGACAGCCATAAAGGTTCTAGAGGAGTTAGAAGGCAAGCTGCAAATTTTAATACCATTTAGTACATTAACTATTACAGATTTTTCTTTCAAGAACTGACTTTGTCAAGGAGGTTGAGAACCCAGCTGTAGACTCTAATGCTTATTGTTCTTTGTCTTTCCTGCAATCACACCTTATCTTTCCAAACTTTATCCTTTCTTTTTTAAATCATTAAAGGAGACTAAAGAACTGTTTTTTTGGAATTGGCCTAAGAAATAAAAGGTTATATATTCCTCTCAGAGACATGCTCAAGCATAATCCCACAACTTTCTGCTTTATTATAATTTTTCTGACTTTTGGGGTGAAAACAATGAATCTAGTAGTCTGGCACAGTTTAACCTGTGATACAGTTTAAAAAAAAATTTCTCTTAGGAAAAGGTTTGTCTGGTGACATTGGCAGCACTGGTGACTGACCCCTAGGGAAGTGGGACAGTCACACACAGATGGGAAATAGCTAGGAAGGAACTACATGGAAGGCCTGAAACATTAGACCCTACCTAGTGGCTGAAAACTCAAGTGTGAGGTCCAGATGCTAAAGTCTGAATGTGTTAGCATCACTGTTAGGAACTGATACTAAGTGACAGATAGATTATATTACATAAAGTTCAATTTCTGGCTGTCCACAATGGCTCCTAATTCAAACAAAGGCCTGATAAGCTACTGACAATAAACAAATCAAAGTAAAGGTACATTGCTTTGAAACTTTAGCTTTTGGCTGGGAACATTTCAGTAAGCTCATTTGTTAAAAGAAGTGCTAGATTTTGTCCTAATACTACTTTACTAAAGCAACTGAAAATTATTGATTTCCTGTGTTATGAATTGAGATTAATAAAAACCTAAGAGATTATGAATAAAAAGCCTTCTTTGTTCTGTATATCACTTCTGCTATGCTGATCAGTCAGATGCCCTTGTTTTTTCTCCTGGTCCCATGGCATGTGGAAGGTGTCTTACTGGGAAATAAAACAAAATGAGAGGAGAAAATCAAAAATATTTTCTAAGATTTTTACTATTTGTTTTCAGCCTTACATCCAAGACTAATAATAAATAAGAAAAACAGTAGCAGTTTTAAAGAACTCTCCATACTAGCTCAATTTTCATTTTTGTTTTAAAATGTTCACAGTAATTTTGGTCCTAAAGCCTCTTAGGATAAGAGCTGCAATTAATATTTATTTAAACATGATTAAAAGACATTTTAATTTTTAAAAGCTGACATGCAAGCAAAGTTATACTGTGTGAAAGCCTAGGTGCACATTCAGGGAGGCAGCACAAGCCTCCTTCCTCTGAATTTCAATCACCATTGGCTTTCTGTGTATTTGAATTCTCCATGCCTTGTAGACTGCTTCAGTTAGTAATGATTTTTAAATTCAGGCTAGAGAAGGAATGACAGAAGATACAGTTCCACGATGAGTGACATTTGCAATTCATTAAGCAATTATAATACTCAAGAAGTTCCTGTTCCAAGAGGAAATCGAAAACCAGAAGTGACACTTCATCCCTCATCCAAGCCACTTGACATTTCGTCCTCCACCTCTTACACCTTCACACAAAAGGTTTCACTGACAGCATCCATCATCTTGCTCCAACTCCCTAAAGCAACTAGTTTATCAAAGTGAAAAAGCTCGTAACTCAACATCTCCTTCAAATGGTAAGAAAAATGGAATACCTATTAGCAATTTTGTCAATGCCTCACCAAACTAAGGAGCAAGGAGAGACAGCTGTTTCACAGAAGAGACAACTCAGGTTACTCTTGTAACCATCACTAGAAAGATGTTTCTCTCGCTTGCCTCATTGTTCCCTCTAAAATAAAGTCATTAGGCACTAAGACTATTCCTGATGCTGTCCTGCATTTTCATGCCATTCTATGTTCCAAGAGGCATAGCAGCAGAATCTCCCACATCTCATCTGTTATTTTCCAGATGATCACCCTACCATATGTAAGAAGCAATAATTCACACATATGTGGGAAATCTATAGGAACCATAGAGTTGAGTTCTTACATTAAAAAGACCCTGTTACCTGACTTTAGTTACCTGACTCTACTTAATGAAGATTTAAAACACCAGAGGATATTTTTCTGAATTATCATTGATTCCCTCTCCCTAACAAAGAGCACCAGCTACACTGCAGTGAGAAAATGATCAAAAGAAAACAACTTATCCTATGTATTTACAAACACTAGTCTCTTCTTTCCAAGTGAAAGCTAATTACAGACAAAATCAGAAGAAATCATCAGTTTGGGTACAGATTAAAGAATCACAGAATGGTTTGGGTTGGAAGGCACTTTAAAGATCATCTAGTTACAATCTCCCTGCTATCAGCAGGGACACCTTCCACTAGAACAGGTTGCTCCGAGCCTCACCCAGCCTGGCCTTGAACACTGCCAGGGATGGGGCATCCACAGTTTCTCTGGGCAACCTGTTCCAGTGCCTCACCACCCTCACAGAAAATAATTTCTTCCTAATATCTAATCTAAACCTGCTCTCTTTCAGTTTGAAGGCATTTCCCCTTGTCCTGTCACTGCCTGCCCCTGTAAAAAGGAACTCTCCATCTTTTCTGTAGGCTCCTTTCAGGTACTGGAAGGCCACAATTAGGTCACACCAAAGCCTTCTCTTTTCCAGGCTGAACAACCTCAATTCTCCCAGCCTTTCCTCATAGGAGATGTGCTCCACCGCTGTGATCAGCTTCAGGGACTCGCTCTAACAGCTCCACATCCTTCCTAAGCTGAGCACCCCAGAGCTGGATACAGCACTCCAGGTGAGGTCTCACAAGCAGAGTAGAGGGGCAGAATTACCTCCCTCAACCTGCTGGTCATGCTGCTTTTGATGTAGCCCAGAACACAGTTGGCTTCCTGGGCTGCAAGCACTGTGTTCAATCTACAAAGATATGATTTGGTTTTAAAGACAGAAACACCTCTGCACATAAGCTATGAAACAAAAGCAGCTGCCTGGGACACGAAAGCTTAAAGGTCCCTTGTCTCCAAACACTAAGAAACCAGAGTTCAGACGCTTTCCAAAAGCCAAATCAACTCCTGAAACAGGAGATTCTCTTAACCAGAATATATCTTAATGGTTTCACTAGCATTTCAGTACCATGGGTTTTTGACCTTGAGAAAGTAAAGATTGACAGACTGCCTGTTTGTTTTGGGAATTGCTGTTTGACAGAATGGACACTGTGCATTTTTGTGTGACTTGATGCATGGCTGAGCTTCTCACCTCTGACTCTCACTGGCCATTAACCTGACATAATCAATTAAGAAGAAAAAAGGAAATTTTATGTTATTGCTATACTACTTGAAAGCATTTACCCTACTTCTGGTATGGAGTTTCCTAGTTTGGTTACCAAAATATAAAGACAGGTCTCTGTTTACAAAGTTTTTAGTTTTGATTACTGCTGCAAAGCTGTGCTGCTTTCAAGGTCTAAAAGATTCCAGATCTATTCCCTCCACCTTACCCACTGTATCACAAACATATTTGTAAGCACATACCATTGTAAAGTTTGACTGCCCCTGTATACTGTCAGTATACTGCCCCTAATTATCCTGCATTTTTTTCCTTGAGGATGAGATAGCAACCCACTAAACTTCCAGTTCAGAATTGGGAGTAAGGAAAGAATTATTTCTTTACATCCTTTTAAACTCTGTTTGCTTTAAAAAGGTACATGACTCATTGTGGTTAAATATTTAACTGGTTTACTAATGAGCTGAATCCTAACACGCGAGTAAGAAAGCACGTGTCATCATGTCTGAAACACCCCACTCATATCCAAGAAGCTTTTAAAAATGTATATATATATATATACAAACACACATGCTAGGAATCTATAAGGTAAGTTGCTGTTTCAGGACTATTCTACACACACATTTAGTATTGATATTCTGCATAAAGGTATGTGGGGGTTGGGGTTTAGTTGGGGCTTTTTCTTGTTATCCAAATAGTTGCAGTAATTCAAACCCAAATGGGCCTGTTATTGTATTACTAATAATGATGACATAATAGTACAATTATACCCTGTGGGACTAGACTACACTGACATGTGCAACCACGTGCCCACAATCACTTCAAAGACAGATAGAGATTGAAGATACTATCCCACCCAACTCCTCATTCCTGCACTTCTCATCTTGGAGATTACCACCCAGAAAGGTGAACAGTGGTAACCTGTTGTGGAAGTGCTCTTTGCCTTCTTCATTCTAACCAAATTAGATTTAACCATCTTTGGTGGCAAAAAAAGCTTTCTGGGGCAGCTAGACACTGCAGCAGACTATGAAAGCAAATGCAGTACAGTCTGGTTCTGGGCAGAGGAAAATCCCATGGAGGGGCAGCAGCAAGGAGCTGGCAGATGACTTCTTTTTAAGCTTTTCTGGAGAGACACGCTTCTGCAAACCTATCTACAGCCTGCCTGTTCTAGCAGAGTTTGAACAAAATAGCATTGGTTTGTAGAGATAGCCTAGTTGCCAATTCAGATTCAATAACCAGCTCTGGATTATAGTAGGCATGCCTAGACCTGTAGGATAAAATTAATTTCAGTCAAGTTGGCCTCAATCAGCTGTCAAGCTGATACCCTGCTGTACTGCAGCAAAACAGATACAAAGAAAACAAAATGCACAATTCATTATTCAGTCAAATCAATACATGAGAGGCACAAACTTACTTCACTGTGTAAAATAAGGGTCAAAATCTCAGCTTTCATGGAAAAAAGAAAAGCTTTCACAGTTCTAAGTTAAGAAATGAAACAAGAAATTACATAAATTTCTCTTTTCAGTGTTGTGTCTGCTGAGGCCCATCACTGAACAGGAACATGCGGAGCAGGGCAAAGCTGGGACTTGTCTTAAGTCCTGTCTTCTCTGATTCAGTGCTTGGTTGTGCAAGAGCCCACTCACAGTTCCTTCCACTCACCTTTTCAACCCCTTTGTCTGTTTAGGCTGCAAGGTCTACGAGAGTAGGAACTATCTTTCAGAGTGTGCGGGCCCCCACTCTATTAAATGTTGCACTTGATTTTACAGGCAGAGCCTTTTGAATGAGCTGTAATGGAAACAACAATAATATCCTTTCTCAGAAGGATAACACACAAGTCTGCTTGTAAATTGTATTCCAGATAAAGTTTCCATCACACTTTTAACTATCAAAAGCTAACAAATCTTACTCTACAGTTCCACAAACAGTTTAAGCCAGCACTGTTGCCAAAAGAAGCAACTTCATCTGGCCAAAAAAAAGGTTAATTTGAACCCATCTGGGTTCTCCAAGGCAGTTGACAACATAGCTGCACAAATGCTTGTGTTGGCACAAGGAATGGAGAAGCAGGATCATTTCTTCAGGTGGCAGCGCCAGTTTATGTAGGCTGAAACTTACTCTTGAAAGTGCAGCCTGGGTTCTCTGAAGGATTTATCTCACAAAGCCAACTTAGAGTGGAAAAGCTACGGACCATCCAATTTTACATGTAAAACTGCTAATATTCACCTCCCAAGAATGCTGTGAGGTTAAGTACATTCATGTTTGTAAGGCATTACAGAAATAAGATTAGTAAATATTTAATTTTCTCTCCTCCCTTTTCCCCTGCCCTAGCCACTAAGTATAACTCATTCCAAGTTCCATATACTAAATCAATGACTTGGAGCAGCTCCTAGAAGGTAGCTGTCAAGCTCCCTGCCTGTAGGCCAGATGGAGGTCAGTCCTCATACGCACGCAGTCTGATTTAAAACTGTTCTGCAATACTACACAGCATCTAAATACATTGTACCCACCCGTGCTGCAGGGAATCACAGAATAGACAAATCACCTCTACAGCAGACATCCTTTCTCACCTTGATCTGGGGAACAGCTGCAGAGGAATAAAGTACAAGTAAATCAACTCCTTTTGCATGCATTCCACGTGTAAACACATCCTGTCAAGCTGACAGAAACAACAACGAAAATGAGTGTTTCTGAAAGGTACCTTAATAAGGATGTTAACAGCATGCTGGAGGAAAAAAGGGGTCAGCCTCAGTGTCATTAGCATAAGGGAAACCATCAAAGTGAGGCAGCACATAGCTTGCTTTCACAGACCGGGTGTGAAACCAGGCATTTTGGTTATTTTGTTAGTACTTCAAAGTCCAGCTGTTTTCTGAGAGCTAATAACAGCTTTTGGTTCTCCATCATCTTAAAAATATGCTCATGTTTGATGGGTTGCATGGAAATACCTGATATAGAAAACGCACTTAAGTACAGGTCCCTGAAATCAGTGATCAAGTGGGACAGCTGAGCAATGCAATTTTTGGGTGTTTGTCCCAATATTTGGTCCCTACAAGCAAGTCAGAGGCCTACAGAACTTACTCTGTTGCACAGCCTCTGACTGCTGTTGCTACCAGGGCACATGGGCACCCATCCTTGTTTGCTCCCAAGGCACAAGACATGCCACAATGAGGAATGGAAAATGCAGTACGTGGCAGCTCTCTGGGGTATCAAGACTTCTCCAGCAGCTCAGTACAAACACCATGTTCTGAGCTCCACAACTAAATTAATTTATTTTATAAGCTGAGATAAAGTGTAAATGCCCATGCTAAGTACTACTAGCCACTGAATCAACAGCTCTAATAAACTCTTTCACAAGGTCTTTCTGATTACTGAGATAAAGTCGGCCTGGGCCCCACATTACAACAAGAGCAATCCTAGAAACTCTTTGTGCAAGACAAGTTTAACACAACTCACGCTTCAGTCATGATGACATTTTTCATACTACCAAAATAAAAGTAAATTAGATAAAAATACATTTAAAACATTAAATGTGAGATAAATACAGTTTGTAGTTGCATAAATCAAACTCATGCTTCCTAGGTTATCCCTAACTACAAGCAGACTGTTGAAGAAACCTTTCCTATTACATCCTGATCCTGTTAATATTTATGCACACAGGAAGCTCCACTGAAGTCATGATGACGACTCATATGCACAAAGTTAAACACACTGCACAATTGCAAGCCTCATGCCATAAAAACTTCACTTGTAAATGTAGAACCTAATTTGGTTGCCTATGCACACATACATTAAAAAACCCCACAGTCTTGACTTTTATTTTTCCCCTCTCCTAAACCCATGGAATAAACTCTCAGTAGGGCAGAGTTGCCAGAGGCTCTGCTCAAAACAAATCATATCCAGCTAGAAGTATTTTTTTCAAATAACTGCTAAAAAAAAGAAATGTTCCATATAAAAATACATATGCAAATAAGCGTATACATAAATACATATGAAAAAAGAACAGGGTAATCTCCCTGTGTTCTTGTTCCTTATTTGTGCACAAAATCAGGTATTTGTCACTTTTTTCATGGCCAGGCAAATTTCTAACAGGATGTTAACTTACTCATTCCCCTTCCAAAAGCAGTTAGTGCTCAGTGCTGAGATGCACTTTCCTACTGTCAAATACAGAAGTCAAGAAACAAAATAATGAAGCTTTTTAGAAAACAAACTCATAGAAGTTTACTTTAGAAACCGCCAAGAAAAAGAGAGCCACCAAGAAGTCCAGTTGATTTTGTATTTTTAGCAAGTTAATTGAACTCACTTAACCCAACATTGTAAAATAAGATTCCTAACGCATTCAATTTAAATTATTTTCTCTCTACTAACTCCTGGAACCTCCTTTCTTCTAAGACACTGGCACTCACTGCTTTTCTGCACTACAATCACACCACACCTGCAGAGTTTATTCCAGTTTTGCCTACCAAGGGCCACTTAAAGCCATTCAAGAGCCACCAGCTAGTGACAGCTGGCAAACTCAAACCTGTCTCAGTAGTCTATCATATGTAATCAATTGCAAATAGAACTTCAACAGACTCATCCCATTATTTCCTAGCTAATTCCCCCTGGGAAAACAAGCCGGCAAGCTTCCACTTTGAATCATGAAGCTAGTTTTGTCTCTGTCCCTCCTTCCCAGCTTCTCCCTTTCCCCTCCCTTTGCCTCAGTTCACTGCACTGTTTCAGTTTTTCGGCTTGATATCCGTTATGTTATGTCAGCTGTTACATTACGCTTAAAACAATAGACTCCAGCTGGCTGAGGTCAGATGTGAAAACAAGGACCTAACAAAGCCATAGACCCTCCAGTTATACTGAAATTGAGATACACACTGAATGTAGCACTTAATGACAAACTACTTTCCAGACATTTGGGCAAAGCATAAAGGAAACACCTGTCACTGCAAACATTACACACTAATCCAGATAAACCCTAAATTTAAAAATCTTTCTTTTCACTGCTTGGCTATATTATGCACCAGTATTCCACAATTTTAATTTTTTTTCCAAGACGGAATTTGTATTACTCCACTTGTTTACTAAAATATTAAATAGTGAAAAATATGTATCATTTCAAAGAAAATACGTTTACTATGTTTCTTTTAGAGTTTACCAAGTGAATGATGTGAGTTTGATGTGGATTTACACTCCAGAAAAGTTTAGTCAAACTTTAACCCTTAAGCAGAAAGCTTGACAAAAGTGAATAACAGATGTAATGGTAAATGAAACATACCTTTTTCAGTGATGGCATTTTCTTAGGTACACTTTTGATCATAATTCATTGAAAGGTAGCTATACTAAAAAATAAAGAAACAAACCACCAGTATACTGTGTGACTTATGAGAGCAAACATGAGCTCTTGAGAATAGGTGAACTACTAATAACCCTGGGGAACATATCCCCCTGTTTATCAAAATCCTGCATACAATATAAAAGCCATGTTTTCTGAAAACTTTCACGTTACTGTAGCTCATACATGAGAAGCTGGGAAGCTTGCACTGTGCAAAAGGGAAGCTTGCACTGTGCAAAAGGACAACGTGGCACTGTGCTCCTTTCGCTCTTTGGCCAACACCCCCACGCTGCCAGTGAGGGAGATCACCATGTCAGATCATGTGGGCCACCAAGCAGCCAGCAGACGGCACCAATCCATCAGGAGTGGTTCGAGCTGCCCCGCAATCTGTCACCAGCCCCACCCTGAGCGTGAGGAAGGTCGCTCTGGTCAGAGCCCATCTTAGTCTTCAAAGTTTGAGTCCCAATAAATGCTGCTCCACAGCACCAATGGTGCTCCACAGCCATCTCATCCCAGAGGGGATAAATGCTAAATTCCAATTCCTTTTATGCACAACGATGTAGTTGTAGACTTTATTTTAAATGATAGTGTTCAGGTATGCCACCACACTACTCCGGGTACAGAAATCCAAGAAAAGGGATTTTTTTTTTTTTCATAGTTCTCAAAAAAACCAGAAGTGGAAGTAATCAATTTTCTACATCCAGGCCACTCCAGTGTAGCAGACTAAAAAAAGAATTCAAACCCACAATTTTTAGACCTTCTAGAAGAAATGTATGGAAATGTATGGAATACATAAAAATCACTGCTTATTCTTATCATATACATCTAAAAGTAATTTTTGGTGGTAACTTTAGAGACATTTAGACAGATAAAATTTTTATTTTATCCCAACTGAATAGGAAACATCTAAGACAAAAATAAGAGCATACCTAGGATGACATAACATACCGGAAATCTTTCAGTATATTAACAAGTTTAGTAACTTCTTCTTTCTCCTCCATGCAAAGACTTGTCCAATTCATTTCACTGAAAGCTTTAATTGTTCTCTTTTTTTTTTCTTCCCTGAAAGCCATCCACACGATGAGCAATCAGGCAGACCAAACAGTTCGAATTTTGCAGCTACCACCACAAAGCAGCCAGAGTTATCTCTGGCACCAATGTTTACACAGCCCTTTTCTTCCACCTCTCTCTCCCAAAATTATTGTTGCTAATTACTCGTGTAAAATTCCCCAAGCCCGTGTGAAAAAACCATTTCTTTTATTCATAGTTCACCTCTTCCAAAATATATTTTTACCTAATTTGGGACACCACCCAAGGTCAGAATCAGACACCCCAGGCAGAACACAGCATGGTCCAATGCTGCCCTCTGCAGATTTTACAGGGAAACTATAGTTGTTGGAAACTATATTCATGTTTGATTTTTAGCACATGTAAAAAGAAAAGCAGCTCATCTCCCCCTTACTGGTCTAAAAATGCTTTCATTTCATATCACCTCTTCATTCCTTCCTTGCATTCCTCTTCAGCTCAGACTTCATCTACACCAAACAATAGCAGCAGGTTTACCTTTTTTTAAAAAAAAAAACAACAAACAAGACATTTAATTACGCTGGTTCAGCAGTCCCTAACAGACAACTTTGTTTCCACTTTAGAAACATGTGATTTGGCTCCTTTTGACCTGCTCAGAATGGACTTAAACCAGAATTTAGGTATGTTCACACAACCTCCTGAACCAAATTAATTAAATCCTTTTAACATCACATTTATGTTAAACACATAATTCTCCAATACAGACCAGGGGAGTTGACAAGGGATCACTTTGAGAACAGCTGGATCAAGTTAAGATGTTACTACCAGCAACATTTTAAACCAAGGCAGCTGATTCTGCAGTGAGGCAGATTAGAAGCACTCCCTTTATCTGCCAGCACAGCTCAGCCACAAACATCACAACCACGGGCTGAAGTGCAGCAAGAAACACCTGGGTGCAGATCCAGAGGAAGTTCCTTGTTCCAGCTATACTGTTCCCTAATTAAAAGGAGGGAGGGCAATTTTAATTTCTTATCATGTTTCTGAGCCTTCAAATCACTCACAGTTGGCTTTGTTACTATGAACTAAAATGTAGAGAGGTTGACTTTGACTGAAAGCTGGGATTCTCAACTTCACCTATCAGTGGAGCGACAGAAAGGAAATGCTACAGTGAGTGACTCCCTGGACAGGTTGATCTGAGATCCAGCAAAGGAAAAGGATTAAAGACCATGAGCCCACTAGACATCTTCTACACCAGCTGACCTCATTTTGGGTCAGACCAAGGGACTCTGCTGAGGCTGCAAAGACAAAGTCTTCCCTTTCTCAGTTACAGCTGTTCTTCAGAGTCTGTAGACTAGATCATTCTGTAGATCTATCACCAGACATTCCTTACAGACTTAATTACATCCCATAATTTTGGAGGATGCAAATGCACCAATATCCAGATTGTAAGTCTCTGTCTCAACCTTCTTAACCGAGGAAGATAACCAGAAAAGAAAAATCCTGGAACCACTTTGAACTATTTGACCCATTTGTTCTCTGTGAAGACCATCTTTAGAAGCAAAAGCTGTAGGTCTTTTTCTTTCTTTCTCACAAGACCCACAAGACACTCCAGTAAACAAAATCCAAGGTTTATACTCAAAATAAAATATTATATTAAAAAATTAATAAAAACTAGATTTCTTATAGGCCTAGACTGTGCCAGTTTCTCATAACTGTAAGAATAATTTCAACACCAATGAAGTAAATGTTAACCACTCAAAACAAATTGTCCTTTTACCTTAATTTATATTTTTTAATGTTTAAAGGTTGTTTCATCTCTTCCGTAAGAAGTATGCTAAAGTAGAAAAGGAACGCAGAAAACAGAAAGCTGGAAAGAGCTTATACTTTCATCATAAAAACATACCTTTTTTTTTATTTGGTTGGAATCAATATTGAAATGAGATTCCTACCAGAAAATAGCTTTTTCAGGCACACTAAATATCCCTTGGTTCAGCAGAATATTTAATCCCCTTGGATCAGGCACTTGGATTTTCTTAGATCATGCTGAGATAACAGCATTCTGCTGTGTTCTGGCACCATAAAATCCTTGCTTATGAAAATAAAAGAAAAATATGGCCTCTCTGGGAACATACATCTCTGAATTACTTTTTTCCATAGTTTATACATTGTAGTTTCAAAATCAATTTTTACACAGATATACCACATTCTCTTTATGATTCATGGCAAAAGCTCTCCCGCACCATTTTACATGGGCCAAGTGTGCATAGGACTCTTCAAAATGATGATCCTTTCACAATCTTGGCTCAGACTCCAGCTCACGCTGGGCAAGTGCCAGCGAGTAACTGGAGTCAAACCCCCTCCAACAGCACCATCTAGTGAGAAGAAGAGAAAATAAACACATGCAAATTTAAACAGTTTTCACTGCATTCTGGAAACTAACAAAAGGCCAATTCTCTCCTAATCTCCCATTACAACTGCATTTAGGTATAGCTTTCATCAAGGCTCTTTGCCTTGTGAAATGTGGTGACAAGTAGAGAAAGATTCAGCAACTAATTGTAAGCTTTTTGTCTAAAACTGGAACACCACTTGGAACACATATAAACTTGCCTTTGTTTTTATTTTTTCAATGTTAAGCTTGCATTTTTCTTGTTGTTATGAAAAAACAGAAGCATTTTTTAATGCTTTAAAAATATTGAAAACATAACATCTGTTTCCTGCTGTGGTAGTGGGAGGTGATATAAGATAAGCAGCTCCAGAATAAAATAAAAATAATATATACACATAGTCTTGACAACTTTTTGAGCTCTTTTTTTCATATAATTGTAATATCTTGTATGACTGTATTATTGAAGCATGAAATTCTTATTCATGAAGAAGGGCACACTCAGCTTCTATTAGTAACTTTAATGTGACCAGGCTCCCTAGTTTCAAAAAGACTGTCTGCTGAAATTGTGTGGGTGCTTATATCTTTTACAGGGTCAGAGCCAAATACTTTGGCTATGTGGAGGAAATAAAGCAATACAGCTCTTAATTGTGAGTGTTTTTCATGGTCTTGTTTAAATAACTTTTCAATCAGGAGGAACAGATTCTGTTCTTTTCCCAACATGCATCTTCAATGCCATGAAACTCACACGGGCTATAGAAGGGATTCTGTAACAACAGTATTTTGCAGATTACATACACAAACACACACACACGTGCTTTTACAGTTATGCCATCTCATTTTCAAGATGAATCAGGTTTACAGTGTCCATGCAGTAAGCTTGTCTGATCAGACTTGCTCTAGGGGCTGTTTGGATCAGCATTACCCACATGCTAACTCTGAGCACTCATTTCCACACATTCAGCATGATACTGTCATTTCTTGCATTTCCAGACCTATGGCTGCCTGGGCAAAGCCTCCCCCCTACCCCACAAAACATAAGTCCACAAATCTCAAGTAGGCAAAATTTCACTGAATATTTGGTAACACTATCTCAGCCTTATATTTGATGCACTACAAAGCATAATTCTTTTAGAGATAATTCTACCCTATACAGGAAATTATATCCAAATAAAAGGCAATCTGCTCTTGACAACACCTCAGTAATTCTCCCTTTGGAATGCTTAGAGGGAAAAGTGGGCTCAATTTTATAATCTTCAAAAGAAAGAGTTAAAGGTCTCCAAGCATTAATTCAATTATTTCAATTTCACACACTTGGGCAGTAAAATTCAAATTTCATGGGATTACTTGAGGTCTCAAACTGCAAACTCTACATGGCCAAAGGTTCCTTCATCCTCACTGCTCAGTTAAGCCCAAGATAAAGCCTTCTTCAGGATTCCCATACTCCTCCTGGTAGGTTGCTGGTACACTGCTGCTCCTTTGTCCTTTCTCTCTCTTCGTATTAGTTTGTAAAACAGGTTACTTGCCCTTATTTGCTCACCTACAATGACAATGCAACCTACTGGAATTGTCTGGCTCCAAATTAAAACTATTATTGTCAAATAGCTAAAAATCCTTCTACAAACACAACAGAGAGATTAATTCCCACTGCAGAGGAATAGAGAGAATGCTCTCCCCAGTTTTCATGTCTTGTTACAGCACCATTTGGGTTGAAAGCTTGCACTCTGCTTTTTCCTGTTTTGTGTTTTAATCTCCACATGCTATTATACTTTATTTTTCTTCTTTCTTTGTATTTTGCAGATTCTCTTCAACCAGTCATCTGTGACTAAATCTCCTCCCAAGGAATTCAGTTACATCTGATTTTGACAGCTTGTTATGGTATCTTGAAATCAAAGTAAAATCTTTTACAAAAATAATAGATTAGGAAATTTTACTAGGTAGACACCAACAGGAACCAGATTCTGACATTTATATTTGTGTTTCAAGATACTACAACTCCTTTGAGAGTTCCACCGAAACTGGACAGAGAAGAGAGCACATTGGCCCATCTCCTGCTTTGGATTGATGGATCCCCGTAATCCCTGTAGGTGTCATGAAAGTTACCACAGTTAATCCTTTAAGAAAACAATGTCAGAATATGCCAATAGTGAACAAACAAACAATTCCTTCTTTCCCGAATAGGATTTCAATGTTAAAAATTAACCACAGTTTTTCTCATTATATAGAAGAGGAACACTGATTCACCATTCACTGATTCTCTCACTACTTAGAGAGCAAGATAATAGAGAATAGTACAAATACACTATACATACCGCATATTACACACACTGTATGTCATCCTGAATGCATGGCATGCACATTGCACTGACTGTATTACCCAGACACAGACAACACGTACTGCACACAGTAGGAACAAACAAAACGAGCTCCATGATTTCACAGGGTGGGGGCAGGGAATGAAACCTCACCAGTTATGTTGTCACTAGGAGTTATTTCACTGAAGCAACACACAGATAAAATATTATGATATATTGCAAAGACGAGAGAGACATTATCATAAGTTAAATTAATCACAGAAATGAACAGAAGTATCCGTAACTACTAGTTATGGATTAAAAGAAAACCAAACAGAACAACTTAAATCACACAAAAACAGAACTCCAAACCACAAAACAGAAAAGGTACTGACTGCAGAAGTAAGTGTATAGAAGCTCTTGGCTGGCACTAATAACATTACACCTATGAGTTCAAATATCTTACAACTTAGTTAAAAAGAATATACCAGGCATGAACATACTTCATGTAGAAATAGCATGATTGACACTAAATTTAATATGCTATATTCTTATTTTTACAGTGTTCATATTAGCTATAGAACTTCAGAATATTTAATAGATAAACTGACAATATATCTGGTGCATTCCTACAATCCTCTTTCGAACAAACATTTATATTGCTAGTTAGCATTTTTCCAATATAGTGACAGTGTTTTCACAAGTTAAATATTTACGAATACAGAGAAATCTATGATTTAGCAGGGGGTACCCCACAACTGAGGTACAAATTTATACAAAATAAATTTATAAAATTTTTGGATGTTTAAAAACATGTCTCTCCAACTTCAAAAGTAAGGCTATTAAATGAAATCTAAGCTAGCAGGACAATAATACTCCTGGAGCATTTGTTGATGCATATCTGTTGCAGCATTAGTGTGCTATAAACATGGTGAATATGTTTCCTCTATTGAAGAGAAAGAGTATAAGACAGGTAGAGCAAGTTGTCTTAAAGTCAGCGAACATACACGAGTTTTCCACTTGTGAAACAAAGCTGGATCAACTAAAAGAAAGGACTTCCACTTAACTTTTTCCCCCCTATGGTCTGATCTTCAGTACGGCTGAAAAAAAGATTAACCCAAACAGTATGAGGGATTCAAGCTTAATTAGAACAGCTGTATGTGTTGGACACACCACAGATGCACTCAGTATAGGCCATATAAGGTATGACTTGATTTTTGTGCTGCCATGACATTCAGTGTTTCTGTGGCTTTACAGACTCATTAGGGAAAAGCAAAAAAAGTCTCTTGTCAACTAAACCATAAGGAACATTCTGCTTAATGTGGTATTAGCTCAAGAGATCAGAATTTCCTCATTAAGAACAAACATGCATCAATCACATTAATGTCCACATACGTACCATCCAAAATAATGTCCCTGTAGCAAGAGCTGCATACTGTTCAATTGTAGAAAGCACACTGAAGATAAGGCATATCAGCACAATAAGGAAGCTGTAAATGAAAAGAAATTAAAAAATTAAAATAATGTAATGCAATGTAATAAGGACCTACAGGGAGGACAGGTAAGCAAGGCATTACAAATTATCTGTCCACACAGAAATGTCATTGATATTGGATTATCCCAAAATACAGCTCTTTTGCATGATCCTGCTTCCTGTTGAATAGTTTATTTCTCATCAGACACTGAGGTTTTGGGTTGGATATTATGAAATGAAATTAACTATAACACGAGCTTTAGCCTCCCTCTAAGATTTGCTCTTTCCTAGCCCCTCAGGAAAATAGCATTCCTTGTTCTTTCCCATTGTAAGGTCTACTATGGCTGAATCACCACACAACCCCCCAGCATGTTTCAAATATTTGCCTTTTTGCTGTTCTAAATTCCAATTAACAGCAAAGAGAAATCCCAACTAAGCCAGAGCTTAAGAGGCTCTGCCTGCACTTTTATAACCAGTTTCTAAAAGGCCCCAAATAAATAAAGTCTGACATTTGGCATTTGAAACACAACCTAGGTCATATTCCATTTTTAAATGAAACAAAATTTCACAGCAACTATCAGAGAGAGAATGGGAACATAAGGATTTGTTCCCTGGTACCCCTTGCCCAAGTGAGTCATAGAATCATATTGGGTTTGGGCTGGAAAGGGCCTTCAAGGTCATCTCATTCCAACCCCCTTGCCATGGGCAGGGACACCTTCCACTAGAACAGGTTGCTCAGAGCCCCATCCAACCTGGCCTTAAGCACTTTCAGGGATGGGGCACCCATAACTTCTCTAGGCAACCTGTTCCAGTGCCTCAACCCTCACTGTAAAATTGTTTTCCTAATATCTAATCTAAACCTGCCCCTTTGAGTTTGAAGCCATTCACCCTTGTATTGTCACTACCTGCCCTTGTAAATAGTCTCTCTTCATCTTTCCTGTAGGCCCCCTTCAGGTACTGGAAGGCTGCAATTAGGTCACCCTGAAGCCTCCTCTTTTCCAGGCTGAACAATCCTAATTCTCTCAACCCTTCCTTGTAGAAGAGGTGTTCCATCCCTCTAATCATCTTGGTGGCCCTCCTCTGCATTCAACTTAACAGACTGATGTCCTTCCCACGCTGGGGACCCCAGAGCTGGATGCAACACTCCAGGAGTTGTCTCACCAGAGCAGAGCAGAAGGGCAGAATCATTTCCCTTCACCTGTTGGCAGTGTTGCTTTTGTTGCAGCCCAGCACATAGTTGGCTTTCTGAGCTGCAAGCACACACTTGTCCTTAGGGAGGGGTGCCTGGTTCCCAACATAAGACTCAGGACAGCCAGGGTGTTGCAGGAAACTCAGCCCAACTGCCTGTAACCCCCAGAAATCCTCTTCCCCCAACTGGAAGGTAAGCCTGCCCAGCCCTACTGCCCTGCCTTCAGACTCCTTTAGCCGACCTTTAGACTCCTTCCCTGAGCAGCTTCAACTGTGCCCACTACCCCACAGGATTGCTCCTTACCTTAACAGAACCTAACACATCTGGGAAAGAAAACAAATAACGACCCAAACTGGATGCTGTCCTCTACACTGGGCACAGGCAGCTCCCAGTTCCCAAAGAAGTCTGTGTTCCTTTTAAAAACATGACAAGAGCAATCAACAAGACTTAAAACATTCACTTGTTAAACACAGTGCTGGTTGTTAGGGCTGTTTTTCACAATTCTTTGAGACAAGCAACACCAATCCTTTGCACTCAACAGAAACTTGCTGTTAATCCAGTAACTAAATCATGCACCCTGTCACAGATCTCTGTGTTAAGGCCGACAAGATAAGCTAGGCTGCTCAATGATCACCTCAAAACACAGCGCAGGCAAGTCCAGTGCACACACTGAAAAATGATCACTGAACCATTTAGGTTAGAAAAGACCCCTGAGATGATCAACTCCAACCTTTGAGATCACTGAGTTCAACCTCCAAGATCATACTACAGAATCATGGAAAGGAAGTTTGTAGGTAATTCGGCACAAAAATCAAATAGATAATGAACTGACGGATAATAAGGACAGACATTATCACATATCAACACAAACACATATATGAGAATATACTTTTACCTGGGCAAAATATAAATACATGTTTCTGATTTATCTCTAAAACCTTCTTATTTTACCTTGTACCTTTGAGCATTCTAAGCACAAATAAGCTGTGCAGAAAAAGCAAGAGAAGGCAAAGATTATTCAGTCATTTGAAACATAACATAAAGGTTCTATCTGTAATATTCCCACAATTGCATAAGACCAATACACGTGACAGCATGAACATAAATGGGTTCAGTTGCACAGAGACAGCTAAGACTCTCTGGATAGAAAGTCTAACATACGGAGAATTACGAGTTCAAAGCAAAACAGGGAGTTGCAAGGGATGGTCTAAGCTGTCTGATTACACTTTGAGCATTATTACTTACGACATCTTTTAATAGTAACAGTTGTATTAAAAAGTTTTACCCTGTCAATACATGAAACCACAAGAGGGCACTGAAGCAAAGACTATCAAACAAACACACACAAGGGAAGGGACCCTCATAAGGATTTAAGGTGAAAGTTTGTGTCCCTAGGTGACAGGAAGATAAACTTAGGGTTGGGGCTAATCGTTTGCCAAATCTGTTTGCTTGTTACTACTACAGAAACTGATGGCTGATGTAAGAACTGCATCAAGTGCCAGTCACTGCACCACCTACTTTTGTGGTTTTTCATGCACATGGATCCATTTCAGTCTTACTAATTTTTTTTTTTTCACCTCCACAAAAACTCTTGCAATTGATTGTTGTGCTCTTTCCAAGCTGGTGCATGAGACACCTTCATACCCACAAATACACATCATGCCAAGCGAAACAAAGATGTTTGGTCAGATACTGCTGCTTCTCATCTGTTTCTTTGGCATTAGAGAGATGATACCCACAAGGCCCACTAGCAGAGCTGTGCCAGTGGAGCACCACAGCTAAGATACTAAGCCTGTTACACTGGCATTACTATTTTGCTTAGCTCAATTGCATGTAAGGAAGAGAGGGCGCAAAATTAAGAGATTAAAAAAAAAATACACGTTGTCCTCCTCTGGCATGAGCCTGCTGTTTGTGGTTTCCAATACGCAGCTCTTGCTGGAAAACCTCCTGGTTTTGTTTTGGTACTAGTGGCTTCCTTTTCCACTTTTGAAGCATATGAAGGGAATGAGGCACCAGGAAAATGGAATATATGAAGTTTGCTCCTTTTTTTCTCCTTTTTTTGATAGCTTTCTCCTCTTTCTTCAGACAGAAGTGCAACACAGATCCTTAGTTACTGCCTAGACAGCAGACAAGTCCACAGGAGTTAAATAACTACAAAAAACAGTTGCAAGGATAGACTCTGCCTCAAACTTGAATTTGCTCATGCGAAATCATCCTGGGGAAATTTAACTGGCAAGCCACAGAAAAGTGAACATTATAATTTTCACATGCCCAAAATAACCTTATCACTCTTGGTATCACTTTACTGTAATTGCTATTACTCCGTTTTCAAAAAAAAAATTACTTGCCTTGATACAGATGCTAAGTATGTAAACTCTGCATCCAGCCAGGTAATATCAGACAAACTAATGCAACTGAAAACAACCTTACAACAAGAACAGTTTTAGACAAATACTAGTAGACCAATGTATCAGCCCTACCCTAATCAACCCCATAATTCCAGATAGCTAAGTTAAGAGACCTTTGTTTCAGACAAACAGAGCCTCACCTGCACGTCAAAGCCCTCTTGTCAGTGACAGACACTGGGCACCTTCAGGAGGTAAATTATATACCATCTGAAACAAGTTACTGTGCAAAATATTTAGTTATTTCAATGGTTGAGTGGGTTGAAGGGGCTCTAAACATGGACATTTAAATTAGGCAAACTAAATGTGGAATGATAAGTATATAAACTGGGGGGAGTTGTCTGGGAACCCCCAACTGCTGCTCAGGGATATGCAGGGCATCAGTCAGCAGGTGGTGAGCAATTGTATTGTGCATCACTTGCTTCTCTTAGGTTTTATTTCGCTCTCTCTACCTGCCTTTCATTGCAATTATTATTAGTAGTAGCATTCATTATTATATTATCCTTTGTTTCAATTATTAAATTATTCTCATCTCAACCCATGAGTTTTACTATTTTTCCCATTCTCCTCCCCACCAGTAGGCGGGGCAGGGTAATGGAGTGAGCAGCTGCGTGGCATTTAGTTGCCAGCTGGAGATAAACCACACCACTTCTCTGTCTCACAGTAAAAAATTAAAAATACCTTAGCTTCCACATAGTATCATTCAGAGACCTAAAGATCTAAGACTATTAGATCTAAAGATCTGATGAATGGTTAATCAGTAGCATCAGCTACTCGGGAAAACTTTGCTGAGCATACAGCCTCATGCAGATTTCAGCAGTTGTATATGGGGTAACAGAACAAACATTCGCCATTAAATCTGCCCTGATGACTCCACCCCAGTACAGCACATTTTTCCTCTAAAGGAGAGAGAGTCAGCAGAACACGGGAATTTCTTTAGCAGTGAGAAAAGGTGTAGTCTCTGGGAAACCACCAATCTTTTATCTCCTCAAACCCATTGCTTGTTTACCCTCTATGCACAAACACGACCATCTTCAAGAAAGGAAGCAGAGTGATGATGAGTTCAGGCTTTCATCAGCGCTGATCTCACTCTTAGACTGGGGGGCCAAGCAAGCACTAGAGATGAGGTGACAGAGTGCAAAGTTTTTCATATTGTCTCTCCCAGGTTATAAAGTAGGATCTGCTTGCATGTAGATAAATCACAGATATGGATGCCATCAGCAGACGCGTTCAAAAATACTTAGGTTTGTGGTTAAGTCATATTTAACAGTGCTACATTTCTTTTAACACAAAGAAATTTGCAAGTTTCTGATTATCTCTGTACTTCTCAATGTGAAACCATGAAACCACTGTTAAAGCAGCATGGACACTTACAGAACAGCAGATGTTTTCTTCCATGGACTCAATTTTTGGTAGACTATTACAAGATGACCCATTTCCTCTCAGACAGACAGCACTATTTTACTAGAAGCCAGTTTCTGTGGATGTCTTCTGAACTCAGTTTTCACAGGCACTGCATACCTGGTGGAGTCAAACCCAGAAGTGGAGCTATCTCAGTGCACATGAAACACCACCAGCGTGCAGAAGCCCAGTCACACTTCGAGCTCATGCACATCCAAGCCTATATATAGAGATGGGATGTGCATCCATGCTACACCACCCGCTAAAGTGAAAAGCACGTACTTAGACATAGGTGTACAGAGAGTTACATGAGACAATGTGTGCACAGGCATGTGTGTGCATGTGGGCAAACATATAATAAATAAAAAATTTTGCCTTACTCCATGAAGCCAGTCAGACAATTTAGATTTTTTCTTTTTGGCTCCAACAGGTTTTAGAAGCCAGAGCATTTCCAGGAAGGAATAATTCAGCTGACAAGGGAACATGTCTAGCCAGTATATGTACTATATTTAGCAACAAATAGGGAATATATTATGAGCTAAAAGTAGATTTAATGTTTTCTGGCTATTCTAGGATATATTCTGACTTACAGAACAGACTTAAGGTTTTTTCCTGACCTCAATGGCAGACGCAGGAACTTGACACATTACAGGTAGCTATCAGTACTGTGCAGCCTTCAGCTCTGAGCTGCTGTCTTTTTTCTATATTTAACTACGACTTTTGAACATTAGCATGTCTTTTTTGTGGCTTGCAACAATGTGTAGAATGATCAAAGGAACAATTAACCACTTACTGAGAGATAACAATGCTCATTTAGTAAATGTCACAGGTAGGAGAACTGATAAAGGTTTATGAAGTATGTCCAGCGATATGACCAGGAACATTTTTTAAAAGGTGCATGAGACACCTTGGAAGTACTTACTCACCAGATTAATACAGTCTCATGCACATGCAGCTGTTCTCATAACAAGTATTGAAATGTGGGTAGATTTTATTCCTTCTTGCAGTGTTTCTTACATGCTCGCAGTGGGAGTCTTTCCATAAACCTGAAAAAGGTTGCCATTAGGCTCTAAATTAAGCTGAGACCTCAAAAACATTTAATAGATGCAAAGAACCATGCATAGTTCAGCTCGATTTATATAAACCCAACTTGAGTTCTATCCCTCCGGAAAGCCAGAAATTTTCCTTGTTCAGTGTGGTTTAAGAGCTGGTTTAAGTCTGCTCTTTCTAACAACTTTTATTCATTACAGCTATCAGTCTTGAAGGTATCCAACTCTCAGTGCCCTTGCATACAGAAAATACTATTTTATCTGATAACAGCTGGATCTGTGGGGTTTTTTTTTGGGGGGGGGGGGAGCGATAGGAAGTCAATGGCTAGTTGTAGTTCATCCTCTCTGTCTACTGGGGAAAATGACTGTAACTAAAAAAGAAATATTCTGTAAATAAAAAAAATATCTTTCAGGTGCATCTACGTCTTTGGTAGCATTCTACCTAAGATCCCTTCTTGAATCCATCTGCCCTTACTTTTGCACAACTGGATTGTCTTTCTTTGAACGTACAGCTTTGTTCAGTCACACACATGATCAGTCATTGACCCTGTAAATCAGAGGGTGGTTTGGTTTTTTTGCTTTGTGGGATTCTGTTTTGTTGGGATTTTTTACAGAGCAGATAACTATTTTTTGCCATTTAAGCTTTTAACTGTGATAGGTTTCTTAGGTAAACACAGTAACACAAAGTTTAACCTCCTCTAAGCATACAGCTTTACAAGAACTGGAAGGATGACATTGAGAATGAACAACACAACTGCACGGATTAAACATGGGCAGCTTCTTATCTTGATCATCATAATTTGCAAACTATAATGCTGCTGCATATCCAGTTCACGTTAGTTCATTAAAACATACGACAGCATTATCGTTTCATCTTTCATCTCCATGGCTTATATGTACTGGTACTTTTCAGACTGAACAGAAAGGTCAACGGCATCAAAAAAGGACATTTTCACTCAGCTTTTCAGGCAACAAAGAGTTATTACAATGACAATTTAGAAAGACAACTTCAGGTAACACACACACTGAAGAGGATCACTCGTTTTGTCATACATTCTTGCCACATTCCAGGCCAGAGAAGTAATTCCTTACTTAATTCACATCAAGAAAATCCTGATGAAAAACTTAAAGAGGTTTATATTACTGCAAGTCAACATAAATCCCTGACCACCTCACACAATACTGCATAGTCATTTCCATGGTGCAACCAGTTAAACTAACTCATTTAAAGTAACTTCTTACTGCAGCTAGGCACCAGGTCTTTCCTGTTCTTTCATTCAAGGTATCTGGGGACTGCTTGAGAAAAAAAAAAATCTAACAAAAGGTAGAGTTAGAAGGGGAACAGATAGAACTTGTCAAATGGAAGAAAGCTGACAATAATAAAAGAAAGGATTCTGTGATCATAAACAGCATCACCAGGAAGCTAATACAGGACGACCTGTATTAGTTATTTTATTAGATCAGTTATTTTATCGGTTCATCATCAAGGTATAGTGTCCAATACAACTGGTGCTGTTAAAAGTGAGAAACTCAGATAGAGCTCTTTTTTAAAAAAGAAACAGGATTTCACCATACAGAGAAAATAATTTGAAATTTCCACACATGAAATTTCCACACATAAACACCCTGTATGTGTAGGTCTTACACTGAACTCTTCAGCAAGTCTGAACTGAATACTGGAAAGACACTAATTCAGTTATGACTATAGACTACCAGAGCACAGTGTACTCATTTAGTATTCTGTCTACTAACAGAATACAAAATGAGCATTCAATTATGCAACTGGTGGACACCAGAGGTCCTCCATCACTTACTCCATTAGAAAAATAAGTTTGTTTGTAAGAGACTGGTCTGGTGAAGGTACATGGTTAGAATGAAGGAGCCCTGTACTTCAATTCCTCTTTGCCCATATCTTAAGCCAACTTTGACTCTTTTATTAACACATTAGTTTCATTAACTACAGTAGTTGTTCATGAATTAGCATAAAAAACATCACTGTAACAAGGAGTTAGAAGAGACCAGCAACCTACTCAAACTGTAGGCAGACGAAACAAGTTTAAAACAAATAATAAAAAACCCAAATAAATAAATAAATGCCTTAGTGCTGATAGGAAAAGAAAGGTGGGGGGTTAAATTTCTGGCCACACAGGCTTTTTGCATGGTTTTTCTCTAAAGATTTGTCTTATCTTTTTCTGCTTTGTTTTTGAGGCAGGGGAAGGAAGGAGGGGCACAAACCCTTCCCATCTTCCAGCCCCTCTGCAGCAGGATGATGCCCAGCAAAAAGGGAAGTATACTTGCATTCACGTAGAAAAGCATGATTCCCTCCAGGAACTGGCTACAATAGCTTCCTGTACAACACACGCTTCCTCTCTGTTATGTCCTACACAGGCCAAGCTAGTAGACATATCACTGTTCTCAGCTGTCACTTGCCATCAAAAAACCCTTCACCAGACAAAGTGAGAATGCTCTGTTTGTGTTAGCTTAGGTCTATCAGATGGAGCTTCCTGTTAATATGTATTTGTTCCAACTCTAAGGCAAAGTGTAGTTGGTGCTTCCTGAAGGAAACAATGGCATAATTTTTAACCAGCTACTTGACTCTTTGTTAAAGAAATACTGTCTGCTATTTCCCCTGTGAGAAAGCAGCTTTATTGTACGAGAAAGATCATATACAATACAGGGTAGTCCAATATTAAGAAAAACAGGTTAGCTACACAGCTAAATATGCAAGACTTCTATCAGACTTACCTGGCTCTTCTGGGAGATTAGAGTCTGTAAAAATGATTTAAACTACGGGCAGTGTACCAAAGCCCAAAGCACACAATGAATCAAGAGTCATTTAGGATACAGCACCAGAATTATTGCAGGAAAGGCATTTAAGGTCTTGGCAAAGGGTATGATTGCAGTAGAAATGCAAACCAGACGTCAAAATGCTTCAAGAGGAAAGGTTAACTGCTCACAAAAAGCAATGTTATTGCATCCTGCAACGAGGTATTGATTCCTTTGAGAACAGGCATGGACGAACAGGAAAAAGATGATAGATACTGGGCAAGAAATTGGAAAAAGAATATGCTACATATAAAACCAGTGCATGACCCAAGGGATGTGAACCACTAGACTGCAGTGGTTCTGATGCGCCTGATCATTAATGTGAAACCCCAACACAGCAGACATGGAAGGAGTAAGTCCACACACGCAGTGGGGAAAGGATGTCACCCAATACCAGAAATCGAAATAATTTTTGCAGTTTTCTTCACATCTACGTCAGGTTTAGCTAGAGAAAAATATGTCATTAGTCCTCTTAATTGAAGACTGGAAAAATTTTCTCTTGTGATTTGGTGAAACACTACAAAGCAGAAGAGAAAATGTAGTTTTCACAGGTTATTTTGTTTAGATTATCTTGCACTCACTTTTTCTCACTCCAAATACCAGTAGGAAACCAGTACAGTCCTGTGTGCTGTTCTCATCCTCTCAGTTCCACATTCAGATTTGCCCAAGTTCTGTAGCACCTCATCATTCAAAGCAAAACCTGTCATCCAGTAGCGTGTTCCAAAAGACATTGACTGCCTGCAGCTCTAACACACTGCCCATCTCGAGGTGAGCACTGATGCCAAATTCAGCCTATACTTGGTTTAAGCACACACATACAAGCAGAGCTGAACTGTGGCTTTTTGGCTGCCCAAGCCAAGTCACTCAGTGGTGGTGGCAGCACCAGCAAGAGAACAGGCAGCACCCCTCAAAGTGCCCAAGGCTAAATCAACCTCACAGGAAATCTGCCTTATTTTACACAAAAGGTAGATTTCAGCAAAAACAAACACAAAATGTAAACTCAGGGCTTAGGATAATACATCAGTTGCAAATCACCACTGAAAGCAAACAGTCTGTTCATACTGCAATGGACAACTTCCCTTTTTATCAGTCTATTCTGGAGATGTGTTCTCTTATTGAGGGAGGGAAAAAAAAAGAAGTATGTTCTAGAAACTGAGTGCCACAATACAAGTAAAACTTGTTTTCTAGGTGGAGTTGTATACAGTCAGTCTAAGCACTCACTACATCACTATCCCACTTTTCTTATAACAGCAGATTCAAGGCAACAGAGTTTAAATGTATTAGTTTCCAAATATTAAAAGAAAATTACTAGAAGCCCTCTGAGACTGTGTAAAACTCAGCTTCTGAAAAACTGCCAACTAGACTATTTCTCTGCTTTGCTGTTATCAAATCTAAATTAAATAAATCTTTCTAAATAAAATACTGTACTTTTTTAACAGATAGTTTTAAACATTACTTTTGTTAAATACACACTATTTCTTTAAACAAGTAACAGTATTTACTCTTAATGGTTTCTCTTGTCTGGGTTGGCTGGACACTATTTTGCTAGCTTCATCTGGCAAAGCAATTCAAGAGATGTATGTATTACCTGGGTTTTTTTGTTTGGGGTTTTTTTCCTCCTACTTACCTTCATCACAGCAGTACTGCGACAAATCACTTTGCCTCCACCATAAAAGATTAACATTGTATTATGAATTCTAAAGCATATGCATCTTATAATGTTGCAGAAAAATAGACTTTGTCAACTTCTCAGCTCACAGACTTCTTCCTTAGTGACCAGCTTCTGAATACAGCACATAGCCAAGTAAGGATGCTATCCTGCCCCAAAGAAGTAAAACAAAGCAGAAGAAAGGAAACATTGCCTCCACACCAAAGGAGAAAGGCACTATCCCACAATGTTGTACAACTCACGTACCAGTGCACGTAAACTTGGATACTAGTTTTATTGCAGTACAAATCAGCTTCTATGTGTCCTACAAAGAAACACCCATGTTGCTAGCTCACTAAAAACCCCTCCAGGACAGGAAAACAATATTGATATTTTTGACAGCATCCTTTACTCTTCAGTCGTGAACAGAGTGAAATGGCAACAGGGACTAAAGAGCCACAGACAGATAAATACACAAATGGGGAAGAAGCAATCATACCTTGAGACACTGACCTGGACAGATGCATAATTTGATTTACTTAAAATGCCAAAAAAGTGATATCAGACATGAGCAACTGTGGCCTACCTTCCCACCTGATCCCTCACTAATGCCTTTTTCACTCCTTTCTCCTAAAAAATAACTGTGTCTGAAAGGTACTTTCATCAGTGCAAACCGTGAGAAAGATCTGAAGCTGGGATAAATGCCAGTCACCAGGGTTTCCATTATACCCTCTGCTTGAATTATTTAAAGGTATACTTGACAGATACTTTCAGAGAAATCAGTATTGTTGTTGTCTTTTGAGCTTTTCCATATTCAGTTCTCTGCTCCACTTTTATAGGGGGGTTGGGGGGAGAAACATGACACCCTTTAATGCATCATAGTTTAGAAACAAGGAAGAGAAACTACAGGACAGGTTAACATGCCTAAGGTGAAAGCAGAGGAATTCAGCAAACAGACGTATTTCCACTTTCAGAGCAGAGAAAGGGTTTGCTGAAGACATAACACTTGAAAGCTATGGCAAATTGACTTTCTTAGTTTGCTTTCAGTGTGATGAAAACTTCAAGTGACCCTGGAGAAAAAGAATGAAGGGAGTCTAGAAAGTGACAGGCAACTTTTAATTTCATGGTGACAGTCTTTCTGTAAATACAAAAATCTCTATAAATATGTACCATGAAATACAGGAATGGCCAATACTTCATTTCCTCAAAAAAGCCTAAACAGAATAAATTTCCAAATGCAATCCATGCTATGCTTAAAGAGCTTTAGCTTTGCGCCCTCACCACACAACAGACAACCTTCCAGGATGAAAATTATGCGGATAATTATTTCCATCATTCCAGTAGTCAAGTTAGCTTTTGTTTAAATTCCAATTGTCTATCACTGGGCTAAAAATTCTGCTGCATCATTTGAACTTGCCTGCCCTGAATTACACAAAGAAACATTAAAAGAAAAGGGTTTGAGAAAATTATAATCAGTTCTGAGGTCTGTATTCAAGTGACATTTCAAGGTGATTTAGTGTCCAAAATACTTCAGTTTCCAAATGGGACTTCAAACTTGTACACTCAACTAGCAAAGAACTTCCTTGTAAGAGAAGTTCAGATGAAGGTGTGAGATGCTTCATAAACTGAACCTTATAGGAAGGGCTCCTAATCAGGAATACAGTGGCTCTATGTAATATAACAAAAAAAAAAAAGCAATCAGCTATTAACTGGACAACCAACCCTGCTGTGCTCACAGTAACAGCCTCACTGCTGGAGCTGCCAGACACGTTTCATTTTTCCTCTTTCACAAACTTTTCCATAGTTGGAATTTTAGAAGACTTATCCACTATAATGATCAGCAGGTTCATATAAATGCATATTTATATTATAACTACTAGCATGTTCAACCAACCAGCACCAATTTAAAGCATACTTACTGTAACATTATACAAGAAAAAAACATCAGGATGTGCATACCTAATGCCACAGGAAACTTCAGCTGCTCAAACATCAGGCTTCCACTCTAAAAGCCCCAAGGCTTTCTGGGAATAGTCTTTTGATGCTGTAGAAGAAAGCAACCCTATTTATCTTGTAGTGAAACCTCAAGTTCTATCAGGTAACTTCAGGAACAAGGGTTTATCAAAATTAATTAATGAAAAAGACTTGGGAGATGGCAACACTTTATAGCACATCTGAAGATGGGCCACAGCCTTACGAGGGGAAAGCTACCACGGTCCCTCTATAGGGAGCTGACAAGCATTTTGCTGTATTCATAAATGTTACTTTTCACATGTAAATGACACCTCAGATTCAGAATTCCAGTGGATAGCTTTTATGTATTTTCTTAAGATTCCCAGCTTTTGCTGCTAGTCCTGCAACCTCCATCACAGTAAAACAGGTCAGTGCATTGGTCTAGACCAGATGCTTTGGTCACCCATCATACTGGCTGCAAAGCAATCAAAAGAACAGAACAAAAAAATCTTAGATGAGAACTCCCTCTGAATTTTGTTATGCTATCCATCTCCCTGAACTTAAAAAGAATTGCTCCTAAGCTGCATCATTTCAAGGTTGTGATTTGATGCTATCCTTTAACATCTGAATTCAGCTGGACACTGAGCATTTGACTAAACACTCACTGAATTTAGGCTTCAATCAGGGCAGATTCCAGCTCAGAAGTACATCCTCATTGGAAACTGCAGGGGAGCTGAGCTATGAGATTCAGTTTAGAACTATAAAGATCTTCCAACATTTCTCATAATTCTGATATACCACTGGAAGGCAGCATGAGGAAGCAAAGGTCCAGTGCACGAGACAGCACACTGCACCATCCACTACTCCAGTGTTAACACAAACATAAAATGATTCGTATTACAGCTCCTACTGAGGTTTTCAAATTATACATACCAAGTGCTTTCTAACAGCATGCAATGCATTTCTGATAACAGTGATAAAAGTCAGGAAAAGGCAAAAAATAATTCTTTTGCATATTGACTTGAATAATAAATGAAATCCCAGTTAATTGTTAACATTGCAAGGCCTGACATTATACGTAAAAGATTGAATATTAAATAGTTTCAATTGCATGGAGGAAAGCATGCAGTACATCTATAACATTAAGATGTCAAAAATATTAACTTACACAAATATAGGACTCAAAAGAATTCTACCTCATTTAAGCTTTACAAATAGCAGAAAAAATTAGGGCATTAAACAATAATATAAATTATTATTATTATTATTTTATGCATATTTCTTTTTAAAGTACCAATATTTCTATGTATGTACTTAGTTTTACATGTGGTCCTCTGCAATGAATAATAATAAACATAAATTTGTAATACATAGAGCTCAGCACAGAGGTGCAAGACCTCATGAGAAGCAGACCTTGAACAGTTCTCTTCTGGAAGTCATCATTTCATGGCTAAATTACCAGGAAATATCAAATGATGACTTTCTGTCAAAGTTCAGTGCCCTTGAGATTAAGCTGCCATTTTAAGTGTATGTTTAGAAAGTGTCTAAAATGTATTGATAGGATCTGCCAACATAATAAGAACATTCATTTGATTAAAATATGACCTCAAGGGAAAATTATGCTATAAGATACTACTCTTGGCCATAAACTACTAGACATTTTGAAGGAGTATTAACAACATTACAGCATCATCTAAAACCCTAAGAAAACCACAGGGTCAAGTTCACCCACCTATGTGACTGCAGGAGATGCATATCCTTCCACTTACATAACTGGCTGCCAATCATGATATTCAATAAGGTACTCTCTGGTAGCCATTTGCTTCAAGGTGTCTACTAATTCTACCAGTTTAGTTTTCAAGCATGGGAATTTATTGTTTGGAACCACTTCCTGTAGATTCTGGTAGCAATGCACTGAGAGAGAAAAACCAGAGAGAAAAGCTGCGGAGAGAAACACGGTACCACAGAACTACCCACCAAGAACAGTGAACTTTCTGCTTTGCTTTTTAACAAACAAAGATTTGTATGGTTATAATGAAAGCTAGTAAAAGCAGTCTAATGTTTCAAAGGTACTTTTGAAAGTGCATCAAAATTAAACCATTACACTTCACGTGCATCAAATAATCCATAAACTTCCATGTAAGGATCAGATTTTCACGAATATTCATCATCAGGGAGTTCAGCCAGTATTCTTTTGAACAGATTTTTAACTGATCCCTTTTGAACATGTAGTTTCAGATCCTAATTTCTCTTAACCACTCAATCTCTAGCGAATTTAATAAACTACAAAGTTAGTCAAGTAGGAGACTGAGTATTCTTATTCTATGCTAATTGATAAATTTCACAATAACTAAAAAGAGGAAAAAATTGTGATATTCAGAACCTACTAGCCACCTTGCAAGTCACAAGGCAAATAAAATTGCAAAGTATAAAAACAGTTTACTTTCCTTTTAAAACTGAATCTTTAATGAAATATTTACTCCTTATTTCCAAATTATTCTAGAAACAGACTTGCCCAGAGCAAAGCACAACTTCATTTTTAATAGAATTTTTTCAGAACAGGCTAAGTCCTATGGAGTTCAGAACTTCAGGCCTGACCATTGAGACTTTTTTTTTTTTAAGTTTTGCTTCTTTGAAGTCCTTAGGACCAATTGGAGATGGAGGTGGTACTCTTTCTGTTTATCGATGTTAGACCCCAATCTGCAACGATTAATACTGTTTTTAAGGTTGAAAAGTGCTTCAGAAGCTGCAGAAGACTGAGGAACACCAAATGTTTTCCCCTGTGTCATCAGTGGAGCGTAAGCCTGAAGGACATGGTTTGATTACAGATGTTATTGAAACGGCACCTGTGCCATTGGAGAATACTTTTCTATGCCGTTTCACCTTCGTCAGTACAAACAAAAGCATTGTTCTGCTTGGAAAGTCTTTGGCAGCAGATTTGGGAAAATAACAAAGTATCTCTAATGTCCATAGCACATAACATTTGTTTCACAATCTGATGGAGCAAATTAATTTCTTGACCAGCCGACAGGATATGCTTAATTAAAAGGAAAAAAAAAAAGTGTGTGGAAAGGACCTTTCTTAGTCTATGTACTTCTCTTTTTTCTTCTCCAAGCAAATGCCTGGGCAGACTCCTACTCTACACAGTCTTGCATGCGACTATCACATGAAGCAACCCTGAATATCAGAAACTGGAAACCAGTGAAATCTTCTTGCTTTTATGTTTCTTAGATATTGTTTATTTTTTTTTAATATTTCTCAGTTAAATACAGTAAATGGGAACACAGATTTTGATTATCTGCTGCTCAAAGGGTTACTACCATCAAAAAGGTAAGGAAAAAAGTAAATACCGAGACCATAAAAACAACCACTTTTTGAAAAGACAGTTATTACCACTGATCTGAGAAAAAACAAACAAACAACAAAAAAAAAAGAACCTAGGGACAACTAATTTATAGGTTTCATGTTTCCAGATATCCCAGATTTCCTTTTATATACTTTTTCCCACTACACAACAAATGCCAAATGAAAGCCATGCTACTGAGAGATATGATAATCCATTCTTAATTGGGAAGAAGGGTGCAATTTCACATCATCCATCTCTGGCACAGATTTAGGGGAGAACAGTATTTTATAATAAAAGTATATTATTTACAGTATGACTCTCACTCCAGACCTACATTTGAGCTCAAAAAACCTAGCATTGCAGATAAAAAAAAAAAAAGTGGTGCATATTAGCAAATAAAATATTTGTGCTTGAGCAGTTAAGTCACAAACTCGCTCAGAAATATAGACTTCAACAACAAAAAAAAAAAACAAACAACAAAAAAAACCCCCAAAAATAATAAAAAAACCCACCACAATTATTGTCAACAATAAGAAGCTCCTTTATCTGAAACAACAATCCCTAAACTTTTAGAAGTGATCTATGAAGCTTTTGTGCCTCGCTCAAGCTGGCAGAGAGACATGTTTCTCATTCACCTCAGCCACTTAAGCATAAGTTAAAACAATATTATGATTCACACAGTAAAGAGTTCCAGAAATGGGCTCCTTTTTAACAACAAAAAAAAAGTCACTTGTTTGAGAGTTGAGGTTTTTTTTGAGACTGACTCCTTTACATAAAAGTAAATTGTCAAATAAAGTGATGCTGCTCCCTATCACAGTTAAGAGACAGGAGCACAGGAACAGTTTGGGGATGGAAAGCATCACAAGTCGAGTGTTCGTAACAGTCAGGGGAGAAAAAGGTTCAGTGAAGAAACAAATTATGTCTGTTTGAAGGAATACAGGTGTGGGAGAAACAAGGCTCCTGAGGGAAGACTCCAGCAGATGGCCCCAAAGCAACAGCAAGTCTCAGCCCAGCTCATGGACAATGAGTGCCATTCCCAGGAGCTTTCTGTACACACAGCAAAGGCAAGCAGAAGTCCCAGCTCCAGTTAGGTCTGCTGATACTGATGCATTTAAGCAGGCACACTTGTTTTATTAAAATGGATGAAAGCTTTATTTTATTTCATTAGTTAGTTAAGAACATAAATTAATAAACAAAACTAAATCTGGTCAAAAGTTGTGATGATTTAAATAGACAACTATTTTTCAAAGTTAAATTTTTCTAAGGACACTATTTCTATTTTTTATAGTAACAGTGTTGCATAGCTTTTCAAAAGCTTCTTCTACTGTGATTAAAAAACTTCAAAGCATTGTAGAAAGTATTTTAGGCAGACATGTTCTAGTGTATTTTAGGCAGATATTTTCCAGTAATAGAAGGTCAGAACAAGGGTACAGCACATATTTCATTACATGTCATTACTCACACACTTCCAAAGTTAGTTGTGTTAAAGTCCTTTTAATAAATACAGGAATGGTTTGCCCTACAAGAACATTAAAGAGACACATGCTCAAAAAGCAAAGCATTCTGGTTAAAAATTACTGCATTCTGAAATGGGACTTTCAGGTCTCAAATGCAAACGTCTTCCTTAAATCTATTCCTTCAGAAAATTTGTGACCCAAGGTAGGTGTGCTGATTAATGAACTTGCTGTTTAAGATAATAAAAAATACTAAAAGAAATAAGATTCCTTTTTTTTTTTTAAGTGAGACAATGGGATAAAGAGCAGAAGGTCAGCAGATCATAGAATCATAGAATGGTTTGGGTTGGAAGGGACCTTATAGATCACCTAGTTCCAACCACCCTGCCATGGACAGAGGCACCTTCCACTAGACCAGGCTGCTCAGAGCCCCATCCAAGTTGGCCTTGAACACTTCCAGCGATGGGGCACCCACAGATGCTCCATATTGTCTGGTTCATCACCTATAAATCCTTCAGGCACACAAGTCTGTCACAGTGTAAACAAGAACACTGTACAGAGGTAACTGCAGCACTGCACCAGGTAAAACACTGTCCATAAAAAGCTTTTAGAAGTCTTGGAAAGCTGCTTTTTTGGAATGTAGGGGAATTTTTTTAATGTTTACTCAGCCTGGTATTCCTGTTTACACTAAAGCCACCAACACTTGCTTCATTATCACCGTACCATGAGAAAGTTTGGGAGAGAACTTCTGTTTTCACCATTAATAATCAACCTGTAGTTCATTAGAAGTGGAAAAACCTATCCATGAAGAGATATTTACAGCTCACCTCTCTATCTGTAGTAAATATACACACAGAGCTACAAATGCAACTAACATAATTAAGGATAGCAATCTTTTCCATGCTTTGAAACATAAACTGTGACAAGATAGGTGGAGTTGTCCTGATTCCATGGCCTTCCCTACTTACTCTTTTCAGAGAATCATAGAATGATTTGGGTTGGATGGGACCTTAGAGATCATTTAGTTCCAACTCCCCTGCCATGGGCAGGGACACCTTCCACTAAACCATGTTGCTCAGAGCTCCATCCAACCTGGACTTTAACACCTCCAGGGATGGGGCATCCACAGTTTCCCTGGGCAAAAATTTTAAAGAAATACAGTAGTATCTAGATCTCTTAGTCTACTTCCTCCTTAAATTCTACCATTTTCTTATTTGCCAGCTATCGACTAGTCATGCATTAAAGCCTGATAATCAAAAATATGTTACAAACCAAGAAATTAAAGTTCTGTATAGCTTCTACCCCAATATACTTTCTGATCTCAGATAGTTCCCTTGCTCTTTCAGACTGACCTTTACTGAAAGCATATTGCATGCTATATATTGCAAGTTTGCAGGCACAGAGAACATTCTTTGGTCAGGTTAACACTGAAAGAGGGGAAAAAAAAAAAAAGGACACTAGCTACTTCCTAAGCACACGCAAACTTCCACTACAGTGACCCATGTAGTAGTTATCACCATTTGCTAGCAAAGAAAAATCAACAGCAGGGAGATTAAGTGACTCGTACAAGGTCATACAGCACATGTAATGCAGAACCAAAGATAGATTCCCAAGGATTTGGTTTCCAAGAGCGAGTTTCACACAGTTTACATTTCCACATGTTGGCTGGGCCAGCTCTTTGCACTGAAGAAACAACCAGGCAGGGGAGAGCACACTGTGTTTGCCCAGCATGACTTAAGTCAGCCCCCCTGAGCCATTCCCCTATTCCAGTACAGCCACCACCAAGCCTGGACATGGACACTGCCAAAGTTTCTTGTCAGCGCAGCTGGGACAAAGCTGCTGCATTCCAGCAAGTCCAGCACACCCACCAGCTTACCAGCCCCCTACCCTGATGCCCAATGCTGAGCACACTGCTGGTCGGCCAGGTCAAGGAGGGGGAGGTCTGAAGAACTGGGACCACCCTCAAGGAAAACCCTGACCCAACCCATATGCATCCCCAGTACCCTCTTGTCTTTTAAGGAAGGGCTCCATACAGGGAGGACAACCCCTCCATTCCCCCCCTTGGCAAAGGGGAGACATCCTGCCTGAGAGGTCGGAGTATGGAGGATGTGGAACATAAGGACTGAACCTGCTTTGGCCATGTCTCATTTTTAACATCCATCTCTGTATTTTCCTTTCCTACAATAAATACCACTGACACTCCCTACAATGTAACACTGATTATAGTTGTCTCTCGTCAGAAACTGCTTAACTACTTTGTCATGACAAGCTATGTAGGGGTTTAAATAGTAAGAAATTTGCATCTTTTGGAGGAAGCTTACAGAGAGTTGCTCATAAGCATGGGGACAAAGTATATGCTTGATAATTTCACTCAAATGAGTGAAATCAGAAAGAAAAAGTTCCTAAGTCCTTAAATTGGCCTTATGACATTGAGAAAATTATATGGAGTAGATAAGCTAAAGGCCTTAAAAACCAAAGTCATCCAGCTTATACTTGATACAAACTGAAAGGGGGACACCACTGGTAATCCTAACAGAACAGAGAAAGGGCAAAATCATCCAACTAAAAAAATAGAAGGAAAAAAGTGAAAAAGGTGCTTTATAGCAGCATCATGTATGTTTATAAGTGGTGCAAGGCTGCATATGTCAAAGATAAAACAAGCAAGAACTCAAATACAAGATCGTAATAATTTATCTAAGTTTTATGTGCCAGAAGGGACACAGAACGCTGTTACACTCTTTGCATCATGTATCAGAAAAATGCTCAAGCATACACATATGCAAGGATGTAGGAATCTCTGTTGAAGATAAAACCCCACGTTACAAACTTGAGTGTTAGAGAAGAATCAGTGTTTCCCATCCATTTGTAGAGATGACTGTGTAACACTGTAGCCAGGGGATCTGCTTACTAAATACGTTGAGATTTAGGTAACAAAGGGTTGAAATGCATCATTCTCTAAAGAAGCCGTTTCTATTCCATCAAATTCCCAAATATCAAGGGTGTATTAATTTTGTACACAAATCCATTGTTTGATTCAGGATTTTGTGTAAGCAGAGACCTCTACTTACACATAGATGAAGAGTCACACCACTGCAGTGAGCACAGACACAGATCCCTTTGCACCACTCAGTCTCTGCAGCAAGACAAGTGCTCACATAAGCATTCTGCACTGAGATAAATTAATTTCTACCTATTACAAGGCAGCAAACATCTCCTGAGGTTTCATTTGCTTATTTTAAACCTGTGTAACCTTTCAAATGTTATGAATGGACAAATCTTCCAGTATTTCTTTCGAGTCTTGTTAGAACTGAACAAGTTGTGGAACTTGGCAATGAGGAAAGGAGTACGTGAGCAGTGGTCAAGCCCAAAAGACACAGAGTGGCATGATCTTCAAAGTTGTATCAGGTACACAAGAAATCAAGGGTGGGCATGAAATATGAAAGGTGTTTTACTTCAAGTAAATGACAGGAAGATTTCACTTTCCCAATTTTATACCTAGGGAAGGGGAACAAAGGAGAAAAACTAAAGCAGTGACTTCACTGCAGGTATTTTACCCAAGTCAGCAATAAAGCCATCTGTAATCCAAAGCAATACAAATACAGATCTACAGGTATTGCACAAACCATATAGAGAGAAAGAGACTTGGAATCATTTTCAGTGTATGATAATACACCATTTTAAGTTGTTACAACATCACGTAGCACCAATACAAAATAATTAGTCACTTCCTTGTCATCATTCAGAAAATTCAAGGGTAGATTTGTTGTGTGTTTAAGGACAGAAGAAAAGCAAGATAAAAGGCTTCATCCATACCATTTGTTCCATCAAAGATTAAGCTCTATAGAAAATTACTGTATACTTCTGGAATTATAGTTTAAATTATATTAAAATTATGGGTCGGTGTCCCAAGTCAAAATTTGTCTTCCCTCAGCTACACACCTCCAGTCTTAGACAGTGAAAGACACCTTGGTTTGTGGAACTGCACAGAGCCTGAAAGGGAAACCACAACAAACCTATATGTAGGCACACGCTTCCTTTAGAAGCTGAGGGATTATCTTATTCTCTGAAATCTCAGAACGTTCTTGAAAGTTTTACCTCTCGTGGTCCGTTGCCACATCATCACATCACCCTGAAACACTAGATGTTACCAATCTTGGAAACTAGACAGGGTCAAGTCCAATTACTGCTTGGACAGGAGACAGCTTGTGAACACCAGGTGCCACAGGTTCCCAGAGCCTGGCTAGAGGACACTTGGATGCAATGTGTCCAGGGCATCCAGAAGAGGTTCTACTACAACATTAGTAGTAAAAGACTAAACAAGGGAAAAACAGGCCTACTGCTCAAAGGAGTGGGGGATTTAACAGCCGTCGAGACAGGTAAGGCCAAGGCACCCAACACCCTCTTTGCCTCAGTCTCTACCACCAAGGTCTCCCTGACCTCTCTGCTTAGATGCAAGGTTCAAGGAGGAGATAAACCACCAGGAAGAAATCAGGTTTTAGGGATGACTCGAGAGAGCTCGTCTTATACAAGGCCATGGGACCAGATTTGTGTCTGAGGATGCTGAGAGAGAGAGAAAGACTATGTCACTGTGATTTGTCACTCTAAGGGTAAAGACTCCTCTGACAGCTGGAAAAAGATAAATGTTGCACCCATGTTCAAAACAGCCAAAAAAAGAATACAGAGGGATTTTTCTCTATGCAAGAGCTCTAGCTGAAAAAGCCATGGCCTACACCCCTACATTCAGTGTCCTGCTGCAGCCAAGACTGCCACAAACTGCAGTCTCATTCAACTTCACTGGAAGTTCACCCACAAAAGCTACATCCATCGAGCCATAGACATGAGGGCAAGAAGCCAACAATGGAGAAATCAGGAAAAAGGAAATCCCTTGCATCACAAGATTCATCTGTCTGAAACCATCTGGAAATTGACTCTTCAGGATATAAAGTTCACAGCATACTTTCTAAAGAAATGCAAGCAAAAAAGATTCACAAGTTTCCTGGGCTTTGACCCAGAATAGACTCGAACATCCTTGTCTGCTTCTATATAGTTCAGAGGAAAATTTAAGTGAGAGGTAAAAATTTTCCAGGCTAAGACAGACAGCCCCTTCCTCATCCTTCTCCAACTAGTCCTGCTTAATCCACTCATTTCTGAAGGAATGAAATCCTGTTGTTTCATATCTCTGGGGTGACACGATGCACAAAAGATCTCCACAAACCCAAATATCAGGGAGAAAGGTAGAACAGCTACTCCCTTCAAATCAGACATTTGGAGGACTACTATGAGTAACTTGTCAGCCACCATGCAATCCGGAAGACTGTCTGCCTAGAGAATCCTCCTGGCATCTTGCAACTTCTAACCTTTTTTTAGCATGAAAGATGCAGAGGATTCAGGGTGCAATATGATGAAGCTAGTTAAGTCCCACAAAAGCCTAACAATCTTTTCCCATAAAAGTTCATTTTTCAACTCCCAAAATTTATTTCTACCAGCAGGGAAATCCCTGCACGAATGAGTCCCTTGATTTAGTATGAAAATAAAGCCACTGGTTCTTTTACTTCTGTCCACAAGTCTAACACAAATATAGTGTGGAAGTGTCCTTCTCATGTGAAACAGTCTTTTTCAGTCCTCGTAGGGACCAGAAAAGAAAAAAAAAAATGCATTATTTTGTAGGAAGTGGCTTAGTGTTTTTCTTAAGAAAAACATCATTTGCTGCAGCCCATCACAATAACTGCTACATTGAAGTTTAAGAGGGGAAAAAATAATTTAAAAAAAAGAAAAAGTAGATTTAATAATTAAAATTCACTTCGGATCAAAGAAAATGGTGTCGATATAATGTTCTTTAACTAGCAGGCCTCACAAAATGCCTGAGAGTAAACAGGACAGACTTGTCAGATAACATGCAGAGGTTAAAAAAAATTGCATCAAGAATTTCCTAACTACCAGTAATTCTTCCAGAGGAGATCAACCTGGTATACTGTCAGGGCACAGACGTTCAAACACACACTCCCTTGGCAGCAGATGCTACCAAAAGTTCTTAAATAGTAGTTACGTTTCCAGGCTTTCAGGGACTATCTCTCATGTTTTGAGATATCACACCATACACTGTGACCAAATCTTACCCAAGAGATCGGCAACATCTTCCAGAAAACTGTGGGATTTAAACCCTACCCCTGCCATAACTTCAGGGGAAAATGTTTGGTGATAATTTTCTTTTCTCCCTCACCCATTTTCTAGTCTTCTAAACTCACCTTTTCCCTCTTTTTCTCCTGATCTGTCACTTGTGCAAAGGGAACATGCAAACATGGAAAAATGTCCAATTCAAAACATTTTTCATGGCCCATGAAAATTTTAAAAATAAAGAGAGAAGCAGAAATTTTCTAGAAGAGAATATTAAACATGGGGATATTTGGAGGTTCTCAGTGTGTCTTGAATTTTAATTAGCTCTCTTACAGCATTTTGTAGAGCTAGGAAGTTTTCAAGCCAGGTTAAATTAATGCAGATATAGTTCAAGTGGGTGCCCATAAACGATCATTGTTTGGTATCTCTTGAAACAATATCCATTGTATCTGTGGAATTAACGGAACCTTTGGGCAACCAAAAACAATTCATCTAGTTTTTGCTTTTTGATGTGCTGTTCTTTATTCAGTCTCTCAAACTCTCTGCATTGCAGTTTTGATTCTAGATCAAGGAGTTCATCAATTCAAAGTGAGCTCCTCTTTCGCAGAATTTATCAGCTGCAAAGACACTGAGCACACAGTGGCTCTGGGAAGAATGGGCTGAAGTCTGCACAGACACACCATAGTCACAAAATGCAAAAGGCAGCAGCCGTGGATCACCCCACTGCACGTTGGCAGCTGTAGTGGTCTCCTAGATTTGCAGATGCAAATGGCAGATACCAAAGGGCTCACCACACTTATAGGGGGCAAAGGATAAAAAAAAACCTCTGCAAGCCTGCAGAGCAGTGTAATGTAACAGGAGGTCCATTTGCAGAATGCCACACATATTTATTCCTCCCAGGTATGTTGACAGCACCCAGTAACAATGCAGTTTGATGAGCACACACCAGATGAACAGCCTGTCCTATCACCATGTGCTATTGTTCACACACAGGAGTTCTTCCTAACGCCATTTAAATACACAACATGGAAACTCTTGACGCACAAGGCTTTTGTTCCTTCGTCACAAGATTTGCAACATTAACTCATTAACCATAAATATTTAAAGAGCAGCTCATAACATTGTTTCCCCTAGACCACTACACTGCTGTTATTAAGATGCCACTTTAAAACTTGTGTTTTATCTGAATGGCTTTTTACCAGCGGATCACAAATTAAGCAAGGAAGCAAGTCCAACACATTCAAGGTCACTGCTTACATGTCAGATTACACTGATGGTTATAACTGTTGTGGTTTTGCACCTTGAGAGGGCAGGAAACTAAAGGTCTTCTGGGTAATCAAATGCACATGTAGAAACAATAAAATACACCCATAAAATTATAAGTGCCAAGCTTATTAATATAGTCTGCTTTGCCAGAAATGACAGCCAGCCCTAAGTGTTCATAGACACCTTCTGCCTGCTTGGGTTTTTGGGTTTGTTTTGTTGGGGTTTTCTTTAGTTTTGTTTAGCTTTTTGGTGGGTTTTTTTAAGTGCTACAGAGGTGCAAACAATCAATGTCTCGAGTAGCCACCACGGCAAAAAGCAGAAAAAAAAGATATCCTAAATTTTCAATATGTAACTGCTAGGCACATGCACTGTATTCTTCACTCATTCCTGGAATATTGTGTTTAACACAACAAAAGATAAAGGCTACTCTTTATTGTTGTTTCTGCATAACAGAAGGTGTTACCAACAGGTTATTCTGAACAACAGGTATGCCAAACCAAGCAGAGAAAAGCAGAGCATCTTTGAAGGAGAATTTATCCATTTCTAATGTAGCTGCTTTCCCAGTACACCATCTCACTGTTGCTTTCATTTGAAAAGACACTTACAAACTATGATAAATTATATGCAACCACAGAGGACAAAAAGAAAGCACAGGGACTCCGCTGAATTAGACAAACTACAAAAACACCCAGAATGGAAAGATATGCTCTCTTTGAGGAACTCAGGAATCTAAGAAAAGAAACAACTGCAAATAAGAGGGAGATAGAGGATTGCAAAGCAACTATTTGCTAGGGATTGGTGGGCTTTCTATGAGTCATCAGATCCTCTTCTAGACATCACAGAACAAAATACACAACAAAAGACTTGAACACTAAGGTAGCCTTGGGAAGAAAACATTTAACAGCCCACTTCTTTCTAGAAGCTATGAAGAATTGATTAGCTCTGACCTCCCCTCAAAATATTCCAAACATATTAAAAAAACCCTACAAAAAGTCCTTCTATAGGTTTTGTCTTTCTTGAATATTGGGTTTTGTTGGGTTTGGGGGTTTTTTTGTTCATTATCTGAAAGATACAGGAGTTAAACTTGAACGCATAGTCAAACTTTTTCAAAGAGATGAACACAAGTATGTACAACTTACTTAAGGATGATTTTCAATTTTTTCATGTTGTTAACAATTTTCCTCTGGCTTTTCAATAATTAACATGCATTTATTTTGAGGTTAAATTGAGAGTGGTGAAGAAGAAAGTCTCATTCCAAATTAGGGTTTTAATTAATCATTAAGTACTTCTTTTCTCTTATAATTTCAGTTATCTAATGAAACAGTATGGGGAGTTTTGAGTTCCCTATTTTTTTTTCAATCCTCCTTTTACAAGTGTCACTTTTTTCATTAATATAGGGAAAAGTTCACAATTCCTTAAGCTGAGCATATTGTTCTTAGAGGTCTGACCACAAGACACAGCCTGCTAGAATTTCTAATTGCTTTCCTTTTTCTCTTCCAATGTACCCTCCCCTAAAAGAAAAATGGACACTGAAAATAGAAAACAGAATGTAGGTAAAACATAATTTAGCTTCTCTGGTCCTAATTTTATTTTATTTTAGAGAAATAATAAAAAACCCACATGCCAACATTTTGAGTCCATTTCCACCATCAGCAAGACTGTCTTTACATGAGCCTCAACAGGGTGTTTTAGTTTTAAGTACCTGAAGAATACATAACCATAGCTATTCAGCCTAGATTTTTTCAATGTAAGTTTTCCTCCTCCCTCCAACTTTGCCACCTCAGTTACTGTAGATTCTGAAACTAGATTTAAACGTAATTGTTTCCCATCATCCCAAACAAATGGGAAAAATTAATTATGCCTGAAGATTATGTAATGACAGGTAACTTTCAATGTTTTAATTGTCAAGATTTAAGTCAACAGTAATGATTTTAGTCTCAGTGCAGTCTGGCAGGAAAAATCAGTTATGTGGTAATATCAAAACATTCTAGACATTTAGTATATGCACTAGAGAAGACGTTAATTATTAAAACATTTAGTTATTTTCCTGTATCAGCTGTAATGCTGAGCAGTAAATACAAAGGTGAGGGGTTTAGGGGTTTGCCTTGTTTTCTGCCTTCTTTTTTTCCCTTCAGCATTTTGGCTTTATTTGTTTTTAAGTTGTTCAGGATGGTGTTTTTTTCCAAACTCCTAACTGCACAGGTATCTTTAATGGTCAGCAAAACTGTGTTGTCTAAGAAGCAATGAAAACGGCACCCACAGTTCATAAAAATCAATTAAAAAAATGTGTCCAATATTGTCTATGTTGTTATTTGTACTGCAGATAAAAAAGTATGACTTCCTGTAGCAAATTAAATTACTTAAAGTTCATTTATCACCACTCGAAGCTTTGCTGATCCAAAAGCAAACAAAAAACTGAACCCCTGGACATTTTTTGCATCAGGCACCACAAAGAATACAGCCTTGAGAATGACAAATTTCTTGACCTGATCCTTGCCTCAGTGGTTACATTATCAAGTAAAATATTTGGAAAATGTCCCTGAGCTAATAGTTTTACATACTTATGAGTTCCAAACCCATTTTTAGTTCGACCCAGAAGGAAACACATTGTTTTCCTCTGTTTCTGGGCACTTTCAAACAAAGCAAGGAATAGGTTCACACAGGGTCTCAAACACTGTTTACATGCAGGAGGAGCTGATGATAGTACTACCAGCAGTTAAGAGGTTCATACACTGATAGGTGATTTAGGCTGAGGCTCAGCAACTGCATAGAGCAATGCACATCATCCACAAGTGAGAACTATGGTTCTTATTCAAGTGGCTCCAGAATTTGGAACAAAGATGTCTTTGGATTTTAAGGTGCAGTGATACAGACAGCAAATTTAAGTTCAAAATATTTTCAAATGCATGGAATGGAAGAGAAGGGAAGATGACAATCAACTTTATTTAATAGAGTTCCACTGCCACTGCATGCATATGCAAATCTATTTGCCAAGTAGCCCAGAAATTTACAGCACTAAATGCAAGTTGAGTTAAGGAAACCCTATGCCAGCTGGCAAAAAGTTAGCCATGCGGGTTTCTAAGCACACTTTACTTCACAGCAGGACACACACAATGCCCAGTCACCAACAAGTAAATAAGCAGTCACTGTACTATAGAGACAGAGGTGTTTTAAAAAGAGATCTGAGAGAACGTACAGGCAAAAAATAATGATGGATTCTGGTCTTCTTTAACCTCAGTGGAATATTTTTCTTGAAGGAGGAGTTAGTTTGATTTTAGGGGCCTCTTATTTACTGAAGCTTTAGGCTTACCAGAGAGATGGTTCCTGCCAGCTAACTGAAAACCTCATAGTAATAGTAGATTCATAAAAGCTTTCTTCACACACACCTGGAATCACAGCTTTTAAATGGTTCAAGACCTAGAGGATTATAAAAGAATGCAGACAGCAGTCTTCAGGTGTGGTAGGTCCATTCAGCAAACACCAAGGAGGCTTTCCAAGCTTTTACACCCCTGATTCACACACTAGAGACTTTCTGTGCTGTGGAAACACATACCAGGATGGTAAAGGAAGAGGGATAAACAAGTATTTCCCAGCGTGTTACTGCAGTTGTCTGGCCAACAATGTTTGAGAGAGCTTGAAGTGCTCTTCATTAATAACTTTCCTGTTGGGTTAACTTCCTCACCACGCTGAGAACTTATTTGTTTAACTTCACTTCTTCAACTGGTATTACACAACCCTCTGCCCCTTCTTCACTCTGTATTTCTCCTCAGCTTACTATCTCCTCTTGATTTTCCTGAGATGCATATCATACAATTACAGAGCAAACATGCATTTGGCAGGCCCTTGACTCACAGGTCAAGATGAAGAAAAACAAATAAGAGTGCATCTCTTCAGAGGAAAAAGTATGTTTGAGTACTTTCTGAATGGACACTTTGTGATTTTTTTATTACTCTTTTTTAAACACTCAACATTTCAAATATTTTATCACATTGAAACCAGCAAGAGAGTTCCACATACAGAGAGTTAAAACTGAAATACAAGTTAGTTACCACAAAATAAAAAAATATATATCTGAAAGCAAAACAGATTGTCATGCATAACTCCCTGGCAGTGCTCAGAAACCGAGTTTCTCTGAACTCTCATCCTTATGGGATACTGGCTGGGCTGCAGGGCTCCACATTCCCCAGGATGCAGGCTTCAGCTCACTGGACTGGCTCCAAACAAAGTTCCTTTCATAACCATCTGCCACTCATGTCTTTTAGTTGCTTGTGACACCTTTCATTTGAACAGGATGTGTCCCAGCCTTAGAGAAGATAGCTGTGCTTGAGGCTAGCAAAAAAAGGAGCAATTACTGTGGAGGCTGTACCATATTACACTTCATCAGAAGACTCCAGCATGATCCCTATTACTTATTGTTTGCATTGCCCTAGCACCTAGCAACTTCCACCATGTAGCAGTGTGGCTTGTTGGTAAGCACTGCACACACATACACACAAACAAACGAACAAACCCCCCCAAAAACAAACAAACAGATGGCAACCTGATAGTAAAGCTGTTTAAAAGTTCAGCTCAGCTCAAAACAGATTACAGAACTTTTAATATCAGCACAGGCCCGAGAAGGTAAAGACTTGTTGCCTTTCAAAAGGTGCCTACATTCATCCAATTATTCAAAATATACAGTCAGGTATTCATAGCTATGTGCACTGTACCTCCTGCAGAGCTCATGTTCCCTGAACTCCAAACAAGTCTCCTGGCCAACTTGACCAGGTATGTAGATGCATTGGTATTACATACTGGGTTAGGGAGAGATTCTCCAATCTAGAAACAGTGCACATATTAAGCATTAAAGTTTCCTCATCAGAGTTTATTTCAACACCAGACCTTACAAGCAATTCAAAAAGCATTTGGTTGTCAAGCTGTTGACAATACAGAATTGCTGTACCAGTCATTTTATGGTAATTGCATAGCAGAGATCCGGTGTCTTTATTAAAAAGCCACTCCCGTTCCATGAGTAACAGGAACTGCTTGCTCCAGACAAAACTGCAAATCCATTCTCTGGGTAGAATTGTGAATGCTTGGAAAGATTTTCCTTGAATGATAAACATTAGCTATTTAGTGAGAAAAATAAAAGCTAACAAAGACAAGGAAACGGTAAAGAAAAATACAGGTGAGAAGTGAAAACATGCACACCTCCTATCCATCTAAGCAAAGGCAGCAGTGTAGTAACACTGACAGGGTACTCTGAACTAACAGACTTGAACCGGTGACCACTTGAAAACTGACTGATTGCAGCTCCTGCTTCTGTTTAATCACACACAAGTGGCCAGCCAGCAAGAGCTTGGCTAGGCATTACTCCAGCAGGAGCATTCCTCTCCATAAGCTAACTATAGAGACATCAGTAGCTCAGCATTTCATAAGCCAAAGCAGTTTCAACTATGAAATTCCTCATGCTGGAGGAAAAAGAAAAAAAAAGAAAAAAACAAAACCAACACTAGAATCCTGGCAACAAGGAAAAGCAGTTTCCTTCCACTTCAAGTGTGGACAGACTTTAACACAGAAAGTAAACAATTGTTCTAGCTTCTCATTGCTGCTTCTCCTAATCTGATACATAACTGCTCTCCTAAAAGTCTAAAGAAGTTCAGGCACAAACATATACAAAAAAAAAAATTAAAAAAAAAAATTAAAAAAATAAAAAGAGAGAAACAAAAACATTGAAGAAGAAAGAATTTCAAATGAAGACAGATACACATGCAAAAAACCGAAAAAAATAGAGAAATTGTGTTTATATGGTACTTCACCTACCAGACATCAGAACAGCACATGAACAGCCAGACACATTTGTAGGAGAGGTAATGCATCTATTCTCTACGTGTAATGTGTGACATCAAAATAAAGATGTCCTCTTTTATAAATAAAGATCACCTCTTTTAGGTGCCAACATGACTGTTTTACACATGATTTTTCTTCCCTTCCCCAGTTTATCTACACGTCTTTGGCAAGAGACAGTTGCAAACAAATTACCCATCAGAACAAGGAGCTCCTTGACCATCTCAACAAAAGGATGAAGCATTAAATGCAAACAGCCCCAGTCACACTCCTAGAATTGGTTATTTCTGGTCAGGTCTCATTTTAAGACTTTCAAAGCTGCTACAGACAGCAAGTGAATGCAGGTCTCATTCCAAGTCAGTTAGGGACATTCCAACATATCTTCCCTAGCCATCTAGGGACTGTGAAAACCACAGTCCCACAGATGGGACACATCTGCTACTCAGGAGGTGGAGCTGAGATCAGAGAAGGTGCTTCCAATGCAGCTATTCCTAACTACCTGCTGTCAATCTGCTCCCTGGTAGCTGCCATAAAGTACACATTTTTTCATATCAGCTTCTTGCATTAAAGTTGCAGTTCCACAGTAATTCTCAAATTAAAATCCAAGGATTTTTCTTACTTCTATTTTGTTTAAAAGTAGCACAGATGCATTTTTAATTGCATTTAAAACGCTTGCTTGGCATTTCAAAAACCTGCACATCTACCAGTTTCTACTGATGCAGTTGTAGACCCACATGTAATTTGATTTCTGCTCAAATCCAGCAAGCTGACTTCAAAAACAAAATCTCACAGGCAAAGCCATCTACAGATGTTGATGCAACTGTTCAAAGTGATTTTACCTCTAGCCCAGTTCCCTAAAGGTGGTAAAAACTTTGGCTTTAAGTGTGTGGCATGAATATAGAACCACCCAGTGAACATTAACTCTGACATTTCTATTTTTAGTATAAATGCATAGGCACTACTGCAAAGTTTAAAAATGCAACTTAAAAGGATCGGTAACACAGAACTTAGTTTCAACAGCAATACAAAGCAATTACAATCCATAGTTTGAAAAAACTGTCTAAAATTCAACATCTTAACACTGCCCTAAGCAACTCCAGTCAATCTGTTCTTAACACTCCATTTTGCATTTCTTTACCTGTTGGACTCAATTGTTCAACCCGAGTTCTTCCTGAAAATAAAGTATTTCTGTCGAATTTAATTTTACATTCAACAGAATGCTGCTCACTAGAAACATCTTTCTAACACAGTGTCAGAGTTGATAATACCAGATGACGTTAAACAATCGGCAACTCTCCACTGCCCAGCAATTAAAATTGATAAGAAGCCTCTGTTCTTCAAGATTTCTTTTCAAGTCCAACAGCAAGCTCTGGAATTGCCAGCCACCGAAGGTTTTTATGACTTTGCTTTTTATGAATGCACAGCCTAACAGGTGATAAGCGCTTTTGTGCACTTGGTTGGTGTTTGCCCATGATCAAGGCTGTTGACTGGGGGTTTATTGGTGTGAAAGATGCCAACAACACCCCAAGGACAGGCTGGGACATTCCAGCACTTGTCAGAGAGGTGCCAATTTCCCCCTAAATCAAACACCACTGTGATTTCACAGAGCCACAGCAATGTTGATAACAGCTTTAGACGCGGGTGCCAGGGGAGAGAGCAGTGAGATTGTGTTATTCACCACAGCTAGAACAAACAGCCTACAACTTCCATTGAACTTGTGAGTCAGGGGGGAAGAAGGCTGAAACCTTATGTATGATACTATTTGGCCAGTATCTGATGCCACTGTACTAACACATATGCAGGGGTAGCAAAAGCAAAGTGCCCCAAGGTACTAGTGCAGTGTCAGGGCAGGGTGGACTCAGAAGTACAGACTGACTACCTAGTTGTACTGCCACTTTACCCTAGAGGCCATGAATATGCCCACGGTGCTGGGAAAGACACAGTACAGTCTTGTCTTTACAGTGACGTAAAGACATAGAAGGTGTGGAGATCCCTGGTCTAGATTATGTTATAGTATATAGCAGTGGCATCTACCCAGTTAGGTGCAGTCACAGCCTCTGTCAGGCTCAGTGCCAGCTTTGGTCCCAACTAGAATTGTTAGTGTCTGCCTATGCTAATAAGCCCTTTGTTAGCATAGGCACAACTCTAAACTGTTGTGGTTGTCAAGCTTTTGGGCCAGAACCAACTCACACTCCATCAGTTGGTGCAAGTGCAGGGTTTGCATATACATTCTCTCTAGCTTCACGCTTATCCAAGCTGATCTAAGAGGTACTGCTTAATTATAATCCACATTTCAGTCTAGGAGAGCAGTGGAGACACATCTCTTTTAAAACCACCTAGTTGACTAGTATCAAATGTAGTAGAGACAGGAAGCAGAGAGAGTTACAGCCAGTAAATCTCATTGTTTCATTTAGGTCCATGGGTGCTGATAGAGCTAATCTCTTCTTCTCCTCTTCTGTATAAAAAGTGGTATAAAGCAGCCAGTAAAGCTGACCCAGAGGAGTTGTGAGGAAGAAGTAAATTTATAGGCAGTCCTTATTCCTTAGTGTCTAAGCTCTTCTCCATTTCATTCCATCAATTCAAACTTATTTCAGCTCATTACTATAAAGCAGTCACGTCTACACTGGGGAACTAAAGCATACATGGTCTGGCTTTCCCATGACTATTTATCTTCCCTGACTGCAACAACACTGTCCCTACAATGATCCTGCAAAAACACTTCATTCTTCCCTACATTTATCATTAGATAAATGCAAAAACCAGGAAAAGTGAAGAAACTACTTTCACTAACATGCTGTATCCTAACTACATAAGAAAAGCACTTATTCAAAGCAGAGTTCAATTACTAAATACATCTTAAAAGACATGCCCTATAATGCTAGTTTTATTTTATAAGGTAAGTGCTAATCTCAGAGGTGCAGCCAAATTTTATTCTGGTTAATCATTTGCTGCCTATGGGACACTTAACTACAGCTGATTTAATTTCTGCTTTCAGTTCCAGTCCTAAAGTCACACAATTTTCCCGTGGCTGGCTGTGGTATTTCACAGCCACTGGTGACTAAAATTCAGCAGAATACAAAGTCTCTTCTACACACCACATGGCTTGAGACATATATTATTTCAATAATGACAAACAGAGATAATGAAATTCCTGAAACGATCTCTGTTTCTTTGAAGAGAAAGGTATGTGATATAAAACTCTCCTCAGAAGAAGGAGACCACCTCAGCAGAGGCTAATGGCTAGTATCAAAACCTGCTTGAATGTTATCTCCACTCTTTTATGTAAGAGGTATAAGCTAGGGTCCCTTTACTCTTACAGATACGATCCACTGAAAACTTCTAGAGATTATGCTCTTCTCGTAGCATACCACATTTTTGCACAGACTGTTCAATTCCTTAGTCTCACTTTACAGTGAGCTTTGATGGAAGTATAATGTCTTCTGTTAAAAGTCACACAACAAAAGACTGCCACAGCAGTGATCAGGAGGCAACCTCGGTGTTTGACAATCAAAGTGCAACAAGCAATTCACACGCCCAAGAAGGGTGAGCATTAACACAAGTACACCTACAGCCTCGCATTTGGCTGCAAAACCTGCAAAATCTGAAAGCTTTGCTCTCTCCCTCATTCTGGTAGCATTTTTTTCATTTCTACAGTTCAAATGCAGTTGTCTAAATAAGAGCATTATATTAAATAAAAGCTACAAAGAGCTATCTTGAATAAACAGAACTACGAAGGCACACAACTGACATGACTGTGTAACATTAAGATGTCTGTGCCTCTCATACTTTACATACTGTTGAAACAGGATGCCCAGACAGCTTAGCACTAGGGTGCTGGATGACCTGTTGACATAGAAAACATCAAGTGAGCAGGTTTATTTTGTGTGAAGTGCTAAGATAATCCACTATCAAAACTTTCTGGGTCATGAGTAGGATAACAGCATACAATCACATGAAGTTTACTCACACCACAATAAAGCAATACACATTTAGTTACTTACTCATTGTCAGGTTTGACCACACTTTAGTGTCTTCTAAGAAAAGGAGTGAAAAACAAATAATAGCCTCAACTACATCTACTTAGGAAGAATATTAGGGAAAAAATATGAAGTTTGAAAAGGTCAAATAAAGCCTTTGTTGTGCAGAATACAAAAGCCACTGATTCTTAACAGGATCAGCACAGGGTGTTCTCTACTTCTTGAGGCCACAGGATGGAAGATCTTTCCTCTTGTCGCTTCTCCTATCTCCACTGCCCTGCACAGATAATTGGGCACAGGCATTTGAAGGGTGTAAGAATGAGATTAACAGTAGCAGTTATTTCCTGCATTCATTCTCCTTTGCTCTACTTGTCAACATCCGTACAAGAGATGAGGAACCTTTACTTCAACTCTTAGTTTGACTATGGTGCCCTCAAGGGTTATTGTGAAAAAGAAGACTCCAGCCAATTCCAGCCCATTTTCAATTGACATGGTTTTGCTGGGAAGGGAATAGCTGCTGCAGGAACAAACATATTCTCTGAAGGCAATTCCTTTCTTCGCAGAAGGAAAACACATTCATTACAAAGACTGCAGCTTTTGTCATATGAGGGATGAGCAAGGTTTCTGTAATCTTTGCCACCAATACCATGCCTCTGGTATTAAACCTAGTGTCTTTGGAGAGGATCCAAGGAAGTAATCTGATGAGTGATTTACATTCTGTTCTCAAACTATGAGATCCAATTTTCTTTACTATCCAACCCATGTAGAAGTATGTAATCTTAACACTGCAACAAAAAAATATTGTTAAAAATCGAAAAAAGTTAAATGTATCTCCAAGATTTCAGGGATTCGTTGTAGGTTTTCAAAGGAAACCAACGACCTCTGAGGACTGGATTTATATACATCCAAGCCTGCCAGCCTCCTTGTGTCAGTTCCAGCCTGCTGTCTGTCAGTGAGCAACCTACTGCGAGTGTGACCACACTCTGGTTTAAACAGAGGGGACAAGCCTGTGTTCTTGCCCAGTCTAAAACACATGCAAGTTGGAAGGGACAGAGGGAAGACCACTAATTTTCAGAAATCTACAACAAAACTGCTGTCAAGATGGTAAAAAATCTATGTGATTTAACATATTTATTACAGCCAAGAGAAAAGTCACTTGGACAAAGTAAAAGTTAACAGAATTAGCACTCTAAGATGCTTAGTCTTTCAGAAAAAAATAACTTATTTTGAATAAAATAATTGTAACTGAGTTCTACATAGCCTGTGAACAATGTCTGGCAAATAATTTTAATTGCTCTATTTTTGCAGATGAGTATAGAAGTTTTCATCTTTTCTAACTGGTCTTTACCTTTTATCTTTACTAGTTGCTCCCACTGAAAAGCAAATAGCTGTTCACATAGTGAAGTTAAACACATAATGATAATTTCTTGCAGAATCAAAACAGATATTACTTCAACAAATGTATTATACTTCCCTATTGCAAAAGAAAATGTATGCTCTATGTTTTTAAGGATGTGTTAGAGTAAAACTAGTAGATGATGAACAAGAGCTCAACTTGTTAGGACAAACAGAGATCTACTATTTCAAGACCTTAGTTCAGTAAGAACATTTCACATTTGAAGTAAGCACTAGTCAAGTTCTGTAACAATGCATTAAGTTTTTAAATAACCCCAGCAGAATGCAAAGGAAGAAGGATTTTATAGTTAGGAGTAAAAAAATTCAGTTTTTTACGACAAATATGACAAAATTGTGTTGTCAAATGACATCTCATAAGTCCACTGGCATTAGCAAAACACGAGTGAGACTTATGTTCCTATCGAAAACTTTAATATGAAATTCAAAGATCAAGATCAATAATTGCAGAAGCAGAAGAAACTTTAAAGGATGCAGAAGCCTTGTCCTAGGTTTATTTTGGCTTTAACATTTTTCATAAAATATTAAAACATCACATTGATTGTGAAGAACATGTGGAAAAAAATAAAAATACCTACTCTGGGCACATTGCTAAGAATATCTAAAGGCTACCTAATGACTTGCAGTATAATTTCCTATTTCTGGTAATTTATAGCTTTCAAAAAGATAAAATTTCAAGGCTGCAGATTTAGTGCTTGTATTCCTTGAAAAAAGTCCCCCATGCAGATGCATTCTTTTCTTAAACTCAAAAAAAGATTCAGTCATTTTGAGAAAATGTGTGTTCATTATCTTACACAACTGGCAGTTCTGACACTAAAGCAGTTCAGAGATAAAACCTGGCTTTTGTCATAGTGTTTGTACTAAGCTTTAATAAATCATTGGCTTATCCTGTGTCTGTCCATTTTCTGTTGTAAATTTTCCAGGTTCTACATTTTCTGAGGTAAAGTGTGGTTGTTTAGGAAGGAAACTACCATTTAAGAAATGTGGGACAGTACTTTTGGTTTTTGTGTGGGTTTTGTTGTTGTTGTTTTGGGGATTTTGGTGCTGGTTTGTTTTTTTTTTCAAAGTACTTACACTATACTTGTTTACCCAGGCCCTGGTTTCCACTGTGTGCAATTTCTTACAGCTCCTTGAACACAGCAAATAGTTGCTTTTTTTACTATTCTGTACCACAAAGTAGGAAAAAGAAGAAGAAAAGACATGTATCTGCAAAAAAGTTCACACCAAGCACCTCTCTAGTCCTCCAGATTTGCACAATCTGTAAGCCAGAGAAAACTCTTTATTTAGAGAAGCTTTAGAATTTCCTAATAAAAAAAACCCAAAAAAAACCAAAAAAAAACAACAAAACTAAAATCACAGTCTAAAAACACATAGTAAAATTAAATTTGACTACTAAAGCACTGAATACTCCCTCTGTTATAAAATATATATATATATACACACACACTCACTCACATATATATCTTTCTGGTAGGAGGCAAGATACAGTAACTACTGCCAGAGTAGAGGCTCGTAAATACATGTGCTGTTCCATCACCACCACTGGCATTATAATGGTTCTCACAGGCCATTATGCCACATGAAGCATGACTGTATGAGGAGAGCTAGTCCCTTACCTAAAACCTCACCAATCTGCGCATTCTTCTGTAACTCAGCCTACCCCTCAGGTTTATTTACATCTGGCAACTTTCCAAGACATTTGAAACGTGTTGGACCTCTTGGTGGCAGGCAGAAAACACCTTGCCCCCAACAAGACACTATTTTCCATCTGGAACTGAATGAGCAAATGTTCACAGCTTTTGTGTTCGGCCACTAATGCACATTAAACAATCTATTAACACACAAAATTAATGAGGTACTGCCAAGTTTAAAGTCAGCTAAGCACTGTGCCTGTGCATAGTTCCCTACAGCATATGTTGGCACCGTTGTTTGTAACACATCCAGCACTCAGGCATTTGGAGCTCAGCCTAATTAGTTCACTGCAATTGAATCTCAACTCTATCCTTTATTCAGCTGCAATGAAAGTTTTCAAAGAGGCCTATCTACACAGTCTTGCACATTTTTTCCCTGGCACTTGAAGAGCCAGGGTAAGGAAGTGTGCCAGAACTGCCCAACCAACCATTTGACAGATATACAGAGATGTGAATGCTGCACTTACTGGTTTTTTTAAGATCATTCATGTGCAACTTTTAAAGGTAGAATAATTCTTTTCCTGGAGGAAAGCAAATACCAGAGAAGGATGTGAAATGTCATACTGGAAGGATGATAGGAAAACAGAGAAGGCCTATCCCCAGGAAAGCCTGCCCAAATTAAGAAAATTCATAACTGTTATGTGTGCATTTCACAGAGTTGTTTTCCACTGCACACAATCTGTCTTCACTGAGCATTAGTGTTCACCAGTTTACAGCCTTCTGCTTCCATTGGTTATTAGAAAATCTAAATATCAGTACAATTACAAAGTCTCTTTTCCCTCCACAAAACTTCCTTTACTCAACGTTTTTTTCAAGTAGCCACGCTAATCAGAACAGAAACTGAATTTTCTCAATTACTGCTAGAGGTACTGTGTGCCATCAAAAGGCATTTTAGTTGGAAGATATCTAGCTTTTCACCTTCCTTCCCCTTCAATGATCAAAATACACTGTCATGGTAATTTTCATGCAGCAATCACTGAATGCAACAAATGATGTAAAGATGGTGGTTTAATTAAAGTGGCTTCCAGGGCACTAACTACTCCTGATGACCTTGAGAGGATATGGTTTCTGATACTGCTTTTCTTTCTGATGACAGTCAATTATTAAGTAAAAATGGAAGAACATATCCAAGTTTAGTCAATTATGCAGTTATTCGTATCTGCATTTCTTAACATGAGCAGTTCCACTGTCCCACCGGGAGAGAGAAATGGGGACCCTTTCTGACCTGTAACTGCATTGCCACTCCTGAGGTCTTCATTTCATGGACTTGGATTGGTCTTAGTTACAAGACAGCCAGACAGACCACAGCAAAAATTACACTTCTGATGAGTTACAGGCTGGGAAACATGGCAAGAGAGAAAAGCTGTGTACTGGCCAACCCAAACTATCTCAATCACACAAGTCTCAAAGAAGAACCTTTGTGCAATATTGTAGCTGAGAGGCTGCACTGCAGCATGCAGTAGGAAAGGAGGGAGCAGCAAAACCCTTAAGTCACTTCTCGACCTCACTTGCATCCAGAATCTGCCAAGACTCCAAGCTTCACTATCTGGTTGATCAGCAAACTAGACTGACCCTGCAACAGCAACTCCTAAACATGAGCACACTGTCTTATGTGTACAACCAGCTATGATAATGGGGCAGGCAAACGGTCTTCTCTCCTCCGGAAATACATAAAGTCACCTTTCCAATCCCTTTTCATCTCAGATAAAACTGTTACCAAGTACATTGACAGATACATACTGTTAGATTGCAAAGATGTTCACTCAGCTGCAAATCAAAACGCTGGACTCTGGAGTAGGATGAGGAAGGGAAGGGCAGGAGGAAAAGCTACAAGTATCACCTTGTTTCCACTTCGTTTTTCCCAACTGTAGTCTTTGAGAATGTGTGCAACCTCAAAGATTTGTTTTAAGTCACTGCACAGCTGTAACACACCACGCTCTTGAAACCGCGAAGTGACAAAGTGGCAGATTCCCGTTATTACAATTATATAGCATGAAGAGGTGGGAGTATAAATAAATTTTAGTATAAATACTAAAATATAGTATTGCAAGCAACAGGAGATCATAGACAAAAGACACAGAGAAATAAAGTAAACATTGTTCACATCAGCCTCTGCCTGACAAGAATCATAATTTCTCTCTCAAATATGACAAAGTGAGGGGGTCAATTTGACCTCAGCTAAACTACCTGAGTCTTGATGAGACACAAAAAAAGCTAAACCTGGGTCTTCTTGCTATTGACAGCAGCAAAAAAAACCACGACTAAGTTATTTTTCTTTCCTTCCACTTAGAGAAGCCATGCTTACTTTGGACGATTTATATCTCCTTTTTAAAACAGAAGTAATAATCTGAAGTCTGATTTCAAGCCACAAAAATTTCTAAACGTACAAATATTCATGCCAAAAACATAATACTTTTGTTTGCAGCTTTCTTTAGTCTGAAAGAAAAATTGTGTGTGAGCAAGTGCACACAGTAATTATTTTAGGGATCTTTTTACCTCCTCAACAGTTTATACAAGTATGAACCAGCAGGTTTGGAATTGTTTGCAGTACCTCTGGAAACATGGCAAACCTGGGATTTTAAGTTGGAGTTATGCTTCTTCCTCACAGTATTGTGTGTAAATAGCATTTTGTAAACACTGCATTACCTTTAAAAATTGATTACTCCAAGTCCCGATTCAAGCAACTGGTATATCCTATCTACCCTCACTTCCTATCTTTACATGCATACACATGCAGCCACGCTTCTGAGAGCTTGTCTGTTTCTAGAGACCAGTCTTCCAAATCCCAACAACTGGCCAGTCCAAGCTTATGTAAACAACTTGAGATTCGAACAAACTCAATGATAATCATTGCTGATTAAATCAAACTTATACAAAGGCAAAGTAAATTGAACCAGGTACACGAATGCAGAGATAAGACAGAAGCTGATTATCTTGCATGGCAACAAAGGAGAGTTGCTACACTGGAACAGACTAATGGCCCATCAGTTCCCAAATTGTTCCCTCTGGTTACAGCCAACACTTCAAAGAACACGGGGAGCCAACATTGCCAGAAGTCATTATTTGCCATAGTGAGAACAAGAGAAATCAGTTAATAAGTCCAGTTTCTTTAGGCACATTTTAAGAGGTTTATTTTAAACTCAAGAGGGTGAGAAGAAGCTCTTCCCTCGAGCACTTAATTATAAAATAATTCTTTTAAACATCTGACATCTTCACTTATTCTTTACAATCATTTCCAACACTGGGATAGAGTCCAAGAATTTCAGCAGGCCATTATGAGGACAGAATTTCAGTTTCTTTTGCCCCTCCACCTCTCTTCACAGAGCCTGAAAACTTGATTCGTTAAGGCCACAAACCATTTTACCTCTCAAAGCTGCTATCTCAAGGTGCACTACTATGATAAGTATGATAAGATGCCCTAGCTTGGAAGGTCATTGAGAACAGTGGCTCTCAGTCATTCCCTCACCTCTGAAAGCCAAGGCGGATTTCGTGGCTCTGGCAGGACATTACCATACATGCAGCCACAACACAGGGCAAGCTCTTGCTTGCAAAGCCCAAGTTTCCAAGCAACCACCAACTGTGTTTGCAGAAGTCATGCATGTAAATCTTTAGCCATGGAGCACAATTTACTTGCACTGGTAAAATTAAGTGTACATATACTATATACTCCATCTATTTGAATGAAATTTATTACAAAAATCAAACCAAGTCAAGTAACTGAAATAAAGGTTTCTATCATCTCTGCTAGTATTTTTAGGCAGTTTTTTGGAGTGGTAAATTAATAGCCAATTATCCATTCCTTCTCCCCATAAAGACTATTACCCCAGCCTCCAACAACCTAATATAAATGAGGCACAGTAATTGATTTCCTATTCTGTTCATGTAAGATTTTCTGCTCTGTGGTCTGATCAAATAAGAAAAACTCTTAGAAAACACCTGTCTAGAATTCAATTGATTTAATCAGAGACTGTGATGTCAAATTACCCTGGAAGATTAAAAAACATCAACAAGAGAGAGAAAATAGGTTGCATATCGGAAAATAGGTTTTTCAGAAAGCTTTTGAAAGAAATAACAAATCAAAAGTAAACAGGTAATTGGCCTGATTTGTTGCTGTACAAGATAACCAGATTCCATCCTTTAAGTCAAGGGAACACAAAATGTTTTGTTGCTCACCAGAACATACAACAATCAAAACAATATGAAACAAACATCCCAACCTAGAATCTGTGGATTAAAGTTTGGTGTTCAACTTCCCTTTTCCAAACAATATAATATAAACCCGAGGAAAATCAATTCTGAATATCAGTTCTTAGCTATTAGTACTCTACATACCACTTGACTAAGATTCCTGAGCAGGAAAAGGGTGTGACAGGCAATCAGTAGATGTAGCTCTTATCGTTTGATAAATAGTGTTTTAACAACCAGCCAGAGATACAGGTCCAGAACAAGTTACATGGACTGTTGCAGGAGTTGTTTCTAACTGCAATATTTCGAGCATATATTTAAGAACACAGCCACGCACTCTGCACCACGCAGAAGACAGGAAATGAAGAAGCCCCCAGTGCTCATTGCTCCCATCATTGGCTAGATCAGGACCCTCTACTCAGCTTAGGTCTTTAAGCCCTGATTTAACATCAGTTCTTTCCTTCCCTTCCCCTGGAAACATTTAAGACAGTGACCAAGACATGTCAGGCAGCTGAGAGCCCCAAGAATAAAGCAGGAGGCAGACAGCAGACAGAGTCAAAAAGACAGCAGGCAAACGACTTCAGTTTCTTAAATTCCTTTGGGCAGGGTCCTTGCATGCCACGAGGTAAAACCCAGCTTAGCATTCTGTGAATGACTGTTTGTATGTTGACAGTATAATAATCAAGTACTTCCTCCAGTGTGAAAGAAGCACATGCATGACTGTGTGTGTGTGTCTTATAACTCCAAGTCCTTTCCAGCTCCCTTGTAGCCAACTGTTGGCACAAAGCAGGTCCCATGCTTTCTCCAGAGTAGATGATGAGACAAAACAGCTTCTCCAAATCAGAAAAACCTGCCTCGTCAGTTGTAACAAACTTCTGCTCTGTAGCCACTCTTCATCTGCCAATACTCAGCACCTGGCTGGTATGTGCTGTACTCAAAAGAGAGCATTACTTGGGGTAGAAGGAGCTCCTTTGGGAGCTCAGAAAGAGAGATGGAGAAGTATGGACCAAAGATCAGTAACTTAAAACATTATTTAATGGGCACAAAAAGTATAAGCTTATGTACCACAAAAACAAACAGAAGTTGGGATGGCTGGGAACAGTACAGCCTCAATTCCCTCTGCTGGTGGGAATCAGAGTGAGGCTGCCTAAATGGTATTTGCACATTGCCTTGCAAGAAACATCCAAGGGTGTTAGTACTCTCTTCTGTCTCTTCAGTGCCCTAAGGAACTTGAACAATGCTTAGTAAGCGGCTTGAGAATATTTACTGCCACTATCATTCGTCACTGCATCAGAAGAGTTCTTCTGGAAAGAGGGGAAACGCTGGGGCTAATGACTACACCATGGATAAGTGTGTTTTGGGGGGAGAGACGGATTTATACATATTACAATCTCTTAAAGTAGAATTACAAAATCTTAATTCTTGCACAGATAGGATTAACCCATACTGCTAATACTTGGGGGGGAAAGTTAAAATTCAAACTAGAACCTTAGGCAGACAAAGGGAACAACCATTTTTGGTTTGATTTTTGTTTTACAGATATTTTCTAGGCACACATTTTAGATTTAAAGATTATTTACAATATTGAACGCAGTTTACTGTCCCTTCTATACATAATTTGAGACACCTGAAAGGTCAGAAACCATAAAAGATGGCTGCCTAAAACTCCATTTTAGGAAAGAAAGGAAAAAAAGAAAGGAATTCCGATTCCTGAAAGTGTTTTACATTGTTCAACCACAACTATTAGGCACTTCATATTTATGGCCATTAGTCATTTTGTCATCTAATGGCATTATCATAATGCCAAAGAGAATGGAGCCCACAATTATCTCGGCAGTTGCACACAGTCATCTCCTGATTACATACAATCAGATGACACCTGTTTTCCCTCCACTAAAATAAAAGTTGGTACCACTTAACCTGATGATCTAAAGGCTCCAGAATACTCAAATGTGGCACAGAAGCACACAATCCTGAATTGCCCTTAAATAATAGTTACTTAGAAATAGAATTTAAAATCAGAATAAAATAACTAGATCATAAAAACTGACTTTAATGTTTTTTGACCATAAAATGTCTTTACCTCTAGATGTTGTAATAAGTACATATATATACGTGTATATATATATATGTAATGGATATCCATAGACATATATATTTGTGCATGCATACAATAAACAGACACATTTCTACCTGACCTTATTACCTATATTCAACATACCACCAATTGCCCAAGGGTCACGCAAGCCTTCAGCAACACCTCGACTAAAAAGCACGGATTTCTCACGGAAGCACTTGCCAAGATGCTTGTGCACCACAGACCAACGATGCGCTGGCTCGGGTTGGACATTGCACTCCACAGACAATATTAGAGCCAAAACATTTTTAAACCTGCCTGCAGTTAAACAACACCCTCCAAACATCACCTCCTTCCTGTCTAAAAATAACAGTGATGGCATTCGTACCCGATAGCACAAGAAGTTAGAGCAAGGGGCAATAAAAGAGGCAAGGAAAACGAGCATCACCTGCCTCTCATTTTCCTCTGACAGGGCTGCAGCACTGATAACACACCTGTTCAGCTGTGCAGTGAGCATTGGCATCATGCAGATGTCACTGCATCGAAAATTAGTAAAGAATGGATGACACTGTTACCTACTTCGTTTCCACATTCAGTGTGAACAATTTATTTCAACTCCCAGGGTAACCTGAACAAAATTGCCTGAAGCCAGCTCCTGCCTTATCTGATAAGTACACCTAAGCGCTCCTGAACGGCAATACCGCATTTCTGTTTAAAAAAAAAAAAAAAAGGAAACTTTCCCCCGGAGCGTGACTTTTGTTTTACTTCACACCTGTTTAAAACAAACGAACAAAAAACCCCACCCAGCCCAAAAGACTGTATCTGTAGGATGTTCAAGCCAGGAGCACCGGGCTGGTCTGGAAGCCTCCGCGGGGAGGACGAGCCCTGTGCGGGGGAGGTGGGGAGGGGGCACGACGGCCCCTCGGGTGCAGGTGAGGGGCGGCCCCGGGAGCCCCCAACACGACCGGCCGCGCCGGGACGGCGCCCCCGCTGCAGGGGACCGGTCCAGCGGCTGTAACGGGAGCGCGGCGCGGAGCAGGTGCCCGGCGGGAGCGGGGCGGTACTCACACGGTGAAGTGGTACACGAAGCACTTCCAGCCCGTGGGCCGCTCCAAGAAGTTGTAGACCCTGCCCTGGACGCTGCTACGGCTCAGCAGGGGCTTGCGGAGGCTGTAGATGGGAGACCGCGGGGGGGTCCAGGCTGACGGGGGGCCGCGGGGCAGTCGGCGGCTCACCATCACCACCTCGCTCCCGCAGCGCGGCGCCCGCCTCCCGCACCGGCTCCGGGCCGCAGCCCGGCGGAGCCTGCCCGGCCCTGCGGCGGGGAGAGTGGGGCGTTAGTGGGCGTTTGGGGTGCTACTCGGCCCAGCCTCCAGCGCCGACCGCGGCTTCTTTGCCGGGCGTCATGCTGCCTCTCCTGGGGCAGCGACAGCCGGGCCCAGGCTGCGGCTCTTCGGCTCGCCCGGGCGGGGAGCGGAGGACATGGCTGGGCGGCCGGGGCAGCTCTGGCGGCGCGGCGGGATGTCGGGCTGCGCGATGCCCCGGAGCTGCAAGCCGCGACCGGAGCGGCCCCGTCCCGCCGCCGCCCGCTGGCCCGGCCCCCGCGGGGCGGCCCTCGGACGGGGAAAGTGCGGGCAGGGCGGGGGGCGGGCCGCTCCCCGCCGCAGTCCCGGTGCTGCCCGGCGCGGAGGCGCTGCCGGCGCACACCAGCCTTGCCCCGAGGGCGCGGGCTGGGAGGGCAGCCCTTGGTGGCGTCCGGACCGCCCTCCGTGTCACGCTCAAAACAAATCACACGCTCTGTAGCGTCACTCTGACCTCCACCTGTGTCACCTGTCCCCTTGTCACCGCCATGGCTGCGTGGAGGTGGCCTCTCACCTGTGTGAGGAACTACGAGGACAGGGAGCAGGGAGCAGCCTTCCAGCAGCCCAGAAGCCCAGCGAGCTTTCCCACCGTCTCAGCCCGCTCTGTGGGGATAAAGTGCTCCAGTGTTTTCCAGATCTGTGCCCTTGGGTGGCTTGAGCTTCTGCGGTACAAGCCCTTACCTCAGATTTAGGATTGCCAAAGCCTTCAGGGCCAGCTGGTCCATCCCTTTTTGCAGAATTTCAGCACCTGGGAGCAGCAGAGCTCTGCTGGACTCTGAATCCTCAAGGAGGCTCTTTTTAATACGAGTAACAGGAATTAGGAGCTTGGAAAACAGGCCTTGCGGTCCCTCATGTTATTGTAACATCAGGAGTAAATAGCTGAATAATGGGGAAAACTGTAGAACGCGATAAACACAGTTCTGCAGTCCTGCGTCCTCTACAATTTGGGCCTCTCACCAGCAACATTTTGGTTTTTGTGGAAGGGTGCATGGGTTTGGCCATTAAGAACAAGTTATGGTTAGCACTCGGATAACTTCCCTGCGCAGTGGAGTAAGTTATGACTTCCTTATCTGTGGTGTGAATCGATTTGTCATGGCTTTTTGCACCAATTAGTTAACAATGTCTATACCCAGAGAAAAGAGGAGGGTGCTCTTTGATCTGGGGTGAGGGGTTTTTTCATTCTAGCCCAAAATAGAACGGCATTGGTAAGAGCTATGTTGAGTTCATGGTTGATACTGGTACTTAGACAAGAATGTTACAGGGAGATAAGGTGCTAAATAAAGTTAAACAAAAACAACCCTGCTAATTGCAGCTCCATTCAAATGTCAGGCTGCACGAATAGTAGGGGAACTGGGCAAGATCCTTCACTAGTGTAAACAAGAAAGACTGGTAGGCCCTTGTACTGATTTACACCCATGAAGGATCTCGAAAAACAGAAGTTTTAAAACGAGAATTTGCAAAACCTGTTTGTAAACCAACAACATACCAACCAGGCTTTTTGTCCCTCCACCAGAGCATGAAGAACAAATAAGCTTAATAAAAACAGCATTTCAAAGGAAAGTTTTCCTGTATCTGGTCAAAACAGAGCCAGGTTTCTCTATTTTGAGAAACTGTTCTTTCTTGCAATAAGCCTGCAAGAAAAATGACTAATGGAAGAAAGAATGTCATCGCTACCCTTGAAGGCTCACTGTTTGAGGACTAGCCTGATAAAGTCTTGATATCAAAGTTAACAAATGTCTTTCTTTATGTAAGTGTTCCACTTTGTTTTATAGACCAGCATAACATTGTCTGGGTTATAATAGAACCATATTCTGGAGCCAGCTGCAAAACATAACTTACAGAGTTCAGCTGTATGTTCATATGTTCATTATGTTGCTTTTCAAAAACTTTTCAAAATCTTTTAAAAATATCTTGGTATTATGTTTTTATCTATCCGCTGATTAACAAAACAAAGAATAGAACCCCCACTGTATCTGAACCTAAGAAAATGGAATTTCTGTATTACTTATGCAATTTCCTTCCAAAACACAAGTTAAAAAGATATTATGTACTTAAATGGCTAAACAGGGAAGAAAATTGGTAAGAACTAAATTTTATCTTCAGTGTTCAATGAGAAAGTTCCTAACAACCAAAGTTTGCTTCAAAAATTTTCTCACTACCAAAAAGAAAAGTCACAAATATATTCCATAGCCCTATATCTTGAAATGTTTTTCAGGTCAGAAATATTTTCATAAGATTTTAGGTCGGACCTCTAATGTTGGCAAAATCTTTCAAAGAATCATCGCAGATAAAGGAATTTTAAAATATTTAAAACTAGTATTTAGGCAATACCTAAATATCTTTTCCCTGGACTCAAGGAATTAATCAAAATCCACTTTTTAAAATGTATTACTGATTAATGATAATGTTTATTTTATTTAGTAAAAATAATTTTGTTAGATGAGTGCCAGCTAGTTCATTTTACTGAATGCTAAAACATCTGTCTGGCATAGGTAGAGGCAAGAGCATAATCAAAGAAAAGTGTCCAACAGATGAGTACTTAATGATGAGAATCCAGGGAATAATTATCTTTAATGTATATTTTGTTACTAAAACTGTACTGTAATGTGCGACATTTTCAAGATGAATACTTCAACATGGTAATGGAAATTCCTGATTTCCCCCTTCATAAGTAGCCATGTCTTGATAATAGACATGTTCATTTTACAGAACAACAGAATTATGTAAGTAGAAGAAGAGAAAAAAAATATCCAGAAAGTATGGTGTAAATATGGAAGATCTAAAAATGGGAAGAAGAGGCAGATGAGTGTTCAAATACATTTATGGAGCCAGGTATCTAGCCTTTGATAGTGAAGAGAATAGGGAGATACGCTGAATAAAGAGGACATAAGTTTTAAATATTAAGGTGGAACTACTACACTGAATTGTTTCTTAGAACAATAATAATTTAGTCTACGTTGAGTATTTACAGCACTGTAGCAAAATTAATAACAATCATGATGTTTGCTATTTCCCAGTTTGGAAGTACTGTTTTAAATATTTATGTCTTTAAGAGGACTTTGATTCTAAAAATGAGATGCCATAAGTCACTGAAGTATGATGACAATAAATCAATTAAGCAGATGGTAAAGGTCCCAGTTCTAGAAATTTAACTGGAGCAAGACTAGTGAAGTATTTCTGAAAATCCCGCTGTTGAGCTACAGTAGATCAAAAATGTTTGTACCAGCTTGGGGCTCTGTTTCTGTTATCCTATACTAAATTATGACTGATATTATGCATGCATTGTCACATATGCTCATTAAAATGCTGTATTTTCACTTTGTGCCTGCCTGTGATCATGTCAGATCACACTGCTAAATGTTTACAAACTGGAATTGCTGCAGCCAGTTAGAAAGAGATACCTTGATCTTTTATGTGATTACTTCCCTGTGGAAGCTGAGACTCAAACAAACAGTCAGTATCTGAGTGTTCTCTGTCTTCTGAAAGCCTTTAACACTTACGTGTCAATTACAGGTTGCAGCAGTTTTCCACTGCCATGAAAATAATTTTGTTTGCTGCTCGATTACTTTGGGGGATGTTTTTTGTTTGATTGGCTTTTGGTTTTTTGGTTTGGTTTGGGTTTTTTGAATGCCACTTTCCATTTCTGCCCAGTTATAGCAGGGAATAAATTAAAACACATTTTTCAAGAAGAGGAAAGAGAGTTATACTGTCTTAATTTTGGGTTTATTTTTCTTGAATTAGAGCAAATATTTGGTTGCATTCCATTTCCTGGAGAATCCACCGTTTACTCAAATCAGTAGATAATTTTAAAACCAGCCAGTGATGAAGGTAAATGTACTGAACTGAGAATAAATGTCTAGATTTTTTTATATATTTTCATATAGCAATAACTGTATGACAAAAACTTTTGAAATATTATCTGTCAATTAAAAAATTCTATTCACAGATGCATCATTACTTTAATAACTTTCCTATTAAAAACAACAAAACAAGTAAGTGCTTAGACCACATACACAAAGAAAAGACTGACCACCAAGTTTTTCCTTCAAGTGAATTTATACCAGCTACCTTGACCAGTAAGGTCCACAGTTACCATGACATTACTCTACCTTTAGGGTAGACATCTGTTAGCCATTGCTGTCTAGGCTTCCTGGAGGTCAACAAAAGCAGTAGTACCACCAAGAAGTATGAGCAAAGAATGTCTAGGGAAGGTGACACCTTTACTAATCATTCAAAAAGCACCACGGTACAGTGCTGGTAATTAGGAGAAGAGCTGCTATGAAAGACATGGGAGATGTTCATCCTTAAGAATTACAGGGATCACAGCAGCATAATTGATGGGCAAAGTATGTCCTGGATCATACACTCGATAAACTGTTTCCTGAAAACTGGACAATACAACCTCATCTATTCTGAAATGCTGTCTTCAGAGGCAAATTAACTATCAACAGACAGAATAGAGGCTGGGAAAAGAAAGAGAAACCCATGTTCCTCCACTTGAAATAACTTCACAAAGCAAAAGCAACCTAACAAGTTAAAAGTTAATCAGTCCTGTCAGAGATCATATTGGTGGATCACTTCCTTAAAAGACTAATCACTGTCAAAAAAGACACATTTTAACAGGTGTTTCAGTCTCTGTCAAGACAAATGGAGCAGATAGAAAAGAGCAGATAACATTCTATTCAGAAAGTTTAAACTGGCTTTTAATTCTCTCCCTTCTTTACTGTTGGGTTATTTTTAACTGTGGATGCAGTAAGTTTAGGAATCTGGTCAGTAGAGAGAAGTAACATTGCAGAAGATAGTGGCATGCACCAGATATCTGGAGCGTGGAGGCTGTGCAGTCCAGCAGCTGACAATCCTGATTAGCATTATCTGTTTGGATGCTATCTCAGTGCATGGTTATGTTCTAAATTTATATTACAGTTTTACACTGTTTCATAGGTTTTTAAAGCATATTGATGTTGTTCTGGGGAGGAACGTTATTGTCTACCAATGCTTACATTTTAAGTTCTAAAGCAAAGAAAGACTGAGCATATATTTAGACTTAGGCCACACAAACAAAAAAAAAGTTGATGAGTACCTCAGCCTTCTCCTCATCTGCTGTTACCAGTTTCCAAGCATTGTTTACAGTGGGGATACATCTCTTTTGACCTTCCTTTTCTGGTTAACATACCTGTAGAAGCCCTTCTTGTTAATCTTTTTGTCCCTTGCCAGGCTTAGTTCCAGCTTCACCTTGGCCTTCCTCATCCCATGCCTACACAACTGAACTTCATGTCTATACACTTCTCAGGTTACCCATCCTCATTTCCACTGCCCATGCATGCATTTCCTTCTTTCCCTTCAGTTTGACCAGCAGTTCCCTGCCCAACCATGCCAGTCTCTTGCCTTCCTTGTCTGATTTCTTCCTCTTGGGGATTACTAAGTCTTGCACTCTAATTTGAGCCTTGCAAGGTGAAAAAAACCCCAAACTAAACCAAACTACCATTTGTCCATAAGATTAGTCCTGCTGCTTACAACAATATTTCTATTCTTTTTTTTCAACAAAAAAAAAGTCAAAAGTCGAAGTAAAACCCCTTCCAGGTCAGACTGAGCAAGTATATTGTTGCAGAACAATACTTGGTAGACTCTTAATTTTTCTTGTTCAGGAATATTCATGTATATGAAAGGCCAGTACCAGCAAACTGGAATTTCAGTTTCTGTCAATAAAAATCCAAATTTTTTCTACAGTGTTTGTCTGTTCTATTTGCTCTTGTTGCTGACTGACCAAAAGCTTCCAGGTATAAGAGTCTGAAGCATTCAGGTCCTAAATGTTTACTTGTTTAGGAGCAGGACTTCAGGGCAGTGGCCTCAAAATGTGAAGAAAAAAAGTGGTGCTAGAATTGTAACTGAACTGCTTTGGTGCATCATGGCTTGTAAACAAACCTCTCAACACTTTCTTTCTGCTCCCAACCTACTTGCAAATCTTCAACAAAGTGGCAGTAGGAAATACAAAAATCTAAAACTCGTGAAAGCCTGATAAAACTAAGAGGGGAGACCTTTAGGAGATCTCAGACAAAAACACTTGTGTACACATGCATGTGTATTTTCTCCAGTCTTGGTGTCCATGGTGCCCATGGTGTCTTGTCCTCCCCAGTTCTTTAATGTGGTTAACTGTTCAACAATTGTTGTAACTGAAAAGGGCTCTTCTAGGTATTACTCCAAAGGAGAAAACTAAAGAGGCTGACAAAATTCTGCAACATTCTTTTTCATCATTAAGGCAGATGTGGTATATTTTAATTTCAGAAGCATATGAGACTCAACAGGTGTTTGTTTACTCACATAATACCATACAGGATACACTGTGCATTTTCTTACACATGCCACCGTATCTGAGGGCATCTGACTAATAGGATTCTTCAAATTAAGAGATTGGTAAATCATCTTGCATCAAAAACAAATTCTCCTCCTCACATTAGTTACAAACCCTCTCTTTATTAGGCTAAAATCAGTATCAAATAACACCACTGAATAAGCTCCAAATAAATTAACTGAAACTCTGAAATGCCCCTGGAATTTTTGCTCCATAGTTGCTTATGGAGGGAACTATGCTTAATAAAGGGATGTTCTAGTATTTCAGGAAGAGTTTCACTCTTAGCAGCTGAGAAAGAAATCACTGGCTATCACTAAATCTCTTCCTGGTGCGGGAACACTTCCTGCCTGTGACCATGTTAGTTTGTAACATATAATATCCTACTTCACATGTATGGAATGACGTGGGATAGGTAATCATTCTTCTTCAGCAGGACCCACTTGGCAACCCACTTCTGAAGCCAGGCGTCATCAGTCTGACAGCGAAGCACAACTGTGGTTGAATGTGTCTTTTGATTGCAGGTAGTTCATTAGAAAACTTCAGTGGGAGGTTATACACCTGCAATACAAGGAATATAATGCTAACTCTGTGGCAGAAGCAAAGATTTTTTTATACAATAATCCATCAAAGACCTTTCTAATGCCTCAAATTAAAAAAAAAAAAAAACAACAAAAACAAAAAACAAAAACTAACAGAGTAATAGGAAAGGTACTAGCAGTGTCTCCTTCCCTGCCACTGCACCTTTTCTCAGCAAGTAACCCCTAAATGCAAACAAATTGGAAACTATAAAACTCAGTGGATAGACCACAGGACACCTGTGCAACAATCAGCTCTGTCAAACTGGAATTTCAGGTTGCTTTCATCTCACAAAATAGAGTTTTCATTTCACTAGTACTATTCTGACAGGTAAAGCTAAACAATGTGATGTAATTTAAAGTCTTGCAAAATTCTTTTAACCCGTTCCATAATTGTGGTTTAATACCCAATTCTAGAGACATGCCTGACCTTTTTCTAATTGGGTTAATTACAATTCTTTTCTCTGAGTCCTCATCTTCAGTGTCTCAGAAGCACAATTGCTTACCAGGATTTCATGTTTTACGATAGCTGGGCTAAAGCTAAAGCTTACTGAATTTGTGCTCTGCAGAGTCCCCAAACTTTGTGAGTGAAGAACACCACAACTTCTTCTATACTGTAGGGCAAGTAAAAAAGAGAACATGAGAGCACCCTTGTCAGCTCCCTGATTGACGGCTAATTACAAATCCACTGACCCAAGTGGTAACATAACTACTTTTTAGAGAGCATTTGCATGCATGGTGAGGCATTAACATTTGTTAATGGCCTATTAAACGGCTGTTAAAATTTGACATAACTTGAGGGCTTTGCTAAAGTACCATTCAGTGAGAAAATAACCTTATTGATTTCAGACTGTCTGCACCACATACAAATCACCTTCTTAGAAACTCTGGAAATGGAACAACTGTATTTGCTTTGTACTTCTCAAAAGAGCAACCCATAACCTTACTGATAAATTACAAGCCTCTTCAGAGCGGATGTGCTTACCTCACTAAGTCAGTGAAGAGGAAACAACCCACCAAACTCATATCCTACCAGGAGAAAAGCTGCTTTTTCTTGACAAAATTTATGAGATAATTAGTTAATTCATACTTCCTATTATTTCAGAGCTCATTATAAACAAACGACAACTCCTTTGGGCTGCAAAACCTTTTTGTTTTTCTTTAAAGGTACCTAATACTTCAAAATAGCCTTTGCAATGTTTTCGTGTATTCTATTCCTGGAGGTCCCTCTAGTGGCTACAATGTCAAGTTTATTTGGTCTGACTTAAAAGGCTACAGGTGTTACTCTCTAAGGAGTAACACCTCAGACTGTTACTCTCAGTGCTCGCATTTAAAATTCAGAGTTTTTAGAATCCAACAACTGTAGATCTAAATTATAAGCTAAGGAAAGACTAAGTTTGTACTAGACAGTTGTTTGTTGCTACTTTTTTAAACTGGAGACACCTATGTGACCAACAGGCAAATCCCCATATGAGCTCTAGGATGGAATTTGTCATGCTAGTTAAAATGCCTCTCCAAGTGACTAGAAGTGTAGAAAAACTAAAAATACAGTTTTAGAGATAATATTTTAAGCAACAATGCTTCTCACTACTCTTCCAGATCCTCTAATTCTGCCATAATAAAAGTGAGGGCTGTTTATCTCAGGATCCCAGAAGCATCTACGAAGACTGAAAATGTTATATCATCTGCTTGCTGATATTTTCTCTTCGTGCCTGGTACAGGAATACTGTTCCTGAAGGGTATTTCCTTCCACCTCCCCTGCACTGCTCTTTTTTCCCCTTTCAGAGGAGCTCTGCTTACTGCACTGCTGTCCCCACCTTCAGCTGCACCCATTCAATATCACCTGGCCAGACATGCCTGTTTCTAGCACAGAGACAGCTGGCCACAGCCTCCCTGGTCCTCAGTGGGACAAGTTGCTTTACATAAGTGGCAACAACAATACCATTTATTTAAGTGCTACATTTTAACCTAGGTAAGAAACAGGACAAAGTAGTTTATAGAAATCTCCCCATTTTTGAACAGAGGAGACTTGATAGTCTAAAAGGAGGGTGTTTCAGTTACTTCTTTTGATGCCACAAATCCCAAAACAACTAATTTACTTATCTGCTACAGAGCCACATTTGATGCAGCTGGGGATCTGGCCTTGGCATCTTTTCAGTACTGACTTACATGGTCTTTGCAGCATCTTTTCAGTATAGAGGGCCCTTCTGTTCCATTTTTACCTGGTGTTGTAGATTATGCTTAACAGCAGATGAACCTCTTTACACTCTTTGTAAAATAATGGTCTCACCTGCACTAGTAGTTTAGGAGTCCCAAAGTGCTGGTGACCAGGTAGAGAACATGAGAGTATTTTCTAAGGTAAAGGCTGATGGCTTAGCCCGTGTTTCCTATTGAAAACATGTCTGTGATTTGACTTCTGTTAATAATCTAGGTAAATACTTGGAAGAGAATAGCATAATATTTCCCATTTACCGTTACAAGTGATGATACATGAAGATTAAACCCTAATAAACTTAGTAGTTTGATGAGTAGTTCTCAATGCCAAGGGGAAAAAAACCCACAAAAACAAAAACAAAGAAAAATGGGCTAGACTAACTTGATATGTTACCCAGATTTGTATAATGAATAGTAAGAAATTATCAAAGAGAGCATCAAATTCCTGTAAATCTATTGAATTTTAAGAAGTATTTTCAGAGTTCCAGTCTCTAACCTCGAACTTGAATGACCAGAGTTCAGGTCCCAGTTCTCCCACAGACTTCCTGTGTGACCTCTGGTGTGTCACTGTTCTTATTTGTGCCTCAGGTTCTCAGTCTGTAAATGGGATAATAGCACTGTCCTCCTTTGTAGCCGTGACGATAAATGTGGTTGTATGTTAAGCATTCAGATTTCCTGGGGAAGAGGAGCAACAGGAGCTGTCAGTATAAAGGTAGGGATGCTTTGGAACAGCGTACAAAGTTCTGGTATGCAGGCAGAACTAGTAACACTGGGATTTTTAATCAAGACATTGTGTTTTGGAATGGAAACACAAAGTTGAATGAATGCTTTAACTGTCACTAATACCATACAGAGATTCTTCCTCTTCCTTGCATTTGCTGTTGCTGTGAAACTTCACCACATGAACACAGTTGGAAATGGACATAATCTGCTTATCAGCCACATAGTAAAAGACTTTGTTGTTGCTGATAACACTGATCTTTTAAGTTACAGGCCAACCACTGCAGAAAGAAAAAAACAGACACAACCCATCTCCACAACAGTGGCTGGTTTTAATCATTGAAAGGGGAGAAAAGAAAATCTGTTGAGGATACAGAAACTCAAATTTTATGTTAGAAGACACAGTTCAACTCAATGAACATTCAAATTAAAGTTTCACCTTTTAAGATAAATAATTCATTGGTAATAATTCATTGCACATACACTGGCAGAATGAGCAAGACAATGGGAAGAGTTGAATAAACAGTGTCACAAATTTGCGGTACAACAGGTACATTCTGCAGCTTACGAAACTTTCAATCTCAGGCATCTGTAAGATAGTAATCAATTATGCATCTTCATACTCAAGCATTACTTCCCTCTAAGCAGATTGACATTAAGGCTGGAAAGCTACCAGGAAGGGAGATGGCTGTATGGGTGTGATGACTGGTCAGAGTGGCCAGCGAGTCTTATTAGGATTCTCCAGAATAGTTAATGGAACTGTGTAGGAAATGGGTTAATAATAAACACATCATTTTTGAGCAGAAGGGAAAACATGCATAAGAACATAAATAAGAGATAACCTGACAGAATATTGATGTTAAAATAGTACTTATAAAGATAAAAACATACAGGATTTCAACAGAGACCCTTGCAGAACAACAGGCCAGGAGGGATTGAGATAGTCTTACTCAGGATCTGGTACAGTTTAGCTTCAGACCCAGTACTGTTCCTTAACTGTAGATTAAGCTAAGCAAACCACTCAGTTCTGAGTTAGACTTCTGCTTTGGCTGTGACTTTCACAGTGTCAGCACTTAGTGCTTTCTGACAAAATGTTAATCAAGCCTGGACAAAAATAGCCAGTGACTTCAACATCATACATTACGATCTGGTTCAGCTTTCAGAGAACATTTCTTGATCAGGGTCCTGCTTAATTTCAGGGGTTTATGCTTCAAGCAACTGTCACTGTTGTAATAAAGATCAAAGATGAAAGCCTTTTTTGATGGTGATGTCATGGAATTTAACACAATTATATTGCTAGAAATACAAGCATTAACAGAAACATGGACAGTTAAAAAAACTTGACATATAGACGTACAAAGGAAATTTTAAAGCAATCCAGAATAATTACATGGGTCATCATGAGGGAAACAAAATCTGCTGTTCTCTTAAACAGATAGAATTTGGATATCTGACTCGTTTATGTCATTTTATAGTCTAATCAAAGGGATGTATCAGAGATACATTTTCTAAATGTTTTAGAAACAAAGCACAAAGAAATGCAGACTGGCAGAAGAAGCCTATGAAAATAGCAAAATCTGTTTTAAGGACAGAGAATATTTATGGCACACATTAATTTGTGCAAGAAAACCCAAAGGCCCAGTACAAACATATAGGAATCATACCACTTATTTTGATAATGAAGGACAAAAATATTTTGAGAAACACATTACTATGATCATGAAAGAGTTGAAAACCTTGGGCATATCTTTGATTTCTTCAAAGTAGCTTTTATTCACAGCAGTCAACTGACCTGCAATAATTTATACCAAATGAGGTCTGTTATATATCAAGAAAGCCCCACAAGCAAATTCTCTAAGGAGGCACGGTGATCCAACATTTGTACTCTAAATACAGAACAAATCCTTAAACAAATTCACTTTTAAGGGTGACATGCTCTGCACCAAAATTTTAAGTTATCAGTGAGAATAAGCGGACAGTGCTTGTTTGAAAACCTAAGTCATTAACAGCGTGCCTTGACTACACATGTATGCTTTGGGAAATTTGTGAAAAAATTCTGTAGCTTGGGAAAGCACATGACTTTTCTCAAAGGGAATGGAAGGTTAGTTACTGATGCAGTTACTCAACATCCAAGTTATTGCAAAAATTCGAAAAGTTAATTTAGAAAGTACATTCACAGTTAAGTCCATTCCTGCTTGTTTATTTCTGATAACTCTGTGCTCCTCAACTGCTGCACAGAAGTGCTTATTATTTGCATCTCCATCTGTTTCAGAGGGCTTATTTTCATCCCAGAGAAGACCTGTTGGTATCATTCTACACTAGCAAGGTTTGCTTCCATTGTCACAGGGACCAGCGTGCAGAGTAAACTGGCAAGACCTTCCTCTCCCAAACAGGAAAAGGGAACATTGGCAAATAGCATTGGTAGCAAGAGCCACCTCAATGTGTCTTCAGATCTGTGGATGAGTGGCCATTCCTGTTGCAGAGGAGAGCCAGCAGGTAGGATCACAAACTGGTTTATGTATATTGAGATGCTTGTGATTGAAGCAAGAAGAGATCCTTGCTTAGTGCATATTTTCTTTCCCCTCCATGATCTGTCATTAACCATCAGCAATATAAACCAATCATTGTCACTTTTTCTTCCCCTTGAATAATGAAGTATATGTAACACTGGAAGGATTTCTGTATCAGTAATTTCACAAGCTATTTGTTACTGTCCTTTGTCTGTGATCGCTTTCTGTAGTGTTTTTTCTGTTCAGCAATTTGGTTTTCTTAGATAACTAGTAGCTAACTTACTGTATTTGTCCTGTTATTCGGTTAGACATCAGCAGCATTTCACTATTGCACTCTCCACTGCTGAGACAACCTTTTAGCTTGCACTAGGAATAATCTTCATAGACTCTTGTATCTAGCTGATCCTCAGATACTGTTTTGGCCTGATATTAGCAGACTCCAGAACTATTACAATGAGGCAGCCATCTACTATACAACTGAGATGTCAAAGCACAGAGGTGGATCCATGAATCCTATTCTTCTGCACTGCAGTTTTCTACTCTTCTACCAACTTACTGAGTTTAGGACATGAGCATGCACTAACATAAATTTTTTCCATGCTACTCTGACTTCCTTTTTCATGTATTTACTGTTCTCATCCTCAGTCCTTGAAGACAGTTCCCAACAGTATGTTGGGGCACAGATGACATCTTCAGCTCTGTGTCTATTTGCTTTTCTAAACTTTTCATGTAATTTTTATTTTAAAAGACTGCATTCAGAACAGCCAATTATCTAAATGTTGGTTGAGAGACTAAAGGTAGAAAAAGCCCTCTTTATTTGATGGTTTCTGATAAAAGGCAGTCAGCTGTCTGTAAATACTCTATATTCAGACAAGATCACAGGGGACACAGCCAGAAATGCCGAAAAGCCAGAGTTTGGCTAAATTTACTCTTCGTTCTTCGTTAACTCCTCATCTGAGAAAGTGTCTTCTCCTAGTGAATTTAACAAAGTGAAGTCAGTAAATGATAATGGTGAAATCATCCTGGTCTTTGGTAAATTATTTCAGCTTTGCATACTTTTTTTTTATTCTAAGGGATAGCTCAAGGGAACTGTTCATGTAAGTGAAATTAGGCACATGCATTCTCAGAGTACTAAGTCTATTATCTTCAAAACACACTTTTAAGACTTTCGTAAAAGTAAACAATATCTAGCAATTAGTGTCACCACAGATGAGTATGTAGCCTGCTTCAGGCTAATATATAATATTATTCAGCTGTGTATGTTTGTCTTTCATCAATATTATAATCATAGCCAATGTGGAATAGGACACAGCATTTTGAGAGCAATAGTAGAAGTTAAATAATTTTATAGCTACACTGTAACTTTGCATTGTAGTAGCCAATACTAATTCCATAGAGTTCTAGCTTATAGCTGCTTTCATTAGGCATGTGGCAAATGTGGAAAGTGACATTTTAATCTTTTCTAAACTTGCATTCTGTAATTAACTTGAAGTTACATGCTCATCTTTGTGGATTTTTTTCTTTTTTTCTTTTTTTTTAACAAATGTAAATAGCACAGTTTTATCCTCAATATATACCATCACAACCTTGTAATTGTAGAAGCTTTACCCCAACTATGTTGTGATTCAACTTTATAGCAGAAATATTAATAGGAATTCTGTTAAATTTCAAATATGAGAACCTCTGATAACGTAGTAACTACTGAAGTGCTGTTCTCAGCTCTTGACTCCTGCACAGCCCCACACTGTGACATAACCTATGAGATGGCTCATGGGTTTAGCATCAAGTGTGAAACCCTTTAACTTCCAGGAACAAAAAGCTTACTTGTCAGGGTAACTGCTTCTCTTTGCTTGCCTAGGGAAACCTGTGACAGCACCAGAAAGTATACTGTGTAAGTATATTTCTAGATTTATGTAACTACTAAGGGTTGTTTTACTGTATCATGACCATAAGGGTTACTTGGAATAATTGGGACTAAAAATCCACCACCCCTTTTAGCTTTAACATATCAAGTATTCCATTGCCTAGATAAGAATCTTGCCTGTGTGTCAACTGTAAGAATAAGGCATCCCATTAGTGCTGTGGTACATTAGAGCACTTCAAAACTTGTCCCTGCATAGTATCATGCATTCAAGAACTTTAGCTAATTTACCATGATGGTAAACGAGAACTTTGCACTTCCAGCAGCAGTGGCATCTCTTAGTGAAACTGTGCATCTATCCACCTCTTGTTAGAGTTCCAACTACAGAAACTTGATTGATGCAGTATTTTTTTGTTTTGTTGTTTGTGCTCTTATCATAGCACACACCCCTCCCCTAAATTTCCCAAAACCGTGGAAACAGGAAGGAAGGAAAGAAACCATATCTTGCAAAAGCAAGTTTGCTCTGTAATTGCTTTTTTCAGGACCAAATTATGCTGGGTGAGGCAGAAGTCAGTTTAACACATCTCAGAAAGTTTGGCTGTTGAAGAGAAAAAGGTATTTCAGTAGTCAGAAGGCATATAAGGCTTAATGGTTTTGTTGACTGTTTTGACTATTAATTTTTAACAGGCATCCATGAAACACAAACAAAAAAAATCATTGCTGTCTAAAAGAGGAAACCTTTTGTTGCATACAGCTTTCTTACAGCTACCTGAGAAGCGCGAAATTCATCTCAGTTTACAAATCAGTTTGATCTGTTACAGAGAAAACCTTTGGAGATGACAGGGAATTTTTGTAAATATTCTTGTTCATTCCTTTCCCTCAAAGTTTCGTCTCAATAGAAAGCAGAAATTGCAAGCAGGGGAAAAAAATTACCAGGGCAACACTCTGAATGTGTGTAAACACCAAGGGAAGGGAAGCATCTATGCTTCTATTTCTCTCCTACAGCATGTTAACCTCTGTTAAGCACAGAATTCACCATGTTTGAAGAGTTAACTCCTGCTTATAACAGGTTATTGCTGTGAGTACACCTGCCAGCAGAACTGTTATGGAAATAGGTAAAGCATGTGCATATGGGGAAGCAACAAAGGCTTTTAGTACACAGTGAATGTGACAGACTTTGAATCTTCTTGTTCAGCTGTAGGCAGAGATGTTTTTGAGTATTCCAAATACATAAGAATAAGTAAGGTCCCTCTTTCTCCTATACACTGAAGCAGTCCTTAACAACCTCAGGTCAAACATTTTCATCTATATGCCAAGTTCAGACACTTCTTTTGTGCCTTGCAGTTTTATAAAATCCTTTTTGGTCTTACCTGAATCTACCTGATAAGTAACCCGAGGAAGAGTGCCAAAGAACAAATTGGCTGTGATTTGCTGCAACTGTGGGTTAAACATGAATGCTACCCAGAAGAAAAAAAAAAAGAGCAACAGACATATATTTAAAATGTAAGATTGCTATATGCACAAGATCCAAATTTCTGGGGGAAAAAAAAAGATTAAAAAATACCTCACATTGCATTCAGTGGGTCTGATTTCCAAATGTGCAGCACAGCTCAGTGAACTTGGGTGCTTCAGCCTGAGGCTTCCTGCAAGTCACAACCACATCCAAATGCAACTTCAGTTTTGTAGTTAATGGAAAAGATAAGAGATTCATGTCTTATAAAGGGAAAAACTTAAAACAGTTGATGAACAATTTTGCCAATACCATTTTTGCACAATGTACTAGGTTCAGAATTGTGTCTGCACAATTTTATTGAGAATATTTTGAGAATATTTGAGAATATTCTCACAATATTTGAGAAACAAAGCAAACTAAATTATTTTCCTAAGGTTTGGAATTCTCAAAGTATGTTTTGTATATGGCTTATGTAAAAGAGCTTCTTGGTTTTGGATATACTTCCCCTTTGAGCTTACAAAATTTGCCTGAAGCATCGAACAAGGTCTTGTAAATATGAGATGATGAAAATAGTCCCACAAGGAAATGTAGCAAAGGTTTATTTTCACTGCAAAAATTGCTCTTTTCTATAAAAGAATGCATAGTTGCAAAAAAAAAAAAAAAAGAAATTGCACAGATGACAAACTTGAAAAGAAGGAAAGATTATTTTAGCATAGTTTGTAAATATTGGTACTAGCATAGTGCTGGGGCCTAATTTTTTTAAATCAGTTATTGGCACCAAGAGTAACATTTGTGAACTTTTGCAGATTCAACAAGTGTGATATATTAAGATCCTAACAGGCTGATCTGAGGAAAATCACATTAGGTTATTTCAAGTTTTGCCATTTCCCAAGTGGCAGTGCTTTTTATTTTCTAATACTTCTGCTTTCAGTTGTATTTTTGTGTCCTTTGCATTCAACAATACTTATTTGCCAGTGTCCATGTACAATCCAACTTCAACTAAAATTTTCAGGTGTGGTTTTGTCTGCCTTGTCTGTGCATTGCCCTTCCTGAAGCACTTGTTTCGAATTAGATCTGTTCCCAATTTCTTGTATTTTCTTTCAGTATGAGCTGTGGCTGTGGTTACACAATACATTATTTTCAGGAGTTTGTGTGGCATGCTGTATACCACATTAGTGAACAGATTCTGCTGAAAAATGACCTGGCAGAAATGAGTTCTTTTTATGTGAACTCAGTCTGATTCACTGCAAGGCCACACAAAGAGCTGTGCTGGCACAGCTTCAAAGTAACGTGCCATGCTGTGGGAACAGAGCAGTGAAGGTCCAGGAGTATTTGAAACTGGTGTCAACCTCCCCCCACACCCCACATACAACGTGCTGTGTAAGCGCTGCCAATTCCTTTATTCTAATCGAACAGCCTTGCTGTGTGTTGTCTCTCATCAGATCCATCTGCTCCTTACATTGTTTGATGTCCACATTTCCCTTTTATCACCTCTCCACACTCTCAGGTTTTCTCCCCAGAATGAATCCACTTCCATGAAATTCACTGGCTGATATCCATATGCAAATTTCTGGAAATTTCTGCAGATTCTATAAACGTACATTATTCAAATAGCCTCTGGTGCTCTTTATTTTGTTAAGCAAATGGAGATAGACACAAAATAGACTAAATACCTATATTTGCATTAGCATTTTGTACATTCATTTGTTAAAGGCTTGGTGCTAACAACCCTATCCAAACCAAAGCACTACCCACTCTCCTAGGGACAAATGGGAAGACTCCTGTGAACAGTTGGTTCACTTCACATCCTTGTGTCCTGGCAATTACAGGAAGCATCCGGCTCCAGAGGCGTACCCTAGAAATGTTCAAACAAAGCCTACGCTGGTTCAGTAACAAGACTCTCTTCCCACACACCTATTTATAGCTTGCTGTTGCTGATGAGGATTTTTAAATAATCTTTTCCTCTTCATTCATTTTGTTCTGATTTCTGACTATGCACAGATACAGTAAAGAGGAATTACTTGATATAAAATTCCTTAACAACTGCTGTTCTAGAAAGGAAACCATCAACATAGAAGTTTTTGAAAGCTTCTAATGGGGCCAATTCACATAAATATATCTGGGAACTTAACCCAAACTTCTATTTTACTAGACCACTTCTATGCTTCACTTCTGCCCATATTTTACTTCAAGTTCCTCATTTCCTGTCTGGCCCTGTGTCTGGAAACTCATAAAATCTCTGGTTACTGAATACATTCCCAAGGTTGCTGTCAACCTGAACTAGCCTCTCTCTGTCTCTGTTCTAGTCGAAGTATGGAGAAACCTTCCCACGGGTTATTCTTGCATCCCTCCAGCTCTCATCTCTGGCAGCTAATGGCTTTTCCTAGCCCTCCTGTCTGAATGTGAGAGAAGTGTAGTGTACTACAGTTCAAGTTGCACTTATCAGGACAGACACATTTCTTTTGTTCCCTTTTTCTTGCAGTTCTCAAGAATTTATTTGCTACAGGCATGACAAAGTCCTATGCAAGATAGCCGGCCATGATTTCTGCTGCTGTGTGCCACCACCCCAAGGTCTTTATGCTTTATTTAGCAATTCCTTGGCAATCATGGCAGATAATTCTGCTTTGTCATTAGGCTGTGATGCAGAAATTCATGCATCGCTACCAGAATTTGAATGTGCTAATTCCTGACAAACATTTTCCAGAGCTGCAACACAAATATAAGATAATGTGGGTAATTGCACATAGATGTATATACATCAGTCTCTCACACAGATACCTATGCATTTATTTTACCTAGTAAATACTTCCTTTTGTTTCATATTATATTTTTATATTCCCACAACAGTTTTAGATATTCTTCCCTTCATGGATTCAAGTTAATGCCTTGTCATACCTCCCTTTCTCCATTGGATTTACCCTTGACTGGAATATTGTTTTTCTTTCTTCACACTTAAACATGCACACTAGTTGAAGTCCATCCAGTTAACTTCTCAAGCATATGCTGAAATTGCATATGAACTTCTGAGTCTTTGTTGTGCCTTTTCCTTCTTGGGTATTCTTTATTCTGACCGTCTGCATCTGCTTTGTTCTTCATATTTATTATGTTTTAATTCAAAATAGGTACTCCTTGAGTGAGTACTTGCACTAAAGTCAGTAGGAGCATTTCCATTAGAAAAGTTACATCAGTGTATGCGTATCTTGAGGGTCAGAGCTGACGATTCATATCCAGCTCATAGGGTTGCAATAACATGCACATTAAGGTCAAATTCTTTGGGTCACAATATACAGATCACACCACAGTCAAGGACTGCAGCCTGGTTGCTTTTCTTGTTCCCTAACCAGCCTGTTACTTGCTGTCCTAGCCACAAATATAAACAGTAGATCTTTCCTATCATCCTTTTGCACTGGTAGACTATTACATTCTCTTTTTCCCTTCCTGCAGTCTTCTCTGCTTTTGCTTACACAATTCTAATGTGCTCAAGCTTTCCTTCTCTTCTAGGTCTCTGTACTTGTTGCTCCTTCTCTAACCTTCTCCAGTTGGTCCATAGTTCCCTTGAAACTGGCACTCAAATCCAAACAGAATATTGCAGCTAAAGCTGTTCTGATGAACAGCTGTATGAAACTTCATACAGGTTGTTTATGCTGTCCTATATGTCATTTCTCTCTTGCAAGAACAGCACAGCATTACTCACATTTGCTCTGCCTGTAACCCTTAGATCAGGGCTGCAGTTTAGCAAATGGTATCCCGTTACGTTGTTGGAAGCTGATTGTTCCTGCTCGAGCAAAGTTCATTATATTGGCCTCTGTTGAGGTTTCCTCCTTACTATTCACTTCATTTAGTGTGAGCCATCTCTTCTTCTGACCAATATTTAAGGCTTACTTTTTGTTAGGATTGCTAGGTCACCCTGCATCATTAAGGACACAGGAACTGGTGTAGTTTTCTTTTGCTCCACAAGAAAGGATACTTAAAAGATTATAAATCAATGGTTTTGCTTCATCTGCCACTAAAGCTTAAGGGCAGGGGGACTTTGTGACTGATTTAACATCTACAGTACTGGGCCTACTGAATTACTATATTTAATCATTTCATCTACATATTCAAATGTACACCTTGAGTGGGTGGAGGAATCTGATAGTGATTAAAAGTCAGGGTGTGTCCCAGCCTGCTGATCAGTGTACTAGTATGAAGTAGAAATCTTACTAGTTCTAAGTCCTGAGAGCTAATGACTACCATACACCTACTCTCTTAATCGAACCGTTGTCCCTGAAGACAACAATTCAGGTCAAGCCATCCCTTGATTGGGCCAATTTTGAACAGATACATTTAAAGGGCTCAAGTTTGACCTGTCTTCCTGCCATGGACACAGCCTAATCCTGGTTAAAATCTAAAGGAAGGAATGAACAGACCCACATTCTTGTCATTCATATGGAGGTGAAACATCTGTCATTTGTTACCACACAAGGAAGTAGAGATGCACATTCACAGTGGGCTAAGTGACAATGATAATAGCTGGGAAGAGACTGTGGAAAGCTGTGGGACACAGTGAGAGAAGCTGTAGGGGAAAAGAAGGCTGGAGAGAGAAGGCATGGCGGAGAGGGGGAGCAGAAGCAGAGACAGGAGGGAGAACAGTCCAGAAAGGGATGAACAGAGGTGTCAAAATGTTTGTCTGTGGTTCAGATCTCATCACTTTTTCTGGATAAATCCTTCAGAAAGGAGTCTCTGCAAGGATGCTCCTTGCAGAGTTTCCCTAAAGCTGTCACAATGCCCTCCTGAAGTTATACCTCCCTGCCAATTTCCTACATCCCAGAAATCTAGAATGCCCAAACCTGAAGTTAGGAACATTCGAAATTAAGGACTAAAGAGCATTAGGACCTGCAAATTCCATTATCACAAGCACTGGCTGTACAATTCTTACAGCTCCTGTTTACGAGGTTAAAAAAATAATGATTCATGAGACTGGCTGACACCTGGAACGATTTAACCAGGCCATCCCTGATGTAAATGACATTGACTCACATTTCCACATGTAGGTGGAACTGGCAATTGTCTTTTCCTCATAATTGTCTTAACTTGCTTTGCTAGTTAGAAATAGTTTTCTAGGTTATATTTCAAATCTGGTAATCATTAGAGGTACATTCTTTCCATAGATGTTTGTATTTATAGTCGATGGAACATCTAGGACAGAATTTGACCTACAAACTTATATATGTAGCAGCAGCCTAGATAGAAAATTATGCATTTAAGTCTGAACCAGAACTAAGTAAGATTGCCTGATGTAGACACAACATTTAAAATATGAATGCACATGTTGGGGCAGGCAAGATTTTTGTGGCTTTTTTTTTTTCCCTCACCCCTGAAGTATTTCCAATTTCTTGCCTTTAAGTGATCTTTTCATTAAATTTGATACAATGGCATTCTCATAGATAATGCAGAGGAAAAAAACTTTAAATATTAGGATTTAAAAAAACCTTGGAAATTTCTAAAAAATTAAACTAAAAATAGTTAATATGGAAAGGGAGAAAATTATGAAGTACTGGTCATACCCCGTTGGTTTTGCTCCAAAAGGTGCTTAGACTCTTCTCCTCTTTCTGGCTATCTGCCTATTCTTTCCAAAGGGAAGGGCTTATTCCAGACCCTTGCAATTAAACAATACTCTGTGACATTACTGTGATGTAAGCTGACTGTAGTTAAGCTGACTGCAGTGGTATGTCATGACTTTGACCACAGAGATTTGACCTAATTGCCGTGACCTGACACACTTGCAATCTAGTACAGCCTAAAGTCTCAAAGCAATAATCCCTGAAACCACTAGAGACTCGTGTGAAAGCTGAAACCAAGCAGAACAAGACTGAATTAAACCCAGGAGAAAGGCACTCCAGAAAACTGTAATTATATCAGTTTGTTAATCATATAGTTTGTTAATATGTGCTAACTTTGCTTTTTAGGGGACTTGGGGTGAGATATCCCCATGCTTTTTAAGAACAGAAGTCTTGACAATCCAGGAGGAAATGACGGAGCTGATTATATCCTCTTCTGAATACGTATTAGGGACATAACACAATCTGCTTGCTGACTGATCAGTATGTACTGAAGCTCCACTGCATTGCAAAGTGGTGTTAAGGTGATGTGAAGTCCCTGAACAGATCCATGCAGTGTTTGGTGATTCTGCCCCGGACAGTGAGGGGTTACACTGCAGTAGCTGAGACAGCTTACAGAGGAAAGTAAGGAAACATTAAATATGGTCAGTCAGTGTGCTTAAGAACCACATCTGCAAATCTTATGCAGCAGGTTTCCTCTGGTGATTTTGCAGTGTTCATAATATTACAGAATCACAGAAGGGGTAAGGTTGAAGGGATCACAGTGGGACATCTGGTCCAAGCTCTCTGCTCAGCAGGGCACATTTCACAGGACTGCATCCAGACTGTTCTTGAGTATCTCCAGTGAGGGAGACTCCACAGCCTCTCTGGGCAATCTGTTGCAGTGTGCAGGCACCTGCACAGTAAAGTTCTTCCTCATACTCAGGCCAAACTTCCTGTGCATCAGTTTCTGCCCATTGCCTCCTCTCCTATTGCTTGGCACCACTGAGAAGAGCCTGGATCCATCCTTTTGACATCCTCCCTTTAGATACTTATATACACTGGTGACGTCCCCTCTCATTCATCTATTCTTGAGGCTGAACAGGCTCAACTCTCTCAGCTTTTCCTCGTAAGAGAGATGATCCAGTCCCTTAATCATCTTCATGGCCCTATGCTGGACCCACTCCGTGAGCTTCATGTCTCTCTTGTGCTGAGGAGCCCAGAACTGGATATAGCATTCCAGGTGATACCTCTCAAGCTGAGTAGAGGGACAGGATCACATCCCTTGACCTGCTGGCAATGCTCTGCTGAATGACCCTCAGGATACCATTGGCCTTCTTGGCCACCAAGACCACTGTTGGCTCATGGGCACCTTATTGTCCACCAGGACTCCCAGGTCCTTGTCCACAGAGCTGCTTCCCAGCAGGTCAGCCTCCAGCCTGCGCTGGTGCCTGGGGTTATTCTTCCCCAGGTTCAGGATCCTGCACTTGCCTTTGCTGAATTTCAGGCAGTTCCTCTCTGGCCATCTCTCCAACCTGTCGAGCTCCTCCTGAAGGGCTGCAAAGCACTGCGGGGTATCGACCACTGCTCCCATCTTTGTGACAGCAGCAAACTTGCTGAGGAGGCATCTGCTCCTTCACCCAAGTCGTTGATGAGTAAGTTAAACAATGCTGGGGACAGTACTGAACCTTGGAGGATGCCACTAGTCACAGGCCTCCAAAAAGACCCTCTGGCCTGATTAGGACCCTCTGAGATCTGCCATTCAGCCAGTTTTCAATCCCCCTCACTGTCCACTCATCCAGTCCATATTTTCTTAGTTTGCCTTTGAGTTTGTTTTTTTTTCCACTACAGTGTAGTATCTATAGAGCAGCCTTTAAAATCTTATCCCCCACCCTTTTAAATACAAAAGCAGCATTTCCTTGCTCTGTTAGCGCCATTGGGTAGAACACTGAACTGACACAGAACATTTGTACCTGTACATTACTGCAATCATACTGAAAGTCACAGTATTTATCTCTTGGAAGTCAAACAAAAGGTAGAAGATAAAACAAGAAAAACTGTCAAGGAAACTTAGAAATATCACTCTCTAGTAGTCCAGGATCTCATCTAGTGTAGATTCTCAGCTCCATATATGGCTACACTATATTCTTGCATGGATACCATTCAGATTCTACATAATTTTTGGACTTGTTTTGCAATTCTGTCAGTACTGCTTTTCTGCTCTTGATGCTGGAAGATTTCCTGGCTTGGAATATGAACAGAAGAACAGCTGTAGAAGATCATAACAAATTCCATGTAGCTCTGTATCCTGTCACAGATAGTGGCCTGCAGGGATGCTGAAGAAGTGGTATAAGAACAGATGGAAAGATGACGTAATACTTCCTCAAAATAAGCTTTCAGTCTCTAATGTCATAGTTCAGAGACTGCTTTTTTCAAAAAAAAAAAAAAAAAGGAAGAAGGTAGTGCCTTGTGCAGTCCCAGTTACCAGGTGCTTTCCTCACTTTCCAGCCTTATAAAAGCTTGTGAATAAAACTTCTGTTTCTGCATCTTACCTATTTTTATCTAGTTCACTGTTGTTCACTACCACTGAGAACCAGAATTCCTAAACTGAAAATCAAATAATGTGCTATTTCTGAAAAAAATAATTTTGCCCAAATGCAAGAATGTTCCTTATAAATCTCAGCAGCCTAGTGTCTTTATTCCAAAAGAGAAGTCACAGATAACCACATGAGAGAATTTTGCAAGCTAAAGTCTAGAACGGGACTTAAAATTAACCACTTGAGGCCAAATTAACCATCAGATTACTCTGTAAATTAATATCTATTCCAAGTTCATTGCTTGTATGAAGCTATAAATATGTGTGTACTGTCTAGGATAGTGATGAACAGTGACTAATGTACCCTGGAAATTCAGTCCTGAAAACTTTTCTCTAATTAAACCCTTTGTTCTGTCAGCAAGTTCCAGGAAGTGTTTTCTGCACTTTATAGCAGACAAAATGTATTATTATTACTCTGTATTAACTATTTTTTCCCAGAATACTCTCTTCAATGCTCTCAGGAGATAAAGCTGCACCTCCAGTGGAAAAGTGGACTTGAACAAAAAGGTGGGCTTTGCTGTGGCTACCATAATTGATGATCCAAAAGAAGTTCTTTTAGGTAAGACTCTTAACCAGAGTAGTCTAATATCTTACTGTTCACAATCAACACTTTGTTCTGTCCAGAAATGAGTAGCAAGCAGGCAGGGAGAATGAGAACAAGCATCTTCAAACTGTGATCTCCAGCAGAAGTTTGGGAGTGGATACAGAGGTGTGGCATAGCTATAGGGGAGGTAAATCATGAGAGGGTTCATAACCACTTTTCAGAGGCAGATTGGAGAAAAAAAAGGCAACTCTGAGCAATGTTTTCACAGAAAACAGAAGAGAAGAAAATATAGAGGCAGCAGGGGGGAAGCAGCCAGGGCGCAAGTTCCTAAAAGAGTTCCCAGACTAAGGGAACAGCTGGAGGGCCTGCTCCCTCTACTGGAGCATTCTAATAGACCCACAAGAGACTCGCTAACTTGACCCACTTTTAAGTCCACAGCAAATCTCTTGGACTGAGAAATAAAGATTAATGCAGAATTGGTTACCATTGCTGGCTTAGTATCACAAGGGGTTTCTTTAAAAGACTGGATACATACTTCAATATGCAGATGAAGGCAGAGGGGAGAGAGCTATTTCATTGCTTTTGTTTTAAAAAGAAACAAAATAAGGCATACAACTTGAAATCTATATTTTTCAGATCATAATTCTGTCAGTTTGGTCAAGCTGGAACATGGGAAAAGCAAGCAGACCTTTCCAGTGCCTCATGTAATGCAGAACAACAACTCTTGTTATATGACCTTTGCACTAGGACAGATCACTTGCTGTCATTCCTGTAGCCACATATGGAGAAAACCACCTGTGTTTTTGAACTGTGTGTTCCTGTTGAGTACAGCCTGGCCTTAAATACTCTGGCTTATGAATAAATAGCTTATTCCTACAGCAAACAGAGAGTAAACCTCTCCTAAAGTATCTTCAGACAAGTACAATGTCATCACTTAGTTATTTAGCATTCATGTCAGGTAATACAAGTCACAGCAACATGAAGCACGACATCAAGAAACCATGACTCAGACACTCACTGACACAGCTCTACTCTTGTTTGAAATCGTTTGTGGCTGAGACTCCTCTTTCTCTCTTGTAGAATCAGGGTCACCTTTGGGCTCTGAGACATCTCTCATGCCTTTGGACAGATTGCAGGGTCTTGCACCCTGCAACTCAGCTTTCTGCTTGCTAAATGAGAGTTGAGGGAGCCTTATTCCTTCATTATTCCTTTTTATAACTTACGTTAGATAGTGTTCTGTGGAATCTGCCTCCTCCTATATATAATGTCTGACATTTGGTGCAAAGACCTCCAATTTCAGCTGAACATTACAAGCATAATAGTAAAAAAGTAAAATATTTGACTAAAAACTCAGCTAGATGTATGCCAGTGGATTTTGTGGCCTCTCCAATTTAAATAGCTTCTCATTTTCCAGTTCTCTGTCATCTCAGTGAACAGCTTGGTCTACTGGTGCTCAGTCACCTTATAAATTCAATGGAGGAAATGGAAACCAAGCTCTGCAGCAGTGACAAAGAGGAAGCTGTCAAAAGAGAACTACCATACTGCATAGGAGAAATAGACTTCACAGCTTCTGGGAAGAAACATGGAAAGGTGGGCCACTGAGGATTTTAACCCTTTAACACAATTGCTGCTGTTCAGCTATTACTTCTTAGCAACAAATGTAGAGACTGTAACAGTGAGGGTCAAAGTGCCACAGTGTGAGGCACCACATTGTACTCAAAGTAGGGACCATACCTTCCTGAACATGAATGTGGTTTAAAATATGGCCTATTAATATACAGGAGTCAATCAGCTGATTTGCAATGATATGCTACAAGTAGAGTTGATAACTTTTCCCTTATAAAAAAAAAAAAATCAATTATGTGCCCTACTTCCTTCATTTTGCATCATTCCCTGTTTTTACAACTTTCTGCCAAAAAATACTAACTTGGATTTCAACATTTTAAACATTCTTTTGAGCTGTTTCAAGAGTTTTCCTAAAGTTCTCTCTCTATTCTGTTAATATGCAGAGAAGGATACATACAGACAGATCCACCTGCTCACTAGTCCCGTGATAGAGCAGAAGGACTTCCTAGGAATTCCTGAAATCTGCCTTAAGATTTTGTTTCATCATAAAGTCTTAAGCACAAAGTCAAAATATATACAGAACTGAAGAAGCAATAGATTCATGTAATGTGTCCTTGAAAAACAGACATGAATTCAGGTGAAATTTTTCATCTTGTGCAGAAACAAGAAACACCTAAGAAATTTGTTGGCTTTGCTAGACTGCCACGAAACCAAAGGCAGCAGCATTAGAGGAGAGTGTAATATGTCAGTCTGCAACACAGAACTAGCCCATGGAACTGGCCCAATTACTGAGATGGCAATTATATAGAAGCCTGCTAAATTAATTCTAGTATTTAATTCTCTGTTGGTTCTTGCTCAAATAATTTTTTCTTAAATAACCAAGTTTATGATAATTCCCCTCTGCATTTACCATGGACAATCTCTTTACTTTATCCAACTGTCCTATCTCTATTCACTGGGGTTTTTTTTGTTTGTTGAAGTTTATTAAGGTTCCAAGTACCATTCACCCTGGAATTATATTTGAAGTTATGCTCAACAAATGGAAGCTTCCTGCTCCCAACTTGGTTGTGTCTTTAGTAGGGGAAGAAGAAAATCTCCGGATGAAGCCCTGGCTACAGGACACCTTAAAGAAAGGACTTATAAAGGTAGCTCAAAGCACAGGTTAGTGCTTTAGGTGTTAAAGACGGAATTTGTATTCCTGCTGGATTCTCACACCTAGCTAATGACAATGGATCTGCTCACAATTTTTGGAAATTCAAGACTTTCCTGAATGCAATCTACAACCTGCATGTAAATAGCTTTGAAAATTAAAGTGATTGTATTATAGGAGCAAAAATAAGTTATTTTGAACCAAACTACTCTAGGCAACCATTCCTGAAGTGTAAAATTACCTGATATTATTTCCTCAGAGATGAGATTAGAAAGATAGCATGAGATAGGACCAAATACACTGTCTCTCTTTGGTGTCATAAAATAATTCTTAAGAGAGCAGTATAATTTGACTTCAGTAAGTGTGAATTTAGTTAAAAAATAAGAATTCTTGTTTTCTCCCTTCTCACTTTTTAGCTACTAGTCAAAATCATGCTACAGCCATTTTACTTCTTGAAATCTTGTTTTTGTCAAAGCTAAGAGTTGAACAAACTTTACTAGTCAAACTGCCTATGATTAAACTCAAGATTAACAAAAAGACCTTGTTAATGTATAACACAAAGTAAGTTAGCTCACTTTCTCCCTGGCTGTTCACATGAATTACAAGAGTAGTGAAAAGCATTTAAAAACAAAACCAAACCCTCCAATGTCTGGGAATAGGCATGGAAATGACTTTCGTGTAAGAGGACATTTTTTTCTCCATAGCTTTATGAAAACACCTGCAAAACAAACTGAAAATATCTGTGAGCATTTCACAGCAATCTCTTGGTTTAGCTTCACTGTTCCAGACAAGATTGTAACAGTTTTGCTTTTTCTAATAACAAAAGCCCAGTACTGAAGTTCATTCTGGTACTTCTGTGCCACACAGTTATTCTCTAGCTCCACATGCCTTCTGTACTTAAAACTGGACAGCATCGAGATCTCCAGTCTCTTTATGTTACATATTTGAAAAAGGCCAGCTATCTGTTTACCTTGAGAGTTCATGATTCCTTGTCACCCTAACAATGCTGCTATAAATTCTACTCTCCTAAAGAGGCAGCAGTCAGAACTGCCTGGTACAGTGATGTTTCTGCTTGTGTTTAGACAGTGAGTGAAGAATGTTTGCTTGGGCATATAATTTCTTCTTGTTTTCCTTATTAAAGTCTTATGTAATTTGTATGTTATAGTCCATCAAGACCTGTCTTCGCTTTATCTACCTAAAAAAAACCCTTAAATCCAATACTGCAGGTAATTTTACTTGACATACAAACATATTCAATTACAAAGAAATCATCTAACTGTTTTTAAAAACTAATTTCAGGTGCCTGGATTTTTACCAGTGCTTTACGTGTAGGAATAACAAGACAGTTAGTGCAGGCAGTCCGAGATCTTGCACTGGCTAGCACTTCATCCAGAGTAAGCGTGATTGCCATAGGAATAACTTCACTCAAAAAAATTCGGCACAGAGAAATTCTGGACAACACAAAGGTACTTTTCACTTATTCTACTTGTGAAACCGGATTGTTCAGATATAAGCTGCACGTTTACAAAATTTGGAAGTAGATGGCAAAACAACTTTTATAGAACCGTAAAAAAAAAAAAAAAAAAAAAAGTGGGGTTTAAACTGTGTTTTGGTAAAAAAAAATAAAGAGCAAGAAGGATTTAGAGCCGAATGATTCTGTGCCCTGCGCATTCGGTGCACGCTGCAGCGATTCCAGAGATATCCCGCAGATGGCAGCATTAGACATTCGCGCAAGGATGAAAGTCAGGAAAAGAGCACATAGAATAAGGCACCTTCAATGTTTTTTTCCCCTGTCCACTTACTGCAGAATCACTTACTCCAAGCTATTATATAAATACTGTAAAAAGCATGTTTTCTGTTATGGAAAACCAGACATAAATATTCCACAACAAGGTTTTCTTGAGTAGCCACTGAATTGGTGTCTAATATGCAAAAAATTGCTTAATACGCCAGGCCAACAATACTAGCTATGCAGGATTTTGCCCAGTTATTGGAGGCTTTAGGGACTTCTCAATTTGGGTCAAAGAAATCAAAGTTCTTGGGAAGAAAAAAACAAAACCAAAACAAACCAACAAATAAAAACCCTCACCCAACAAAACAATTTCTTAAAGTGTCAATGCTAAATTGATCTGCAAGTGAAGAAAAAAAAATGTAGCATTACCTTTTTGTCACTGGGGATACCGTCTGTCCTAAGCAAAATATTATAACAATAAAATAGGTGTGTAATATCAACGAATGACAGTTTCTCTGTGCTATTTCATTCCCCTGCAGAAACTAAGAAACAAATGAACTCAAACCTAGCAGCTCTTTCAGATAGGCCTGCAAGTACCAGCTAGCAGCTGGGAGACTGCCAGACCATATCAGTGATTTATTGTAATTTGGCTTCCCCTTTTTTCATCCTTTTTTGCCAACAACAGCCACCTGTGTGTTCTACCAGGTGGGACTCTTTAGCTGGAGGATTTTAACCTATTTGTGTGGGTGAACTGGTCTGAAAGGACCTCAGAGGAAAGAATTTGGTTCATTATGTTTGTGAATTTTGCTCAGGAAAGTTGCTTTAGCAAATGCAAACTATTTCACCTCTCTGGTAGGTTAAGTGATCAAAATGCATCTGCACCTTTCCCAGTCAGCACCTACAAAACAAGTGCACTGGTCTTTTTATTGCATTAGATTTTCTCTCCCTTAACTAAAGCCTGAATTCTTTGGCAAGGAATATTTTGTAAAGAACGTTCCTGACCCTATGACTTCTGGCACAGCTTCTACCCAAAAACATTTTGGATTTTAGTCAGTAACTTTAAGACAAAGGAACTACAGACAGGGATGTTGATCTAAACCCAACTCTTTTTATACTTGGCACTAACACAGGCAGCTTGTTGTATAAAATAGAGCTAACAATCCACACTAGCAAGGAGAAAAACAAGCCCTGAAATCAGTTGATCCTTCCCATCTCTTCTGTGTTAATGGTGTGCTTTAAACATTATTGAAACATCACTTCCACATTTTCAGAGAATAAATAGGAAAATCCCAAAGGGCCTTTTTCAATTGTTTGTTGTGCCTCTGTGCCTAGTCAAAGGCCAGATCTTGGGTGAGTAGGCTTAATGTTGCATGGCAGCAGAATGTAGGCACACCCTCTGCCAAAACAAAAAATCTGAAGGAAATTAATTGTATCAAGAAGCTTTCCCCAACAAATGAGAGACAGAGAGAAGGAGATAAAAGAAATCTGTGGCACTTGCTGTTTGTAAAGGATGTGCAAGTTTACTGCTGTTTTTCCTGGAACAGCATCTGATTTTCCTACTCTTCCCAGAGCCACTGACAAGGAGAGAAGCGATAGGAACATGCCTGATAATAGCCCTTTTCACCTTGTTTGAAGGAGATTTCGGTTTGGCTGTATGCAGCTTCATTTCAGAAAGCGACGTAAGAGCGTGATATGCGCGTGCAGCATGAAGGAACTTGTCCTCTGGGTTGCTTCATGTTTTTATGCATTAGTAGTGCTGCTATGAGCTCTTTCACTGCCTCTTCAACATCAGCCTTAGTCTTGTCTGTGGAGAACATGGATAACTGCTGGGTTGGACTTTTCCCAGGATTCAACTGGGCACCTCCTCCTCTATCAGACACTGCCAAAAACTGAGATTGAGGAAGGCCCTACATACGACCTGGCTCTTAAATACCTGAATGTAAATCTCTCTGCCATACCTTAATGACAGTAGTTACACAGCTATGTTCTCAAAAGGATTTGACACCTGTCTGTGCCCACACAATTAGGGTGAGGAAAATGCAATACAGTCACAATAGTCAAGCTGACAGTCTGAGTTTTGCTCATCAACTCAAAGGCTGCAGGAACTGGAAACAGGCATGATAGAAGGAAATGCTGATTTTAAGCAGTTGTTTTAATCTGACCTACTTGCAAGAGGACAGTAATTATGAAAATGAAAAATAATAACCAGGCATTTACAGCCTGGCTTGCAGCTAGGAATGCAGTATCAAAGTGGATGTGCAACAGTAGAAAAGAAAGATGTATTAAGGAAGTAAGGGGAGCTTGAAAAAGTATGTGTGTGGAAGACTATAACAGGGGTTCTATTTTACCTAGACTGATTTTATGCCAAAAATCACTAATAAATCATTTAACAATATAACACCCCTCACACAAAAAAAAAAAAAGATAAGAAGATTTCACTTTCTAAAATCCGTCTCTCACTCTTTTAGAATACAATTTCCAAACTGAGAATAATGATTAGACTTCATATAACCCTGTCAGTTAAGTACAGCTGCGTTTAAATTGCTATGGACATGTGGCAGGCTAACTTATCTACTGGCCTAAACATGGACAAAATGCTACTGTAACTAATAGGTTTGCCCTTCTTTATACCAGCTGAGGCTTTACAGCTCCATCCACAATTATGGGGTCTCATGGTCCCTTTCTGTTTGTCCAACAAACATTTCCAAAACCTACATTCCAGAGATGGTGATTGATGTCACTATATTTTGCAGAGGCCAAGAGGGAAACTTCAGGGACTTCAGTTCTCAATCCTGTCAAATCCGATCCCTTTCAGAAGGAGCACATTCTCCTCTACACTTTTTCAAGAATCTGTTCAAGTGTCTCATAGGTGGTGTGGTGTCTCAGGGTGCAAACAGCACAGAAATGGAGATTAAGCACATTAAAACATGGACTGGGTTTTGCAGAGAACACTAACATCTCTCCTCCTCTCTTTAGAATGAAAGTCTTGTACACTATCAATCAGATGATGATATTCAAGGCCCACCATATTCTTTGGACCACAACCATTCCCACTTTATTTTGGTGGACCATGTAACACCAGATGAGCCAGATGGAACCACTAAGCTACGTTTCACCTTGGAAAAGCACATTTCAGAACAGCGTACTGGATATGGTGGTAAGTAGGTTCTATATAGGCATGCTAACTTGAGTAATGCTGATATTATGGTGATACCTGTGGGGCCCTGGCCTTATCAAAGGCAGGTCCAATTCCCAAATTGGACAATTGCTTACATAGGCAAGATCAAGTAAACACATTTGACATTATGTAAGAGGCAGAACTTCGGTAGCTTCTGAAGTAGAGAAAGCTGCTCTTTGAACCAAAAATCTGGACTTCTATTGCATCTCCTTAAATGTAGCTCAAAGCTGATCTTCAAAGCATAGCTCAAATTGCCTTAAACACAACAAATGGAAAATAAATCCAGCTTCAAGTGCCTTAACCAGTGGTTCTAAGAGATTGATATTCATTGTTGTGTACTTTTATCCCCTCTCATACACGAGGTCTTGAAGTGCTCCCACACTGGAAGAAAAGACTTGTTCTAAAGCCCTCTGAAATATTTTAAGCCATATTTATTTCAGGATAAAACATTATCCTGGGTAAATACTGTAATGGCTAATGGCCATCTAAACGTATGTGACCTTTGTTTATAATAAGAACTGAGTGTTGGGCAGGTCTATTTGTGGAAAGAATTCAGTTGTAGGACTAATTCAATTACTTTTGCCTTTCCTTTGTTTCTGTAATACCTGCAATGCTAGCACAGCTGAAACAGAAGGGAGAGCACACTTATTCACAGTTGTATGCATAATGGAATATTCCATTACATAGCCCATAGTATGGTTGCACAGATGTACCTGAGACCATGAATGCATGTGAAAAATACTTATCTGGTGACTCACATAGGAAAGACCACAGGTGGGCTGTAAGGGTAGGCTGAGGCTGTACTGCTGAGAATCACAAAGCCTCTTTTGGCTTGCAAACCAAATCTGATTGAACAGATCTCAGTGGAACAATATTCTGACAAAGAATGCTGATTCATATGACAAATATTTCACTGGAACATACTGAATTCAGCGTTATCTTCTATAAACAAAACCAATGTCATTCATTTAGGTTCATTTATATACAAGCTGAGCACAGCTATGTGACTTTATTGAAGTAAAACACTTTATTAAGGTCATGCAGAATTTCCCTATTTTAAAAAACATCTAGAAGTCTTTTAGGGGAAATGTTTTAATATAGTAAATATTCTTTGCAATTAAGGACTTTCCACCTTCCCAGCATAAAGTCAGAATACACTAGCCCCTCCTCTGGCTAGATTTTATCTAAATCTATGGTAAGTGAAGAATATTTGAAGACTTAACCATACCTTGAGGAATGTGTAGTCACAGAGGTCACTCTTCAAAGAACATCACCTTAGAGAGGTATGACAGTGCTATGCCATTCACTAAAACAAATTAGGTTACTTGCCAATCGCATCCTGGCTACAGCTCAGTCCAACATCATCTTTGTAGTCATCCCACAAGAGAGAAAACAAAAAGTAAAAGGAGATCTGTACACAGTTCTGCGAGATCTACAAAGGGAAACATCAAAAAAGCATTTGGACCAAATGCCTTTTATCTTCCAGCTGAAAGAGGCATTCATCTCATGATGCTACTGTTTTAATTGAGCTCCTTCAGGCCAATCTATAGTCACCTTTGGATTACAGAGTACAGCATTTACAGTATAAACCATCTAAAAATACATGGGCCCCTGTGGGAGGATGTCTTAGGACAGGGATGCTGACCTCATTTCTTCCCCTGCTGCCATGATATGTTAAATATTTCATTAGCATTTCTTTTAAAAGTATCCAATTATGTTGTTATTAATCACCACACTAGACTGTGCTGAATGAAATTTTAAGCTGTTTAACCAGAATAATGAGGAGTATATGGTTCCTATCAAATCATATCTGACTCATCTCACCCTAGCTGGTCTACACAGTCAGGCTCTTCATATTCCTAAATCCTCCTTTTATAAGGCTTTTCTCCTGGATTCCACTGCATCTTCCAGCACACACATAACACCAGGGTTGAACTGAGAGCTTTTCACTTCTAACTGTATTTTAATATAAATAATGGTAGCTGCCTCTCTGAAAACATAACTATCTTGTTCTGCACCCTAAGGCAGCTCCATTACTCCATAGCCTGATAGCCTTGCAGTAAATAAATAACACAAAAATTCAACAGTGGTATGACACACAGAGGTCCCAGTATCCATATTGTGCAGCTGAGGTGTACTGAGGTGAGAACAGCCGGGATGCTTACTAAGGATCACACAAGATGTCCGAGGCAAAGGTGCCTTCATCCTGAATCTTAGACCAGGACCCTGTCTGGTAGGTGATGGTGTTACTCTCTTCCTTTGCCACTTGCTTCTGCAATTGCCTGACTTCTGCAGGTTCGTGTAGGCACCAAAACAGCGTGGTAGAGGACAAGTGTTTTTGAGGGGTTGGTGAAACTGCAACAGCTTTGTGAAAGCCATCAACTTTTTTAAAAATTAAACCATCTGTTTCACAGGAACGGGTAGCATTGAGATCCCTGTGCTTTGCTTACTCGTAAATGGAGGACCAGGCACACTTGAGGTAAGAAGCTGTAAGAAGCTGTTTTCAACTTTAGAAAAATAAATTAACTGGTGCCAAGTAATTAATGGCAAATTTGGCTGGATGACAAACACATCTATTGGCACTTTACATAAAGTCAAATTTCATATCTATACACCATTAAGAATTGAGTTCTGTTAATATTAAATTTGCCAGTATTTGTTTGGGAGAAATATTTCCTTCTGAATAGGCACCAGCTGATCCTTAAAGCTTCCATTGCCAGCTTGTACAGTGGGAAGAAAGAATCCAAAACCAAAACAAACTCACAGAAGCCAGTTCCAGATCTAGTGAAACAGAAATACTAGGCTATTACTTGAGAACACATACAAAAAAGAGATGAATCATTCAGTGCTGTCCAGCAACTATGAGACAACTGCCTGTCCCAGAGCTCAGAGGAAGTATAAGACCAGGTTTGCTAGACATGCCATTTAAAATGATAGTATCCTAGTCCCACTGAGCAAAAGAACATTGTAGGATAGAAGACTGGATGTTGTCTGCTAACAATCCCAAATCTTCATTGAAGGATCAGTTTGGATTTTTTTTTCCTGAGTAGTTCTACAACTTAAGAGCTTGTTAACAAGGACATACTCCTTGATTTCTGTTTTTGTTTTTTTTTCTTAATAATACTCTCTGTCTACAGTACCTTCAGAGAGACATAATTTAACCATAATTTAAAGTTTTCAAGTGATGAGATTGCGCCATGCAAGCTGGTAACCTCTCTCAGAACAGTGACTCATTTCTGATGATGTTTTCTAATTTCGGTCTCCAGTCCCTGTGTCTTGTCATAACTTTGTCAGCTGGACTAAAACAAACACTGGTATTAAAAATCTCACTGTTTAAACTAGGATTATGTCACTTCTTGAGATTCTTTTTCAGAAGCTAAATACTGCAGTGTTTCCTATATTTTTGGATTAGAAAAATCACAAATTATGACATATAAATCCTCTGTTCAAAGTTTTAGAGAACAACATGACTTGGAGACCAAATGTGATTGGCTGAAGCTGTTGGGAATCTGCTGGGAAGGGATAACTGCTCACACTTTTTTAGAACATCATTTTTTTTAATTACAAGTTGCATGATACACACCAAAGACTACCACAGTTTTATAAAACTCAAAAAAACCTCAACACCGAAATTAGAGAAAAAACTCTGCACCACAATTGAATCAATGGAGTCCTGTGTAACTCCAGAGGAAGAAATAGACTGGCAGCAAATAGTCATTGTGCAATTTTGATGCCATGGTCTCTGCTTTCTTCTCTCAACTACCTGCCTTACTCATTCTAATTGCACAAGTAATAGAATTAATAGCCTTTAACTCTTGTAGTTGCTATGATTCAGTGTTTTTTCCTGTAGCCCAATGTTGTATTCCCACAGGCAAATTCCTTACTTTCAGCACATCTTTACTGGGTGTAGCAGGCAGAAAAAAATGCTATGTCAAAAAGCCTGCTAATAATTTCTGTGTAAAGCTACTCTTGCACTTGACTATGCTGAAACACAGAATTCAGGGGGGAAAAAAAGTCAGGGTCAAGGAAATTTTATGCATTGTTTGTCCAAATCAGGTTGCTTAGCTACTCAGCAGATGTGTCATGAAAAGAAGCATAGTCAGGGGCCTATACATGTATGACCTGCTACAGAATCTGAAAAATAATAATAGCTTAGAGGAGTGGACTGATTCCATAGTGAATCTGGTTTAGATACACATTTACTCCTAATTTCCTAGAAGTCCTTCTTTTGAATAACATTTTCTTTCCATATGTGAATTCTGAAAATGTACTTTTTAAACTACAGAGAGTCTGCAGCGGTTTGGAAAATTCTGCTCCCTGGCTTATCCTAGCAGGGTCTGGAGGTACAGCTGACATCTTAGCTGAATTCATGAATGACCCACAGCTTATCGTGCCAGAAGCTGTTCAAAAGCAATTTAAGGAGAAATTCCCTGCAGAAAGCTTCTTGTGGAAGGACATTCTTCACTGGACACTAACAGTGAGCTCTCCTAACATTTGTAGCTTCGGTAGCCCATTCAGTACAGGTTTGGCAAGAAGCTGCTCAGAAGTTTTGGGTTCTCCAGTGCTTTGACACTAGTGTTACAGGATACCCCCCCCAACATAAAAATCAAATGCTCAATTGATCATACAAACTACTTTGTTGTTGCAGTGATTCAGCTGAACACTTAGGGCTCTGTCCTTCATCAATTATTTCCCCAAGTAACAGCCAGAACCCAGGAACTCCACAGTCCTTCTGTAGGACATGAAGCATTATTTATATCCACAGCTGTGGAGCTTGTGCAGCTGTGACAGAAGAGACCTAATTCATGATCTACAGCTGTTAATGGAAACCTAGTTGTGGATAAGCATGAATAAATTAAATAGAATGAAGTGTGTTTAGAAATTATCCTATCTATTGTCAGTTACTTGCTCTTAAAATATTATTATTCTTAAAAAAGAAGGACAAAACAGATTCATAGGTCTTCCTTACTCTTTGTCTTGAGGTTGCTGGACTTAAACCACTATGCATAAGCCTTTTAGAAACAAAAAAACCACTTTGAAATAATTTTTTTATGAAAACTGAAGAGCACTGTGTGCCTCTGAGATAAACTAAGTCCACCTGACCTGATCCACTACTTACTCTTTGCAGTCCCTGCCACAATCCTTAGCTTTAAAAGTTTAAATTTATCAGGAATTCATCAGGAAGAACTTTGCCAGATTACTAACAAAAGAGGATGAAAGGCATATAGAAGCAATATTGCCAGATGCTCACAAAGTCTCAGTGCAGCTGCACTGTGAGAAAGAAAACTCAATAAATAGACAAACAGAAGGAAAGAGGAGACTTCTGTATATATCAATATTTGAGAACTTTTACTCAAAGAAGAGTTAGAGACTATGCTTTTAAATAAACAACTCTGAGAGCAAAACTTAAATGTCAAAGCAGGATGAGATAAAACAAAACTAGTGGTATGCTGGCTATAGCATGAATATGAGTCAAATAAGAATGTGAGTTAAGGAAGGATCTTTTAATTAAAGTACTTCTCTGGTTCTCAGGATATCCACATTCTGATTCCTCCTATCCTGCTAGGTGACTTTAGAAAAGCAGTAACTACCTCCTTGCCTTAGGACTTATTTATATATGAGCAACTAATAATGTTTGTCTTCTTGCCAAACCTCATCTTTACAATTAGAATGTAACTTTTTGGAAAATATGGTATGGGTGATCTTCACTGGGCTCTTAAGCACTAATATACAGCAGTAGGACAATGTGTAAAATGACTTGTGTTTCAACTCCCAACAGATTCAAAACATTATTTCACACCAGCATCTTTTAACTCTGCACAATTTTGAGCAAGAAGGTTCAGAAGAACTAGATACAGTCATTTTAAAAGCTTTAGTAAAAGGTAAGAAAAATAAACATAGAACAGTGTAATGCTTGTTTTGACATCTTCTATGCCATAAATATATTTCACTTTTTTCCAATGCAAGTTCAGTTGGCTGTTGGATCAGATTTCATTTCTGATGCACTGTTCTTTTGTTTGTTTATTGACGAATTAACTGTGGTAGTTACCATAGCTGTTGTAACTTTGCTTTAAACTACCGTTTGCTTTTTAGTCTTATGCTATTGTATTATACTAATTTAATTGCTCCTTTATTTCAACACTTGCTTCTCTTAGTAGTAGAGGTTACAGAATAACTAAAATATATCGGAGCAGTATATTATCCCAATTACAAACCACAAAAAAAAAACCAAGAAAACAAAACCAAAACCCACAAGTAGACAAGAATGGCCTTAGTTCCAGAAATAATCCATTTCTGCTATAAGAAATCTCCACTGTATCTTGTGGAAGAAAACATTACTTGTGCTGCCATGTATTTCAGTTTCTGTTAACTTAATGGTTTGAACAGCCATTTAAACTTAATGGTTTAATAGAGAATTCTGCTAGGAAAAAAAATATATTTGAATATTAATATTTCTTAGTTCAAGAAAAATCTGCTGTGAAGAGTTCCTGGCTAAGCAACCCACAGATTTGTGATAGCTGAAGGAGAGCTTGTATTGCTAACCAAAGTACCAATACTATATTAAATTAAACATAAGTGTAAAGTACTGAGTTTATTTGCCTTTCCTATTTTTGTCAGCCTGCAAAAGTCAGAGTCAGGAGGCCCAAGAATATCTGGATGAACTGAAGCTGGCAGTGGCCTGGAATAGACTTGACATTGCTAAAAGTGAAATATTCAATGGTGACGTGGAGTGGAAGGTACCAGGTTTTATCTTACAGGGCAATGGGTGTATAATCCAATGTGTACAGGACACTGGAACATCCCAAAAGATGGCTTCAGTTTTTAACACTACCTTACTGCACGCTCCACTAAGAGATTGGGCAGCAGTATAATGCTTCCTGAGGCTGTTTATCTTTAGGGTCCCCTGTATCAAAATGGCTGAGTACAGAGGAATAATTCAGCAGTCATGATCTCTTTCTTGAACTCTCTGGGGGCAAGAATCTTTCTCCCCCTTCTGTGTAGGCAAACAAACCAAAGCTTAAAAGCACAAGAACAGGAAGATATTACTGTTAGAAGGTGGTAGGAAGAATGTCACTCTTTTCAACTGCTGTATAAATACGCAGTGCAATGTGTACCCAACATCACCACAAGTCCTACAGCAGGCTACTTGTGCTGATGTTTGCACATTATTGCTTGCACAGACATTTTATCACAGAGAAATCAAGATAGTTCTACCTCTTTCTCATTGTACCCACTGTTGACCTGGTGGAAGACAATGCATGTCCCCATGTTAAACCTTACCTCTTGTCATCCAGCCATGATTACCCCCCAAAACTTCCTTCTTTTTTTTTTTTTTTCCTTTTCCTCCCTTTCTCATTGTACCCACTGTTGACCTGGTGGAAGACAATGCATGTCCCCATGTTAAACCTTACCTCTTGTCATCCAGCCATGATTACCCCCCAAAACTTCCTTCTTTTTTTTTTTTTTTTCTTTTCCTCCCTTCATCAATGTAGTCCTGTGACCTGGAGGAAGTGATGATGGATGCTCTGGTCAATGACAAACCAGAATTCGTAAGATTATTTATTGACAACGGGGCTAACATATATGAATTCCTGACCTACAGTCGTCTGCAGCGACTCTACTGTTCCATTTCTCAGAAATGTCTCCTCTATGAACTTCTTCTGAAGAAGCATGAAGAAAACAAGCTGACCTTGGCAGGGCTCACTGGTCAACAGGAAAATGAGCAGCAGGAGATCTGCCCACTCTTTGCTCTCAGTGAGGTCTCTAGAGTTCTCAAGGATTTTCTTCATGATGCATGGAAAGGTTTCTATCAAGACCTCAGACATGGAGGCAAGAAAAAATCTGTGAGTAGCAACTTGACATCGTAGCTCTGCTCTACTCCAGTTTACAATTTGAACAATTTTAACTAGGTCTAGCCTTTTGGGGTGGGGCAGGGAAGGAAAGGGAAGATGACAGAATAGTCACTTCAGTTTCTCATCCATTTTTTCAGTCAATTATTATCACATTTGAAATGGTCTGACCTTTTTAATTTCAAAATTAAAAAGGAAAAGAAAGTTATTTCTAAGATAGATTGTGATTCCTCTTTCTCCCCCTCTCTTCCCCCCGGGGTTTTATGCAAGGTTTCACTGTACCTTGATCTACTGCTAAGATATGGCCTTTGTTTCACAATCTACAGAGGCCCCTGTATTTCACACTCTCACTTTTTATTAGACATGAAAATAGTCTGCATTTCTTGTACAGAACTTCAAGCAGAAGTATTTGAAAGGCAGTATTTTCTAGGAGAAAGAAAAGCAGGCAATGGACATTTTCAATCTCAGGTCTGAAAATGGTAGTCTTTATCCATGAAACTAGTCCCAGCTTTATACTGTGTACGAGTGGACTGGATATTCAATAATATGCAGTATATGATACTTGCCTTTAGATCATTATAATCTTGTTATTGAGTGACATAACATACAGCAAGAAGTAAGAATGATTGTGTGAAGTGGCCCTGGCAAGCACACTGGCCACCATGTGACAAGGATAACATGATATGGGTACATCTGTGGAATGTCTGTAGTCCACAGATGTGCCATAGATACATCATCATTTTTGCATTTTGACAGTATATTTAATATTGAAACTCCTAAGTAACACAGTTCTTGAAAAAGCATTTAAAATAAGTTTGGATGCATGATTTCAAAACAAAGACATATAGAGAAACTTCATTCAGATTTAGTTTTAGATAAACTAAACAATTAAGCCATTTGTTATTTGCCAAGTTCTAATTCCATCTTAAAACTGTTAAAACAAAAAACTATTAAAAAAAATCTCACTAAAGAGCTTAAATCACTTTTGTTTTGTAATCTCTAAATTAATTGGTAGTATGAAAAGTTAAGTTTAAATCTGGTCACGGTTTCTCCATTCCCAAGGACAGACAACTTGGGACAAAACCTCTGAAGTCATTAAGCAAACTCCAGATTTACAAATTTTACAGAAATAAAAATTTGCCCCAAAATCTCACTTGCCTTTCTGGCATTTGGCAGTAAGTGAGCTAAAGCTAAGTGCTGTAAATAAGGCCCGATTCAGATATCAGATCACGCCGTCTACTAACTTTTTTCCTTTAGAAGCTTCTTCCCATGTCTGCTTCCCAACAGTGGCTCAATCCAATTGTCATTGGCAACAGTACTGGGACACCAGTGTCACTGTTGCTAAATTGTGTGTGTTGTTTCAAGTTAGGAACTAGTTGTTATGAAGACAGGTGAGACTTTTAGGATATGTTTGTCACCTGCAAGGTTTTCAAGGCAATTCAATGTATTAAATAGCTCACTACGAACTGAAGAAACCCACCCCTAACCTCCCCCCAAAATGCCATCAAAATAAATTTGAAGAGAATTCCATAATTCAAATTATTAAAAACTATATTCTCACAAAAAACTTGTTTTATTAAGAATAAATATACTCTCGCTGCTTCTAATTAATGCGACAAATATAAAGGCAGTTTTAAAAAATACTTAAAACTCAGAACTTGACCTAAGTGGCTACACTTCCTCTGGACAATTTTTTATCAAGTGCTAAAGGAATAAGCAGCGTTCTACTTAAACTGCTCCCTGTGCAAGTGAAAGGTTTCTCAAAGGAATGACTAAAAAGGGGTATTGACGTACTCTGCTCTTGTACTGTACAGGGCCTTGGCGAGATTTATTTCTGTTGAAATAAAATGCCTTTTGTTCCCTTTTCTCTGAAACCATGTCCTCTGTGGCAGTCAAGCAGAGTCAAATATAATTGAAAGCAAGCTCAGATTAGTTAATCACAGGTTTGTCTTGTATGATATTACACACCAGCAGTGAAATCCCGGCCTTAATAAAGTCAATGAGAATTTTACCATCGGCTTCAGTGGAGTCACCATTTCATCCAGAATGTTCTCACACATATTGAGTTGTAATAGGGACACAAGGATCCTTTGACTAGCTACAGAATGAGCTAATTACCTCTTAGTTCTACAGAAAAGAAAAAAAAAATCAAAAGAAGAAGTAGCTGGCAAGGCCAAGAGCAGCTTAGATCATGTCATTTGCATGGAACGGACTGCAAAGCACGTTTTAATTTCTACAAACCATATTTCAGGATAAAATGAATACAAAGCGATTACCTGGGCCCTTGGATATGAACCAGAAAAGTGAAAATCCTTGGAGGGATTTGTTTGTATGGGCAGTACTTCAAAACCGGCACAAGATGGCAAACTATTTCTGGGCTATGGTAAGCTTTGAGCTGTAGCTGCTCCAGGTGAAATATTAACGTATTTCAAGTTTACGAGATGTTTTTTTCCTCAGCCTTGCAGCTCAGATGACAGATAGGTTTGTTTCCAAAATACGGGAGGTGGCATTTATAGGGCTTTTCATCTCTGCATGGCTCATGCCAGTGGGGGCCAGGGGGTCTGATGGAGGGAGGGCAGAGCAGCAGCAGGTGTAAATCAGTACAGCCTGAACCTCTGCGGCAGAGTCAGCCCTCCCTTCCCTGCTCCTGATGACTCAACACTCTCAGGCACAGGTTTTGTGCCTTCTACAATGGGTCAATTGAGTGGGTCCAAGCGTGATGGGAGGGAAGAGGGTGCAGTGAAGTGTCCTTAGCTAACGTGCTCTGTGTGTAGGGAACAACAGCATCACGCTCTCAAAGGCTGAGCTTCAAGCTGGCATAATTGGCTGCTGTTTTACAACCCCCCACAACCGAGGCCCTTTCTCCTGCATCTGGGAGCCTCCCTGCCCCCACAGAGTGAAACAGCTATCAGAATCCATCCCTGACCTTCCAGAGGAGTGCATCTGGCATGGAGGGAGTCATGGGGAGGGACAAACTGCAGCACAGCTCTTCAGGCTGCGAGTGTGCGTGCGTGTGCATCAGCACCTTGCAGGGCCTTGTGTTTGTGGAGCCCTGTGACCAGAAGGCACGTCTCTGCTCTGTGACACTGCTGTGCCTCTGCCAGCTGTGCTCCCTCCTTTCTCCTACTTCCTTATGCAGGGCCTCAGCACAGCCATGTTGGAGGTATCTCAGCACTGTGAGACTGTATTGCTCTATTTCCAAAGCACATTATTCTCTTTCTAGTCTTTGACTGCTACCCCAAATCAGGACCCTGTAAGGGCCTGGACCCAGAAGCCTCCAGCCTTACAAGGCACAAGAACTACGAATACAGAATCATAGCATTTTGTAGAAAGTGACCTTAAAGATCAACCAGTGCCAACCCCCCTGCCATGGGCCCTCCCACTAGACCAGTTTGCTCAATGCCCCATTTGACCTGGCCTTGAACACTGCTAGGGATAGGGCATCCAGAATATATGGTTTTCAATTCTCAATCATCAAAACTGTCATTTCAATCAATATTCTGGACTTTCAAATCTGTATTTGAGCAAAAATTTTTCTTGGAAGGGGAGATACGCATGAATTTCTCGTTGTTAGATGTGCTCCTTAGTGGAGTCTCCTCCATTCAAAAATGCCCCCCAGTGAAGGGTGACAGCAGCACTCCTTTCAATTCTACAGGGCCGGGAGGGTGTAGCTTCAGCTCTGGCAGCCTGCAAGATCCTTAAAGAGATGTCCCGCCTGGAGACGGAGACCAAAGCAGCCTGTATAATGAAAGAGGCCAAGTATGAGCAGCTCGCTGTTGGTAAGTAATGGCATCTTTTGAATGGCACAGAAAATTTAAGAAGTAACTGCCATTGGAAGGCAAGCAAGTGAAAAAAATACTGTTTGAGGTGTAAAAGGTCAACTCTCATGAATAATTTAACAGCCTTGCAGCACAGGCAGTCCCAAGCATTCAGATACCACAGAAAGACTTAAAACTCAATCATTTTGGACAAATCACTGAACCAAGACTGGCCCCTGAAATGCATGGAAGAAATTACTCTCCTGCTGCTTGTTGATATTTAAGTGTCTGATCTTAGGACGAGGTGCATTACAGTGTCGTGGAAGACAGAATAACCAAAATGCTTCCAGGCTCACAGCAGCCTGGTATTCCTGCTATATCACGCTTGCTCTGTAAGGGCCACTAAAGCAACAAGTTTTAAGGTTTTGTCATTGCTGCTAAAAATAATTTGAGATTACCTCACCCAGAAGAGGGCTAACTGCACTGCAAACTGCAGTGAGGCTCAGGCTGGTTTTGCAGCAGACAAGCTGCCCCTCCCTACAGCAGTAAAGCATCCAGGCATCTGCAATGCCGGAATGCTGAGCCCTTTCCCCTTTGCCTGGTTTAGAAACAGATGTCTGCACACAAGCTTCTCTGCTGACCTGACTTCAGCTCAACCCATACCTGAGGGTAGACCTGCCATGAACAGAGGGCTTTAAAATATGCCACACATTGTAGCAAATGCAGAGGCTCCTCTCCCTTGAAGCTTGTACATCAAGCAGCTGAAGGCTCATGGAGGCATTGCTACAGTATTTATACACAGATCACATTTTCCCTTCTTCTCACAGGGCCATTATTATTCACAAAAATTAAAAATCAGGTTCTCGTATAATCACAGGACTCCAGTAATTTAGTCATGGAATTACAGGGCCTAATCCAGGAGTCTGCTCCTTGGCTTTGATAAGTATTAGATCAGATCCTCAATTTTAGTTTCTGGCCCGGATAACGCTGTCAATATTACATAAACAAACTTTCTTTAAGAGTGACAAATACCACATCAACTCAAAAAGATGTCTGTATATTGGCTTATTTTAAGCACACTTGATCCTTTTCTCCAGCCCTCACAGTGTAACAAGATGTAGGCTGGCTTAGGTACTGAGATAATCAAGTGAATCAGTAGAATGAAACAGACACAAGAATCCAGATCTTGTCTAATGAGAAAATATTGACTTTTTTGGACTATTTATCCTAGCTTTTAAGCTCCAGGACCAGTTTCTCTGGAAACAACTATGCCATAACACCCTAGCAAGTCTAATATTATTTGATGTCAAATACCTCTGTCTTAAAACCAAGGATTTGTTCTCTACAAGCCAAAGCTGAGCTGCTCCTTTTGTTTAGTCAGGAGAGTGGAGACAGCATGGCAACTCATCCTTCAAAGTGTAAGTGGATCACCCAAGTGATACAGTTTTGCTTGATATTACCTAAAGCTCCACATGAAGCAGTTACAGAGGAGAGACTGTAACAAATATTGACGTTTCCAAGAAATTGCTTATGCTTTCTGAAGAAGAAAGAAAAACAAAACACAACAAAAACCCAAACTCAGAACAAAACAAACAAACAAACTAAAAACAACAAAAAAACAAACCAAATGAACAAAAACCACACAAAACCCAAACTCCAAACCTGTCAGAGGCCCCATGCTGAGAAGAGTGCATGCAGATAGAAAGAAGTAAAAGGAAGGTACTGAGAGATTTACTCAATTTTTTTGTGACAAGTGGCAATTTTAAAATTACAGTGATTTTTTTTAACCAAGGCAAATCTCTTTCATCTGCCCTCTGCCCCAAAACATGTACACACACGCATAAGGCCATAGTGAGTTATTCTTGTGTCCAGCATCCTTCCTCTCTCCCTCCCACCTCCTCTTAGCTCTTTCAGGCTCTTTTCAGTTTTTCTTTTAAATTACAAGATCTGTTTGTCTATGTTTCCTTCATTTGACAGAACTGTTTAGTGAATGCTACCACAACAGTGAGGAGAGAGCATTTGCTCTGTTGGTGAGGAAAAATCAGTACTGGAACAAAACCACCTGCCTTCAGCTGGCTACAGAAGCAGACGCAAAGTCTTTCTTTGCACATGACGGTGTCCAGGTAAGTTTTATATACCCCTGGGGCTTTAAGTTGGACACAGAAGAGAATAGCACAGCAACTGAACAACACCATGAAATGCATTCCCCCAAGAGCCACTCTTTGGAGAAGGGACTCTCCTCTCTCCCTAGCACCATACGAAGAGGACATTATACCATGTCCTTGCCAAAGCAGCATAGTTCCCCCTTTGCCCACCCTTTCATCCAGCTGGCCCACAGACCAGTGTGCTGAGAAGGTTTAGCCTTTAATCTATTGTGTGCTTTTTGCTTTTTATTCCATCCTTGCTCACAGAGAAGCATCAGAAAAGCACTGTAAATCTGCCTGGGGCATGATGAAGCTGCTCCAAGATGTGAGGTAACTCCTCGTTCAGATTCAAGAAAGAACTCATAGAAAAAAGTTAAATCAAATTACTATTCAGCTTTGCTCTCACAACTTGAATTCTCTCCACATACATGAAGCCAAATTAAGAGTGATGGTGCTTTTAGTTCCCAGTGCCTGACTTGCACTTTTTAGTACTACAGATGTTGTTTAATTCCATTTGAATTGCTGTTTTTTCCACTGGTCTCTTAATAACTCTTTGCATACTCAACATCTGCAGAAGGACATGCAGAGTGCCTGTTTGCTCTGAAGGTGTGCCTGCTCTCAAGATTTCCAGACCATTCACTGTGTCACAGAACATAGGTGCACTTCATCTGCAAGCATGGGGTTTTGGTGTTAAAGCCATCTCTTGTTTTCTTGACTTTCAGGCCTTCCTGACAAAAATATGGTGGGGAGACATGTCTACAAGCACACGGATCCTGAAGTTAATCTGTGGGTTCTGGTGTCCTTTCCTAATCTACACAAATTTAATAGCATTCAGGTATAAACATAACTATTTGGATGCAAGAGATAAGTAAGTGATGAAAAATAAGCCATAAAAAATATTCAGACTCACAGTAATATTGCCTCAGAGTGTCAAAAGGACTGCTATTAACCAAATCAGTTTTCTAGGGGACTCAGTGATTTGTGCATCCTGTGTTAGTGCCTGTTCTCATACTTAAAATATCAATGTCATGGTTTCATATAGATCATTTCTATTTTGCACAGTCCACAGAAAAGCCTGTTGGAATTCTGTCAGCTCCAGATTCTATACAGTAATGTTTAGAATATCTCCAGGTGTAGCATTGTCTGCTTCTTCTAGATTTGGAGATGCCTGGTTCAAACCTCTGTATCTTTTTGAGGAAAACAGCCATCACAAGGCAGTATTATCAGCCACAAGCCTTGATAACCATAAGTTAAGTTTGAAAACACAGGACTAACATTAAATCAATTAAGATTTTCAGATTAGTCTTCTGCAGGCATACCATTGGAGCTTGTAGTTTTCAGCTTCTTGTCACAAAGAAGATGACATGAATCTTAGGTTTTCTTGAAAAAAAACCCATACCCAAAAAAACCCAAAAACCAAACCAACAAAAACCGACCAAACAAAAAACCAGAAAGTAAAAAAAGAGCAGCCAAGATGCTCAGATAGTCATAAAAATCCAGAATCTGAAACTTTAAGAAAACCTCATAACATTCATAGAATCATATACAAATCATCAGAATTGGCACTATGGAATGACATGTTATTATGAAATACATTTATTAACTGTTAAACCACATAAATCAAGAGAAAAACTTGTTTGGCACTGCTGACTTAAGACTTTCCTTCTGCCAGCATCACTAAAGATGACCTTCTTGCCATACTGGCTGCCAGATTCACAAATTCATTTAATGTGATATTTTGGCAAAGTTTTCATGGAAAAGTTTAAATTATGATTCATAATCAAAGTAATCCTTTCAAATTTTCCATTTTTTGGCCTCCTTTACCTGTAAATGCAAGAACTGACACGTTCTCTACTGCTTCTGGTATTTCCTCTCTTAATTGCTAGTGAGTAACTAGGAATGGAGAATTGGGGTATTGTCTTCTAAGACTGACTGAGGGGTTTATTTCTACTCAAATCATAAGTAATTTGAAGAAACTGAGCATCCTGCTCCATTTTTGTGATGCATGCCAATTATCACTTCTCTGAATCTCGTGGATGACTTCAGCCTTCTCCTTAAAAATAAACAGAATTTGTAAAGGTAAGGATTATGCATTATTTGCTAGCTTCCCAGTGGAGCAAGTCCAAGATAAGTACATGCTAGCAGTTCTGTACTAATGCCAATTTAACAGTGAAAAATGACTAAGCATCATCTTTCAACTAATGAGTTTATTTCCTTACAGTGAGGAAAAACAACCAAAGAATGAGCCAGAGCCATCAAGAGAGCTGGACAGTTGGGATACAGAGAAGACACTGTTTTTTTCCAAGGAAGAAGATAGGTAAGTTTAAAATCATTAGTTAAGATAACTCATATGACAACAGTCACAAAACAGGACACTTCTTGTGGATTATTGACCAGTTAATGATCTAAGGAGCTGCTAAAGAACCAAGAAAATCACTACTCCTCTGAAAGTGCTGTGCCCTCTGATGACTGCTGTTGTTGCTCTCTGAAAGGAATATAGCAGGGATATAGCACTGCTTTAATGAGACACCACTTTACTCATTCTGAGCAGGTAATTTCTACAGAACAAGGAATCTCCTTAATACCTTGGGAATCAAATAGCATTTCCTGACATTCCCTTTAGCTCAAGGTGGCTGGTATACATTGGATTTTAGGAACTTATCACATTACTGAGCTGAGCAGAAAGAAGGTTCTCAGCAAAATCTTACATTATTTGAGTGCATCACTGCATACTTTCCTGCCAAGGTGTACTTCCACACACCAGTACTGGGGAATTTTATATTGAGTTGGCTTCTCACCATTCTAGTGCTCTTCCTTCATATTTTAAAAGATGAGCCCTGGGGAACGTTATGAGTTAGAGGGAGCATCACACAAATGGGTGACTGAGCACAAAGATTTTGTGAGTTGCTCCCGGCCACTCATAGATCTGTGACTGAGAACTGAAACCCCTGCTATGTCTCTACCACACATACACTCATTGCCAAAACCTGGGAGAGCACAAAGACTTAAGTCAGGATAAGCAGCTTTTGATTGGTACAGAGTCCTCTTAGTGGTTAAACAGTGCTAAATAGCCACTTCTATTAAGCTTTTCCATGATTTAAAAAGAACTTCAGGTGTATGTGAACAATGGTAGAGAGAGGAAGCATCATCTGCAGTATGAAGTCCTGGACCAAATCAGAGTTATTAGGTTCTATTTTTACTTCTGGCATTTAACTGCTGGTATATGGAGAAAATCATTAGTTCTTCTCTCTCCCTCCCTAACCTATAAAATAGGTGTAAAAGCATCTGCCCCTTGGGAGCTACTTGTAAGCAATATCATAAAGCACTCCCATATCTTGAGTGTAGCATGGTTTGGTCATTACATTGTGTGTTCCAATTGCTATTATCTTAACAATTTATTTTAACAAGGAGGATCTCTTCCTCCCATATCTATTTCAGCATCTTACAGTGAAACTGCAATTATCTGTTTATGATATTCGCCTGTTACCGTGGGAATGTATCTTATAATGTCATAAATTGAGAGATAGCACAGAATCAGGCACATAGAAAAGATTAGCTGTGAGGAGAATTTTTTCCTTGTAACAAATGTATTTAATAATTAGCAAGACTGTCAGAGGAAATTAAAAAGCAGTGAAGAATCATTGTTTATTTTCTGTGAAGTGAAATTGAACCCTAGTGTGCATATCCTTTGTTGGAGATGACACTTCTCAGACTCAGAATTGCAAATTAAAGATCCAATAACATCCCTAGCTTACACAGGAGAGCATTTTTTGTGGAAACAAATCCTCACACTAAGATCAAATTGCTATCAAATACAGGGAACTTGCATTTTCTGTACAGGATAATTTCCACTGTCAATAGACACCACTTCATGTTCCTAAACACAGCAAAACAACTGTAGATCTACAGGTCAAATTTCCCTTTGGTTACCAAAATACTTGTGTAATTCCACAAGACTCAAAGACTACTTTAATACATAATTTATGAGGTCAAATCTTTTTACTAAAAGACTTCTACATTGCTTTTTTTTTTTTTTTTCCAATTTACTCTAATTTAATCATAAAGGGTAAGATGCCAGTTGTGCAAAGGACCAAAGTATTCTTTCAGTAGTTCTATCAGACTCCAGCAAGGATAGTCAAGATGCTTAGTATGATCCTGGATCATGCTTAGTATGATCCAGCACTTTGAGATGGGGTCAAAAGTTTAAAATCGCAACAACAAGAACTTCTGCATGCAAACACTTCAAGAAAATTTTAGAGTCAAAATAATTAAGAATTGATTCACAAACTACATTGGCCATTTTCTTTTCTTTCCTATTATTTAGGATGATAAAGAGTAATTAGCCCCCTTCCCCCTCTCCTTGTATATTTGCAGTGTTTGCAGTACATGCTGAAACACAATGAGGTTACAAATCATAAATCATGAGGTTACAAATTATAAATCATTTAGTTTAATACAACTAAACTGAAATAACAAGAATGTGCATTTAAGTCTGATGTGACTTTGTTTTTCAAACCCTTCTTTTTGATTTGAAATATTTTTGCTATGGTAATGTGATTGCTCTGACTTCTACAGCCTTCATTTTAGCAACCCCCAGCCTGTGACAAGAAGCTTTATATAGAATAATATTGAGCCTATTCCCATGAACTAATTTTAGTAAATTATCACGAGCCTATATTTTTTTCCACTTGCAGAGGAAATGCTAAATTGGAAAAACAGAACCCTTCTGAAAACACAGCGTGGGCAACATTCATGTTTAGCCGGTGGAGAAAATTCTGGAGTGCCCCTGTAACTGTATTTATGGGGAATGTTATAATGTACTTTGCTTTTCTGTTTCTATTTACTTATGTCCTTTTACTGGACTTTAAACCACCTCCACCTGAGGGTCCATCTGTTAAAGAAATTATACTATACTTCTGGGTGTTTACCCTTGTCTTGGAAGAGATCCGACAGGTAAGTGACCTACATCATCTTAGAAATAACACATTAGAAGTTGCAACAATTTTTTGAATAGACCTGCAATCTGTACAGATGTACAAGCTTGAAGATTTCAAGGGTCAAGTGCAGTTTTACACAGGTGAACAATACAGAACTTACCTTATCCAAAACATCTCACCTTTCTTCCAGAGCAAGCTCTTCCTCCACCACATAAACCTATAGCTCCATCTCTGTTTTTCTATCCTACTCCAGCTGTAGCCAAGTCAAGTGGGCTGCCAACATTCAGATATTCTTCACTTTATAAAGCTGCTTCTTGATTTCTCTCCCCAGAACTAGGTGGGTCCTCCCACCACAAACAATGTAAGTTAGAAGTTATGTTCTACACCTGGTAACACAGCAGACAACTCTGCATCCTTTTAAGAGATTCTTCGTCACTGGGGACTGTTTAAAAAAGCCCAAGTAAATGGATTCAGATTATTTGTGTTTTTCCTAAAATATTTCTCAATGCAAAACATTAGCAGATCTCTTCTGGGTTTGCTTTTCTTTAAAAAAACCAAACAACCAAACCCACCAACCCTCAAAACCTCTTCTCCATTACTCTCCCATTACTGTTTTTGGAGTGTCCTCAATTTAACAACTGAAATATTGTGCTAACAATGCTGCTAGTGTGTTGCCAACTGTGAGTGCATAAAGCTCTTCTCTTTAGACAGAAAAAAAGCAGTTGCAATCACTCTGGAAGAAACCAATAGGTGTTCATTACTTAGGCAAAAGGAACAGGGAAGGGAATCCCAGTTTATTACAATTTATCTGAAATTGTGCAGCAAGGCCATAACCAGAGGAGGACATGGAAAATATCTGGAACAAAGAACATTTCATTATAAACCTGTAAAACATGAAGACTGCCAGGCTAAAACCCAATTAAGAAACCCAACTCCTTGTCTAGATAATCAAATATGCCCTTACTGACAATTGCAGTACACAAATGCGAATCTGTTCATGCTGTTTAGATAACAATGTCTAGAAATTGAACTTAGCATGGAAGTTGTATTATTTAACAGCTCGAATGCTGACTTAATCATAGAATGGTTTTGGTTGGAAGTGACTTTAAAGATCACCTAGTTCCAAAACGTCCTGCCATGGGCAGGGATATCTTCCACTAGAGCAGATTGCTCAAATCCCCATCCAAACTGGCCTTGAACACTTCCAGGGCTGGAGCAACCACAACCTCCCTGGGCAATGTATTCCAGTGCCTCGCCAACCTTACAGTAAAGATTTTCTTCTGTAAAAATCTTAAATCAGGCCTCAAAAATTCTGAAGACTATTATCACAAGAATAAAAATATTTTTTTCTTTTTTATCCAGCTTCTGTGCTTTAGGATGGTAAACTGAGCTTATGTTTTCAACTTTGTTTTTTCTTATTACACTAGGAATTTGGTTTTGTTTTTCATAATGAAAGAGAAAAAAGAAACAGGTATTATGTTAAAGCTCACAATGAAATAGTGAAATAGGTCAATAACAATGATTATTTCTCTTTTTCAGAGTTTCTATACAGATGAAGACACAAATTTAATGAAAAAATTTAAACTGTATGTGGAGGATAACTGGAATAAATGTGATATGGTGGCGATCTTTCTTTTCATAATTGGGGTAACCTGCAGGTATATATTTGTTCCACGTGAAGTGGTCAGCATCAGTAGCAAGGGCTATGTACATCAGCTGACAGCAGAGTCTAATGCACAAGACGACAGGCTGTGACATTTATTCTTTCAAACTTTGAGACATGTTTCTGCAATAGGAGCCTCTAAAATTCTGTTGCAATCATAGAAATTACTCCAGAGGCCACAAAAAGACGATACATTCAAAAACATGTACTGAAAAGCTCTGCTTTGTGTGTTTGTTTTTGGAAATCACTTTTGGAAATCACTTCAAGCTGTGAAGTTTTTGTTTTATTTTTTAATAAACCTCTTTCAAGACAAGAGAGAGAAAACAGAGTTCCTCCATCTTTTGGCTATTTCTCATCAATATACAGACATTACGGCAGGTTCCTCTTACAGGCTTGTGCAACCACAGCCCCAAAGTGCTTGCCTTTTCCTAAGTAGGCTGTGCCCTGAACCTAAGTGTTGTATTTGAGAAAATACTTCTCAGCAGTATTTGCAGAGATCTGATATTTCATTTCTTGTGTTCTGCAGGATGCTGAACTCAACTTTCCAAGCCGGCCGTACAATACTTGCCATTGATTTTATGGTGTTTACACTTAGGCTTATACACATTTTTGCAATTCACAAACAACTTGGACCCAAGATCATAATTGTGGAAAGGATGGTAAGAGTGTGGTCTCTCTCAGATAAATACCAGTGCCATCTAAGAAATGGAGAGTAGGAAATCTTCTTGTTAAAAAGGAAATCAGTTTATAATCTATCTTTATTTTTAAGGCTTGTTATTTTGCATATTACCCTGAGTATTAGATGCAATGTTTGAAACAGATCCCTCTGAAGAGCTCTGTAGTGTAAAAAGTTGGTCTAAATTTACTAATCCTTGTACCTTACCTAATAATTTATACTCAGGTCTGGCAAACAAAGAGTAGAGAATCTTTGACTTACTGCTATTCCTCCTACTTTCCTCTGTCTGCATCCAGAGGAAAGATCTCAGATGGATGACAGGCCATGCACAGAAGGGCAGGTCTTCCACTGATTGACTCTGCTCCTCCTTGGGAAACAGATCATGTTTCTTGCAACAAGAGTGAAAAAAAAATCCACGAAAAAGGATAGTTACAAATTTGCCACAGGATTTATTTTTACTTGTGCTTTTTAGCTCCAAGTTAAAATGAAAACATACTAATAGTTGGTAAGCATATGTTGGCAGATGTTGATAAAATATTTTTATTTATTACCACTCTGCAGGAAAAGAGACATTGGGACTACAGCTACTGCGCTTGGGTATGCATTGCTATGTTGAAGTAGCTTTTTATTTAGGCAAGTTAATCCTCAAGGTCAATTAGCTCATGCTAACCAATTAATAGAGTTCATCTAATTGTAAGTGCTATTATAGAGTTACAAATATTTGATTTGTGACTCACAGCAGAACTCACTAAAAGCTCTGCAGTTTAAACAAGCCTATACATTGAATAAACATAACTAGCAAGCTGTTGGATTTATCTACAAATGCAGTAACTGGAACTCTAACATGACATTTGGTTGAAGTAGCAAAAGGGTAAATGGCAAATAAATATTTACTCTTGATCATTATCCAGCTTACAGCATACTTTTGTATGGTGTTCATATTGTAAGGGAACAAGCCAGATCCTAACCCTTCCTTTGCTGCATACCAAGCTAAACCAGGGCTTTGAACAAGTACATAAACATGTCTACTTTGTTGGCATCTGAAGTCATGCAACATATCACACAGATTGAGATCCAAATAAGAACATAAACAGCAGCCTAGACAAAACCACAACATGAGACCTTTCATATTCCCCCCATCCAAGCCAACACAATGCCTTAGCTTTGGTAGTTCAATGTTGAACCTTACGTCAAATGAAAGAACAGTGAAAGTTACTTCAGTAGAGGAAACTTTCTTTAAAGGTTCATCAAGGGGGTTCAAGCAAGATCATTTCCTTTACTTAAATAGAGATGAAATCCAAGATGGTCTCTTACAGGTTTTCTTCTTTATAACCTTGCCACAGAATTGCTGAAACAGATCTGTTAACTTTTAAAATGACAGAACAATGCCAGAAGAATGCCCGTTCCCAGAGAGAGTGCACATTGGAAAAAAATATTTCCATACCTCCTACCACTCTCACATCACTATGGCACAATTACAGTCATGCAGCATTGCTAAATTTTAAATCATCCAGAAAACAAAAGAGATTGATGAAAGTCAGAGAGACTGTCTTGCCTGGTTTGGAGACCCTGCTTCTTATTAGAACTCCAAGTAACGTCCTGGAGGTCTGAAATGCCTGTGCTTTTGGGTTACTGTACAATCCAATAATCTAATTGAAATGAATCTACAGTCCCTAATGAACTCTGTCAGATTAGATGGGAAGAGGATGAAGTGTTCCTCTTCCACCAGGGAAAAATTATTGCACTTGAAATGCATATTAGATTTTTTTTTTTAAGTAAGTGTTTTAGGATTCAATTACTTCTGCTCCTGTAAAGAAACACAATATTTAAAAGCAGGAAGACCTGAAAACAATCCTTTAGATGCATCACTTAGCTCGAAAACTGAAGACAGAAGCAACCTGATCCTTGCAGACTTCGCTGTCTGCTCTCTCAGTGGTTCAGTATTCATCAGTGAGCACTGACTTTTTCTGGGATTCTCTGCTGCAGCAGAACTCTTGTAATTGACAGTAAAGCAGTCCATAGTGCTGAGATATCTCACAGAAAATATGCATTTAAAGACACAGTGAGATTGACTTAAAAGATAAAACGTGTTTCATTTTTAAACGTTAGATGATTGGAAAGCAAGGTTTTACTTTAAAACATGCCTTTATCTAAATGAGCTATCAAAGAAAAATGCTTATTACAGGCCAAGAACAATATGAAAACAGCAAGGTCAGGAAAGGAATTCTGTGCCTGGAACTGTATCATATTCCACCTCCTTTAACCTAAACAAAGTTGTAAAGAAACAGAATTATCTGGACCATATTCATACAGAAAGACCACTGTTCTTTGACGATGGTATCACAGTCACTGCTCCTTTTCTCCCCACCCCCTCTATTTTTTAGATGAAGGATGTTTTCTTCTTTCTGTTTTTCTTGAGTGTGTGGCTCATAGCCTACGGTGTGACAACTCAAGCTCTACTTCATCCCGATGACAGCCGTGTGGAATGGATATTCAGAAGGGTGCTTTATCGGCCCTACCTTCAGATATTTGGCCAGATTCCACTGGATGAAATAGACAGTAAGGAAGTTTCTGTTCCCCTAACTTGGCCTTTTTTAATGCACACTTTTGATTAGAGTATGAAATTCCTTCCAAGTATTGTCTCCTTTTATTTTATTTTACTTTTTTTTAATCTTTGTCCTACAGGAAGAAGTTTTCACATTACTGTAACATAAATAGTATATTTGCAAAGAGATAGCATGCATTGTGGAAGTACAATAGGGCATAAGGGCAGGCCCTATTTAGACAAGGTCTCTGAAATATTCACACAAGGATTTGCAGTTTTAAAGGCTGGCATACCTTCTTTCACTTTGATCCATTTCCATTCAGTTTACCTAGACCCAGATAACCCTGTGTAAACTGAAATAATAGCATCTCCATACATTTTGGCAGTAGTTTAACGTGACAGTGTTAAAACAGTACCACTCTGCCCATAAGCAAACACTTATATTTTAGAATAAATATTCCTCTAGAGCATTTATTTACTCTGGAGATAAAGCTGCCCAAATCAAATAATGGTAGTAATTGCTTATGTGCAACATTGCAAACAAAACAACATAAAAATAATCACAAGACACAGAAATAATTAGACATAAAAGTTCAAAGGCAACATTTGGACTTTTATAGGCAAGCAGGTGAAATACGTTAATAGGTCATCTCCCAAAGAAGTCTGAAGTAACACCACAGCATTTAGCCAGAACAACAGTGCTAAATGTCAGTAGCAATAATGAAGTAGGATTCAAACTTAGAGTAATATAAATGGAACAAAAAAAAAAATCTCATACACAGAAGCTAATTGGTAAGCATTCTTTCATGTTCACTCTCCCTAATAAGAAAAAACATGTCTTAGAAAAGCAAAAAAAGTCTGAGTGAGACAAGAGAGCAGGAGTGTGCTTCATCTCACTCAGTTTTAAATGCCCATGGTGTAATCGTGCACAGCACAATCAGTCACTCTTATTTCCATTAAGGTAATTGGAGAGACAAATATTTCTGGAATAGGATTCACCTCATTTGGAAAAAGGTCATATGTAGCATTCCCTAGAAATGTGTGTTTCTCTCCATTGAAACTTCAAATGGTGTCTTCACCTGGATAGGTAACTGGCTAAAAGAAGCAGAGAAAAAAATAATTAACTGTACGGGCAACTTCCTGAAGGGAGTAATTTGTCCTGGGACCCTCTGGGGCTTATTCTGTTTAACATCTTTATGAAACATATGGAAAAGGAGATGGATAATGAGGAGAACAAAATTTGCTGACAAAACTACATCACTGACTCCTAAGAGATGCAGAGGAGCCTCATGAGTATTAAATCATCAAATGAAATTCAGTGTAGATAAGTATAAGGTGAAAGCAGTTCCAGCCGTGGTGAGCTTTGATATAACTGCATGCTTTAATGAGTATGGCCTGGGGTTATCTGTGGCAGCTGCAAAAAGAATTACTAGTGAAAAACATGGTGAATGAAAAAGTAAATATCATTATGCTACTCCAAATTTGTGGATTTAATTCATAGCTGGAGACAGACTACAGCACTAGGTCCCTAGTCTGATGCAGTAGAACCAGATGTTCTTCTTAGCCTTGACTGCAAGCTCAGATACTCAAAGCAGTTTAAATTTACAACGAGGAACCCCATTCCCAGTTTTACTGAGTTTTCTCCTCTAATGCACATACCAGCATAAGGACTGTGAAGACACAAGTATTTAGGGGAACACAAACTCAGTTTGACTTTGAGAACTCAAAACCAGTCTAAAAAGGATCCAGCCCGTTCAATACAATCCCCTTTTTGATGAATGCTACCAAAAAAGCCATCTATGACAGCCATCTTGCCACTAAAGGAGCAGCTAAGTTGTGGAGCTCTGCACTGTCCTAGGATTGCAAATGTCTTGCAGGATAAAGCAATGTCTCTTCATGTACACGACATGATTACATTTTCACAAAATTAAAGACATTGGATGTTAGTGCACACAAATGATCTTTCAACTGCAAGAAAGTTCTGTAGCTCAAGAAGTCACAGAACTGCCCTGTTGGGGTAAAGAGAGTCTCGTATTTATGGTCCTGCTAGTAGTCAAAAAGGGCAGTACAAAAATACTACCACAATATTTGGTTTAAGCTTTTAATGATTTTAAAATATTCAGAACAAAATTGTGCTAGTGCTCATATGCAGCCAATATTAAATCTCATTTTAGTAATCAACATCATCATTGTTCTTGGTTTTTACTTTTATTTTAACAGTAAAGGTACTAAATATGCACATCTATCCATGTCACTAGTTCTTAAAGAAAGACATCTTTAGAGGTGTTAATTCAGTTTTTATTTGCACTGAAATAGGTATGAAATGCATTACTTCAAACCTCAGGAACAATTTGTAATTCTTGCCATTCTTTGGTGAAAATCAGAGATCTTGGTCACCAAAATGCAAAGCTTTTGTCCCCACACTAAGAAACATGTGGCAGTAGGATTTGTCAAAACTATTCTTTTATTTCTCTATCCTTCTTTGCAGCATCACGAACATATCCCAGGAACTGCACATTTAATCCACTGCAGATTCTGCAGGAAAACACACCATCGTGTCCTAATAGCTATGCCAACTGGCTTGTCATACTTCTGCTGGTCATCTTCCTCCTAGTCACAAATGTTCTCCTTATGAATCTCCTGATTGCAATGTTCAGGTAAGAGTGATTTCACCAAGTATCAAGACAGAGGCTGCAAAGGTTTAAGTGAATGCCAACATTTACTACATTGCTGTTGGCTACTTATTTAGGAATACACTTATAATTTTCCTGATGAATATTATTTGGGGATTGATGGGCAGAATTCTGTGATCATATGGCTCTTAGGTTCTCATCATCCTCACTCTAGCCACATTGAAGATAAGAAGAAAAGAAGCCTCTTTGACTGCTAAAACTTCAATTAAACATGCATAGAAGGGTCTGGGCCCCTGGCTGTGCTGCAGCATAAGACTGCAAGTGCAAAGCAGCCATAAACTTGGCAGACTTAACAGTGTATGATCCACACATAAGGGAAATGCTTGTCAACACAGCTAATAATGATTCATTTGGTTGAAGGACTGATGTGGCATGTTTACTGATTTATTCTGAGTGAAATAGAATTACCTTTCTTTAAAAAAACTCCAAGACCAAACTAAAACAAATGTATCTTTTAACATTTGAAGACTGCAACTGCAATTATTTTAATACCTAAGAATTTGCATAATCTTTAGATGAAATTAACACTACTTGCTGAGCTTGCTGTTCCTTTTTTAAAGTAAATATGGGACTAAAATTTGTAATCATAATCTTTATCTTGTTGTGGTAAAAACAGTTATATACTTTTATTTTCCCTTCCAATTACAGTTATACTTTTCAAGTTGTTCAGGGCAATACAGACATCTTCTGGAAAGTTCAGCGCTACAATCTGATTGTGGAATATCATGGCCGTCCTGCCTTAGCACCACCATTTATCATTATTAACCACATAACTCTGGTTCTCAGAAGACTCTTCAACAAAATGGAACATAAAAAAAAACATCTGGGTGAGTTGCTAACAAAAATCTGGCAACTGGAGACCCTGACACTCTCCTAAGACATGGTGCACAGGCAAAACAGAAGAGCAAGTCAGATTTCCTAAAGCCAAGAGTCACAATTTATTTTTAACAAAGAGTGCCAGGAGATTACAAATGAAAAACTAAGGTTTATAACGTAAACAGTTTCCCACAATGCATTTCTTTATGCATCATAGTTATTACCATATAAAACAGGTTAAAGGAATTTGATTTCTGAAAATAAAGCAATTTGATAGGTTTCATGAATAGTTATTTCATTTGCTCCTGAATTTTAATAATTATTAATTATGGGTAACCCTATAAACAAATACCAGGTCTAAAAATCTACTAGGATCAGTGGAATTTCCCAATACAGAGACATGGAGAGAGAACAAGCACTCTTAGAGAAATAGTGATATCTTAGAAGTTATAATTAAAAGAGCAGATGAAATTCAGGTAAATACAGAAGGGGCTTTCTATCATGATGGCAAACTTGGTAGTGTCTTATAATAAGCCTATTTACTTCTCATGCACAGGGTGATGGTGGGCTTTGGAGCAGAACTGTTCTCAGACTAGACCAATTCACAGCCCCCTCACTAAGCTCCCTTTCAGACACACTCCTCCTGGCTAGCAAAGCGTGCTGCTGAAGATGCTTCAAAGAAAAGAATTCTTTTTTCTCCTAAGCAAGCAAGTACCTGACCACTCAGGCTATAGAGTCAGTAGTGTTTGCAGCACGCAGCAAGTGTGCCCTTTTACCAGTCTCTAGGAAGATGCAAAACTAGTATGTTCCATTCAAAACACGTGTGAAGTTGAGGTCTCTTGTTGGCTTGGACACTTGACAGCAACAACACCAGGCTTTCTATTTCAAGTCAGGGGGATTTATTCACAGTTTGTCCTTCCCACTTATAATTGCTCTAGTGAAGAAGCTTAGATGATAATGTTCAAATGCACTTTAAGCTCTGCTCATTGAATACTTTGGGGCTAAAATATTAAGTCCATTAAGGCTGTAAATGAGTTTAAATGAAACCCAAGAACCTGGTTAATGCTGTTCTCTAGAAAATTCAGGAGTCATATCTAACTGCCATCACAAGAAAAAAGTATAAAATACTTACTTTACTTCATTTTCATAACATGACTCCTGCAATTACAAAGGGTCTGCAATGGTAAGACTTCACTTTCCTTTAGCATATCAGCCTTTCACTACTAGTATAAGAGAAAAGGGAGTTAAATATAACTCTTAATTTATTTTTCCTACAGAAAGAGATCTTCCAGTGGGCCTAGATCAAAAAATCATAACATGGGAGCTGGTGCAAAAGGAACATTATCTCGTAAACCTTGAACAAGAAAAGAAAGAAAGCAATGAAGAAAGGCTGAAGGCCACATCTAATAAGTATGTTATTCTGACCTACAATAAGTGTAACTTGCAAGTGCAGCTTTGAATGAGATCAACATTGAAGTGCTTGTAAAGGTTATATGAAGGGTCCAACTGGAATGCACTTAGGAAATACACAGGCCATGAAAAAATGTGAGAGGCCAGCATCACTACAATATTAGAAGAGTTTTTGTCACTTTCGATGTACAACTATAGACCTGTAAGTTCCAGCCAAATCTGCAGTCAAGTTTAATGAAAATTATATTCATGAAGAAATGGTGGAAAAACAGCTGGTTTGCTATGCTGCAGCACATGTAATTTCATCCCCTGTAGGAATGAAACACAGGAATGACACTTTTTGATGGCTTAGACTTTTGAATAGAAGTTTAAGATACCTTGAATTAACCCCAGCCCACAGATGCAGAAGAACAAATATTTATGGCTTTATGGCATGACGGAGTCTCCATTTACGTACTTCTATAAAATATCTCCCCACCAAGAATACCACTTAAATTGGTTTAGTATGCTAAAGTCCTAAGTTGGTATTCAGAGGTTTAAACCTTTCAATGAGACACAAAGTAGTTATACACAGGAGAAACAGAAACATCTAAGGCAATATTGAAAGCCAGACAGCAGAGCACTCTTTAAAGAAGGTTTTAATACCTGTTCCAGCGGTTTCCTCTTACAATAAAACTGACTTCAAATAGAGGCACAGTGGGTGTGAAAGTTACCACAAGAAGAAAGTTCCATGGAAATTGTCTTGTGCTCTCTGCTTTCTTTTGAAACAAACCTCCATCTAACTCATAGAATAGTTGGAGACCAAAACAGTGTCCTTACGTACTCTTCTCCCTCTAATTTACATGGACCCTTAATTCATAATAATTTAGAATTATTATATTGGTTTAAGCTTTATTCTCATAAGCAGATCACTGACAAACCCCAGGAGTGAGAGCTTAATTGTTCAGAGAAAGCAACAAATATGTGTGTAATTGCTTTCAAACAAAGGGCACTATTATACTCTTTTCTAGCTTTAAAGCCGGAATGCTTTAAAGATGGTACATTGTGGGTGAGCTTACTGCTTGAAGGGGAAAAGTGAGAATCTGTTCAGCTTCACAGTATTTCAGGTATAGGAGAGCCAGAAAGACTAGAAAAGATTCAGATGAACACCACTAAACCCATGGCTTTTTATCTTTGCTCTTAGGTGGTAGCGGTGCATTTTTGAAATCTTATGAAACCCTCAGAAAGTGATTCTTTGAACTTTGCACTGAACCAATCTCAAAATGCATTAGACCCACCCAGCAGCAGGTTTTTCACATAGATGTGATTGGAACATAACCTCTTAGAGGGAAACTTTGAAGTAAGTAGCTAGGAGAAACTGGAGAGGGATTTGCCAAGCCTATGGGGAATCAGATGCTAAGAATAAGGAACTGATGGGAGAAGAGCTGAAGGATGCAGAAAGCATGTGGATAATTCCATGATTTGGAGGCACTATATGGAAGTTCCCCACACAATTCCTTTGGACTGCATGAAAAAATGGATTTGAATGTCAAGCCAGTTCCCAAAAATGAAACCTTGTGTAAATTTTAGGTGGCTTACCTCTCCTGTGTAGATAGAAAATATTGTGGCCTCAGTTCTCAAACCAGGATCAGTTTCCATTTGGTACAGGTAGAGCCACATGAGTGGCTGAAGAGACAGAAGGCTCCTTTCTGCTGCCCTTGATTTCCACGGCAGCTGGGGCTAAGTGGCCCTCACGAGAAGCTGAAGGGCTGCTGTGATCTGTGTCAGTTTATGAGTCCCTGAGCAACAGGTGCATGAGAGTGTTCCAGAGATGCTGCTCTGTCCAATAACTACTTCCGGGAACACTCCAAAAGGACAAAACTTTTAGGGGGCTCTGGGATGTCTGAGCAGCACAGAATGCAGTGAGGGGCCATGGCTCTAGTAAGTTACACAGGGTTTGTGTTTCACAATTCCTTCTGAAGCCTTTCCTTTTTGCTCAGTGTGTTCTGCTTTGTTTCCACAGGGTGGATAATTTGTCTAAATATTTTAGTGGATTGAAAGAACAAGAAAAACGGTTTAAAGTTCTGGAAGCCCAGGTAAGTAATAGTTCTGTAGGCATTTGTATCAGCTTTAGGATTTCACCATATTTCTCTCATTTAATAGTGGTTTGGCAGACCCCATTTAGGGATAAAGAGAAGGAGAAATGTATCTGTATGTTTTCTACCACTGGTAGTAAGGAGAAAAGGGAATACAGCATTTTTTGCTCTCTTTGCTAGTCTACTTGAAAAGTGTTTATTTCCTTTGTTAAGGATGCTTCTGGAATGAAATGCTTCATCTCCCCCCCCCCTTCTCAGCCTTCTCCTAATCTTTTCTTTCTTTAAAACTGCCAGCTTGAAAAATCCCCCTATTCTGCCTGATCTGACCTAATCTTCGTGGACATCGGTTTTTCTAATTTTCTCAGATACCAGGTAGGAGCATCTCAAAGGGAAGTGTCTAACATACAATCACGAAATGCAAATAATAGCAGGAAACCCTGTCTTTCGCTTCTGATGACAAACCCTTGAAATATAAACAAACATTTCTTAATCAGTCTGAAAATGTTCAGCATTACCAGGTGCTATGTAGCACAACTGCTATTGTTTTCTTTATCTCTACACTCTCCAGTGTAATTTTGGCCTTGCTGAAAGTTCCTTATCTTAATACTCCTGTTACAGTTTCCCTTCCCTCTCTTATCCATTTTATGGCTTCCTGAAAAAAGTCATGTTATACAGGTCCAACAGGAACACACAAGGAATGCTTTAGTAAGTTTATGCCAGCCTGAGATAAAGCAATATACTCAGAAAAAAAAGGAAGGTATCTAATCAGTAACTATTTTGTAGATTTGCTACTGTACAGCTGTTATCTCCTCAATGGCAGAGGTCTTAACCAAAACCAACCTCCTGTGCACACAACCAGCTCCAAACTATACATGTAAGTATTGAAAACGATTATGGATGAGCTAATTAATACAGTTGAAGAATGTAGTTAAAAAAAATGCAAGGGGAAAGAAAAGATTGGAAAATAACCACATAAGGAGATACATAGAAGTAATGGGAACATAAGCAAGGAACAGAATACTAGCACTTCAGAATGAAAAAAAAATCACCTTTTGCAAAATACATTTAAAAGCTTTGGGGAAAGGACTGTCACTTAGTGTGAGTTAGAATAATCTCACACAACTTCAGGCACATAAACAAGTATCTATTTGCCACAGAGGATTTTCTTGGGGGTTTCTTGAGTCAATGAGATAGCCCTACTGAAGTATTACCAAAATATTTAATATGGATAACAGTAATCATTAAAAATAAAAATTGAGCAAGTCTTCTACTCTGTTTTAATCAACAGAGTTCATTTGCCTTCAGAGCTGCAATTATTTCTGTCACTTAAGAATCTTGTTCAGCGTCCCAGGGTTCCTGTTTGGAGTTTAAAACATTAGACACAGAAAAGACTATTTCTTGGCCACTGCAGGATATCCAAAACAGTAAAGATTTTGGATATTCTTCTACATGATCTATTTCAACATCTACCTATTTCTATCTATTACACAAAATACCCTTCAAAACCCATAAACCGAACATACTACAGGGGAAAAAGAAATAACTGGATAATTCAACCAAGTTGTGACATGACAAGACCTCAAGTCACTCAGACTTGAGCTAACCTCAAGCTTTACTTAATTCTGTCAGAAGCTTATAAAACCCTTATGTGAATTGCTTCATTATCAGCATTCAGTAAGAAAACCTATCCTGTAGCAGGCTCTCCAGGCATTTTAATACTGTAACCGCATAAAAATCAGAAACTTAAACAGCTGTAAAAATAAACCTGTGTTTATCATTTACTGAGCAAATGCAAAGTAATAGAATCTACAGTGTCCTTTTTTTCAACATTTTAAAGTTCCATAAGCAATTACTATTATGTTCCCCTTCTCCTAAGGCTTTTAAACAAACACATGACTTTTACAACCCTATTAGGTGTGATGAATGCCAACACAGAACGGCCTTTGCCAGAAAGAAGTGAAAGAGAAGAGCATGTAGATCAGTTTGAGAATGACATCGCATACATTGATAATTAAATTTATTCTTATTTCTTCAGATTGAACCTTTTGTCCTACTGTACTACTGCAGGAGTAAAATCCTGATCTCAAGAAGGCCTAAGGGCCAGCTCTCAAAGCCTTTACACTGAGCACTGTCAATGGTTGACATTACCGAGGATTTCTCGGTCTTCCTGCTTCAATTTTTGGGCTTTCTTTGCCCCTGCACATATAGCGGTTTTCTGCAAAACCATTCCACAAACAGCACTAAAAGCTTTCTCCTCCGGGGTGACTCTACCACTTTATTTTCCAAATAAGATCTGCCTTCTGTTCTCCAGATACCACACCCTCAATCCATCGCCATCATTGCCAATTTCCACACTTCTCTGTTTAAGGGAGGGTCCCTTTGGAAGGGTGATCGTTTACGCACTAAAAACCAAGCCCCTTCCTTGGCCAAGAAAGCAAGCTCGTACTTCTGAGTTGCTTAGAAAGGAAATCATGAAATATTTTCCACAGGAAAAGGCCTGGGATACGGAACTATTACAATTCATACAGTTCCTGGAGTTCCTACAACCCTTAAACAATTGCATTCACCGTCTTCTCTTCCCACGCTGGCTCCTGTGAGGTATTTCTTTGCTGGTATTCCTTACTGAGAGCTCCTCACTCATCCCCAGAAACTGGAAGCTTATTGCTTGATCCTCAAGCGTGCAGCGGCTTGCACTCACTTCCCAAACACAAAGTATTTGGATCCTCCCACAGTCAGACCGCCAGCTTCTGTCACTTGCTTTTTTGTTGTAATGCCTGATCATGGCTGCTGCCAGCCTCCCCCTGTAAAGGAGCCCTTGCCCTGTACCACACCGCATGGAATGCTGCATCCACACCTAAGCGGTTTTCTGACTGCATTTCACTTTTCTCTCTCAAAGGTTAGGAAAAAAAAAATCACTAGGAGACTTTAAAACAAGAATGTGTACCAAGAATTATCCCATGAACTAAGAATCTGGACTGTTTGTCGCTTTTTTTTCATTACTTACACTGGCTTGTACATTTTTAGCATGCAAAAGCTTGCTGGCTTCATTAGAATTCTGTATGAAAAGATACACCAGTAAAATTAGTATTATTACTGTTCTTCAAGGGGAAATTTCTTTGGAATAATATAAACAGCATCAGAAGAGGGAAGTATTGGGCTGTGTCTTGTCTTACACTGATAAGCTTCAACTGCATTTCCTCACGCATATGATATTGCCTCTGCAATGTAAATGTAGGTTGCACAAAAGCTGTTACCAGAGGTGGAAAAAAAAATAAATCTCAGCTCTGACAAAAATACCTTTCAGAAATGAGCCTTTTATCAACATATATTAATCTTGTTATAATGGCTTCACAAAACAGGCATTTGTCCAGTTTATTCAGCTGTGCCCCAGGCCTCTGACTCCATTAACAGCAATGGAATTCTGGTAGTTCTACCTGTTCTTCACCCTAGGCAAGCACAAATCATAAACCCAGTCTGTACTGAGCTACATTTTTTTTAAGAAGTAATAGGTATCCTACAACCAGCATGCCTTGCTCTAGGCAGCAGCTTCCACTTTGAAATGGCTACTATTTGCATCGTGATCAGCACACTAATTATCCACTGGAAACAGAAATCTATCCATTTGGAATTGTTATGTCCCACTCACACGCACTGGAACAACCAATGAATCTACCAATGACTCCTTAATTAATGTGCATCCAACTCTACACTCATTCTGCTCTTAAAAGGTGGATTTCAAAAGATGGAGCACAACTGCTCATTTTACTTTGTTTTCTGCTTGTTCTGCCAAATGATGCATCTGTTCAAACATGAAGACCCCCCCCAAGTGATTTGGGCCTACCAGTCAATTACTGGTAAGATGGACCCCCCTCAGAGGAAGTCAGCCCCTCAAACATCCTTCCAAGTTTGAGCAAGCACAGCCTACTGAGAAATATCACAAATTCTTAACAAGTCATCTTTCACTACACAGTTATAAATTCCACCATTGGGTTGGTTCATTTACAATACTGGCAAAAAAAATGTGAGTCCAAACTGACTTGAACTAATCTGAGTTTCAAATCATATAACCTTTCAAAGTATTTAATCTTTCAACCTTATTTATTAAATTTACTACATTGCATATAAAACTACTATATTTGTCATTCCTTACAACGTGAATCATTGTATGAGATGATTCATCCCATGAGGGGATTATAAATTGTAAAATGGCTGAAAATGTTAAAAATGTGAATTTTAGAATCTATGGGACTTGACGGAGAAGTTAACAAGATGGTAAACTTAGAGTAACACTCTAAAAGGTTTTCAAGACAATTCTCAAATCAAATAAACTGAGTATTTGTTAAAACTTCTACTCCTGCATTACTCAGCATGGTTCAGAGATGAAGAAATCAAGCTACAACCAAAGTTTATTGCATCACATAGAACAAAAAAGTATCCAGTTCTGGTATAAATATCTCATTCCCACAAATACCCCAATCCACACACAGAATCAGTATGGAAGCAGCTCCTCCTGGAAAGGACATACAAATGTGCAGATCAAGGATAATCATATCATCATAATATAACTGGGCACTATTGTGCTTTCACTCTCAATGGCAATGAGAGAAGGATGTTTTTGAAAAAGGTTTTCTTCCCTGGGACAGGGCCAGGAGAAACCACACCTTGTGGAAGACTAGGTTTTATTTTCACTGTTCAAAAATCTCTACCTAATGAGCTCATAACCTTTTCTCCAGGATTCCACAGGATTTGAGGACAACTCTTAAAATTGGGAGTTACTAGGAAGCCTTGCAGCCTTTTTGCTAACACTTCTTTTTCTTTGGATACTTCAGCTCCAGAGCGAGCCCGAGGGAGCTGTGAAAGCGAACAAAGTGTACCTTATTCTCTCCTGCTAGGGTGCAACTATCCTATGCCCACAGATTTCTCCTGAACAAAAAGTCTGGAGTTTATTTTAGGTAGCTTGATTTCTAACAATATAACATGTTCTTGGTGGCTATGACACAAATCGTTGGACAAAAAGCTATCACGTGGTTTTCAGAACAGGAGAAAAAGGGAAAAATATGAACAAGACAATACAAGTCCTTGGATTCCTCCAATGTGCTTCATCCTTCAGGACTCTTCCTCCTCCCCTTCGTCGTCTACTTTAGGTCGGAAATTTTTCCTACTCTTTTTCTTACTGCAGTGGAATCCAATTGTTTCCACTGATGGCTCTTCAGCTGCACCACTAAACCTTGCACTAAGCTTATCTTCTGTATTCTGGTCCCCTTCCATCATGCACTCCTCCTCCTCTGTTGCCTTTCCACTGTCACTGTCTAAGTGCCCCAGCTCTACCTTATCTTCTTCCCTCAAGTCATCAGTCTTCTTAACAGATTTTCCTTTCAGATCTGTCTTCATCTGTTTCTTATGATCCTCCCCTGTTGATCTTTTCTTTTCAAGTCCATCAACACCTCTTTTAGTTGGTTTGGTGAAGACAATCCTCCCAGCTCCGCAGCTGGAAGGGTCCTGGTTGAAGTACGGGGTGTAGCTATCTTGGGTAGCTGAGCTTTGTTCCTCTCCTCTTTTCTTCAAACCCTCTAGAAATTCCATGGCCACTGCCCTGTTAGTCTTGTCACTAGACTCTGAAACTCCCTCTAGGCTGTATTTGGTCCAGCGCTCTGGGTGTGCCACGTAGTCAGGCACTGCAGGAGAGGTTTTGGGAGCCAGCACTGGTCTGGCTTGCTTTCCCATGTTTTCTGGAACCGTGTTACCTGAAACTGTGGTTGGAGGCAACGGACGCTTAAATCTCCCATCAACGACATTATCTTCAGGCATTGAGGGCACAGACAGCTTGGCTGCCTCTTCCAGGGAATCAAAAATGCTCTGGCTACGGAGAGAGAATGTAGAACTCATGCCCCTCAGATGGAACGGCTGGACTGGAGATCTGTGACTGCTGTTTGAAGAGTCAGGAGTCTCCCCTGACCTGTAATCCCCATCATCTACAGGTGGCTCCTCAGGAGATATTGTATCAACTTCTGCTTCACCTGCTAACCCCAGATCATCAGAGTCAGAATCGCTGAGCGATACCGTGTCTGAGGGCAGAGCTCCTTCATAGTCTCTGGCATCACCGGCCACGATCCCCAGAAAGGGTTCACCTGCCTCCTGGTCTCCCATCTTCGAGCTGTCACTCCACTGAGGTCTTTGACGCAGGCCCAGGAACAGCTGCGAATACAGTTTTCCAAATGCCCAGCGAGTTTAGTGCCTGGAATACAACGGAGCATAAAAACTTTACTGTGAAATGAGAACCAAGTATGAGACCATCATTCTGTGCCGTGCAAAATAATTATTACTGCAATATAACAGGCAACTGTACTTTAGGGATTCTTAAGCAATTTTCCTTCAAATGAAAACATTATTTAAGGAACGAATGCACATTAAAATTAAAGATTTACACAAGACGGAATACAAGAATATGAAGTAATTAAATACAGTGCTACACACCAAATTTCATTGCAGGTTACAGCAGGTCCAATTACTGGAAGACGAATATAAGGCTTTTGAGCAAATCTGAATCCCACATAACTGTCTTATGCATCTTCTAAGAGACAGCAATGACCTTTCCAAATTACACCCTGTGTTTATTCATACGGTAAAAATCCACAAAAACACGTCCTAATTTCTCACACTTTGATTTTGCCATTATGATCCTTTTTTGCATTTTACCTTCTGTCCCAACAACCATCATGTTCTGCCTATTGTAAAGGACACTATAAATGATTGAGGCCAGTGGCAGGAACCCCACAAAAATGTCAGGGCCAGTTTCAGGTCTGCTTTAATGTGGCATAAAGTACAAGCTCCACTCCTTCCTTGGCTTTAAGCCCTCATGTCATTACTAGATTCCAGGAATCAGAAAACAAGCCAGCTCAAGAAATCAATCCCACTGGATTAAAAAAACTAATTGCACATGCCATGCTTGCACATGGAAACAGGGGGAGATTGCAACCATGGGCATCCAAGAGCAGGCCCTTCAGTCAGTAACTGACAGTGTGATGTGAAGTCTGACTTTCAGAAGTAGCTGGAATACCGACACTGCAACCTGCTTGAAGGGAACCTTGCTGAACTGAGGCTGTCCATGATCATGCTATCACTTGCTGGGCAATAGGGAACAAGAGTTGGCAAACACAGCCTTTGGTTCAACTCACAGAAACGTGAATTATGAAAACAGTTCTAATATATTATTAGAATAAGCTCAACTACCTAATTATAGGTTTTTCTGAAACGATGCAGTAAACAGACATGGAAAGTCTGTGAGTCACTCACTTTCTCTGGAGACTGAGTCAGCTTCCCCTCCTGAGGGTCAGTTAAAGCCACCAAAGATCTCAGCACTTCCACCCTAGAAAACAAACATTTCCATCAAGATACTGGAAATGTAGTTTTAAAAAAAGTTTCAAAAATAATTCCTTCCCCCTGAATCATCCAAAGCTGCAGAACCAGGTTCTAAATCTGACACAAACTCATGCTGGTATAAAAATCTGCACATATTCCTGGATTTTTGGCAAAAGAACAACACACGGCCTAATAAGGCAGGTACCACTATATTTACTCAGTCTCCACATTCACACTGCCAACTTTATTCTGTAAAACAGAAGTTTTTTTTAAAAAATCAAACCATAATTTGCATGTGCAGAAAGCTACTATTAAATAAACAGTATTAAATGCAGTTAAGAAAATAGAAAAACAATAGTTATGCGTTGCCACTACTAAGTGCTGCTAAGTATTAAGGCCATGAGTAGCACAGAGTCCTGTTTTCAAAGAAAGGTTGTGTTTACAGTTAGGGCCAGATTTTCATGAAGCATAAGACATAAAGAATCTTCTGAAGAACCCGACAGACCGAGTGCTGTGTTCCATGTGAAGTCTGGGTGTCTTTGAAAAAAGGGATCTGACGACTGCCTTTGAAAACACTGCACAACATGTATTTCCTAATGGGAAATAATCTTCTTAAAATGATAGGCTTTGGAACACATGAAAGGTAATGACTACAACTCAGAAGAGGCACTGAATCACACAGCTAACTAAAACAGCTGTTTTCAGATGGCACTAAAAGTGTTCACTGCCAGCTGTGAATCAGGGTATCTCTTGTCTGAGGGCACTTAAACAGAAAGGAAAAATTCTGCTCCTAAGGAGACATTTTAGCCTCTACAGCGTTATTAGCCAAAGATGCTGGCCCTTACACCACACCACTCACAGGTTTGTCACAGCATGATCACAGCACGGCTCGGAGAGGACGGCGTCTCTCCGCATGGGAAGGTCCCCATTGGGCTCTTCCATCCTGGTCTTGCTCAAACAAGCTCTGTGTGTCTTCCTGCAGCCTGTGAGGAGAACGGAGACCCCCGTCACCCCAAACCACGGCAACGGGCCCAGCGCCCTTCCCGGGCCGGGATGCTGCTGGATACAAACCGCCCCCACCACAGAAGCCCTCCTCGACGGCCTCTGCACCCTCCCGCTCCCGCCCGCCCGGGCACACGGCGCGAACCGCGGGGGGGAAGGGAAGGGGGATTGCCCCGTACCCGACAGAGCGCACGGGCCAGCGCCTTCCACAGCAGCCGCCGCCGCCTCGCCCGCTCTTCGTCCGCCATGGCCAGCGCGCGCCGGGACAGGTCCCCCCGGCGGCGCCCGGGGCGCAAAGCGCGGCGGGACACTCCCCGGCGGGAGAGGGTGCGAAGGGAGGGAGTCGCCGTCCTCCGCTCCGCGCTCTCCTCGCACTTCTGGAGTTGTAGGCGCCCTTTTTCTCAGAAGGAGACATTTTGAGAGCGAATTTGTGGGGCGAGAGGGGCTGAGCGACACAGCTCAGGGCGCACGCGCCGCCCGACATTTCGCAGCCCGTGCTAGGCCGGTCTCGGGGCCCCTGGGGGGCCGGGGGGAGGGCGCGGCACCGCCGCCTCCCTCCGCGATCTGGAAAAAACACGTCACAGCTTTTGTTCTCATCGGAAAAGCAGGGCTTGGCCGCAACGAGAACACTTCAGAGGAAGTGTCTGGTTTCTTTGTGTTTTGGGTTTTCTTGCCTTTTTTTTTTTTTTTTTTTTTTTTTTTTTTTTTACCTTCTTACGTGTTTATTTTCAAAACAGAGAACCCCAAGTCACTCGAGGCATAAAACCATTATCCGTAACAAAAAAAAAAAAGTTTCCACTGCCTGTCCCAGAAGAACATTTTTTGCGCGTGTGTCAAGAAGCAGAGCTCTGTCTGAAAATGTTTTATTGGTGTTGGCCAAAGAGGCTTGACCTTTTTTTTCCCCTTATTTCAGCAAACAGTTTAAATTTTCAGCACAAATACATTTCCCCCGTGGCTTCAGTATTCAGCTTGTTTTCCCTATGTTTAGGAAAAAGTATTCGGTGTGCCAGGGGGCTTTGCCAGGTAAGGCTGTGGCTGTGGAGGCTTCACTGGCTCCTTTCAAGCTGGGCCTCACTGTGAGTCACCCATAATATAAACTGCAGCCACTTCAAATGCATCCTCGGTTTTTAAATACATACTTTTGCCTGCTGGAGTGTTGCTAATTACAATAATTTATGAGACGAGGGCTGTGTTTGGAATGCATTTGGCAGCAATGGTGGGATTAGTGCAAAATGTCTTCCATCTAGCTGGAGTCATGCTGTAGTTTTAAACCAGCAGTTTTAGAGGTGTTTCCCCATTTAGTGATCCCATTTTTTTATGTATACACATCTGGCAGTATGGTCACAAGAATTCAAATGGGTTCTCGGAGGGAAGAAAGGAAAACATGAGTCTTCAAGTAGGTGAGCAGAAATGGAAAGGAGGAGGGCAGTAAACAGGCAAAGGCAGCAAAGAGTAAACCCCGGGTAAAGGCTACCAGTGCTGTGTAACACTGTCTAGTGCGCCAGGGACAGAGCAGGAGTGAGTACTTGAGTGTAGTAAGGAGCAGGCAAGAAAAGGATATGGAGTAAACAGTGGCATGCCCCGTTTCTGTAAGGCTAGAGACAAGCAGGGTACATCATAGACTGGCGCAAACAATGGCACTGTTTCTTGTTTTGAACACTGGTTCTGTGTTAGATCAGGGGCTCAGAGGGGCAGAAGAGGGCAACACTACCTCGCTGTATCACATGGGGATGTGTGTGCTTTCAGGGACAGGCCATATTTCTCCATTTCCAGAGGCTACAAGTTCTCATTTTTTGCCTGGATGCTGTGAATATTGATAACCAAGGTCACCTTTGGAAGCTGAATGTACGCTTTTCCTCCTTCCTGTTTTCTTATTCAGAAGATTTAGTATTGCACACTGCAGGGAACTGGGGAAGAGCTGCTCATTCTCTGGTGGCTGAGGACAAGACAGCTTGCAGCAGTGGATATACTGGTGTGTTGGGATTTTCGCTATTGCTTGGCGACAGCTGAAATAAAAATAATGAGTCAGAGTCTGAAGACGAACAGATGGTAAAGTGTTTTCCCCTTCCTGGCCTGAACTGAGGTGGCTTGAAGAGGGTTGGGGGCTGGAAGGTGGATCTGAGCTGCAGCACAGGACATCATCCAAATGAGCGGGTTGTATCCAGTGAGTGGGCTCCAAGGGGCCACTCAGTCACGGAGATGGCCCCATGTGTCTGCAGGAAGCCAGCGCGTCCCTGCGTGTGGGGGTGGCATGTACAAATGCACACCAGCCTCGGCCCCAGTACCGGCGCCTCCCGCTCCTGTCTTGCAAATAAATCTGTTGTTTGGCCCCCATCCGGTGACTGTTTCCGCTGCTCTCTGGCAGTCTCCTGCTGCTGCTCCTGTGCTCAGAGCCTGGGGTAGGCGCCTGGCAGGGACTGCTGGCCCCTCTCCTTGCGGCTGTAGGAAAGTGGCAGGCAATTCCCCAGCAGCCACACAGATCCTATAAGCCAGGCAGAGCAGTAAGATGCGTTTTCACCATCTCCTGCATCTGGAAGGAGTATGGAGGTTAGTTAGATGTGGCCACATGCAGCTCATGCTGAAGGTCCTAAGGGGAGGTGGGGAGGGAAAGGATTATTTTACTGCAGGCAAAAAGGAAAAGCAGAGTCATGACCACCACATCCTTCTCTGCTGGGAGAAGGCAGTCACACCAAGCCAGACTGGTACAGGCTGAAGGAAACAATAGAGTTGCCCTCTCCCATTTGCCAGAAGGAAATCCTACAAATGGCCTTGAAATCCCCTGTGGGGCATTTCCAGAATTCAGTGCTTCACAGCACCTCTCTTCTACAACAAGCTGCGCTTACCTGTTTTACTTTGCATGTTCATTTGGTCCTGGCTCACCTGAAAGCACGTTTGATTTATTCCAGTGCTGTTTACCCATGTTGGTGCTATTTCCCCTTAAGGTAACTACATAAAATTAGTTCCTGTGGAGTGAGTTTTAATGCAAGTGAGCTATGAAGGTCTTTATCAACTTGATTCTTCACAATAATAGTGGTATTGTCAGCCTATAGAGGACCTGCAGGGAGACCCTGCAACCCCTTTTTTGTTAGAGACATTGCATGTGTGGGAGGGAACTGAAGTCCTTTACGAGCAAAATTAATACTCTCTGCAATTACTTGAATTTTTAAAAGGAAACAAACAGTTGGGGGTGTCTGTTCATTTTGATTTAGCTAAAGAATATTTGTACTAAAAAAATCCTGCTAATCTGGCTCCTTTTTTCTTTTTCCTGTCATTGCCCCAGCATGCCTGATACCAACAGCAGTGATGAAGGGCTGAAAGGGGTCGAGGGAACCAGCTGAGGGCCTTGAAGTTTACATTAACAAAAAACTCAGAACCCTAAAGCTCCCTAGATCTCTTGTTTGAACAAGACCTGTTGGAGTTTCACTAACCAACACAACTTTGCAGCCAATGCCAAGCCTTGCATTTAACAGCACTAGTCCTTGCTGGAGGAAATCTCAGCAGTTTACTCACAGCCGGCAGACAGGGTGTTGTGTGCATGCTGTCTCACCTGGCCTAACACCACCACCTCTTCGGTACTCAACAAAGCTGTGTTCTGACATGAGGGAACACCCTCGCAAAGCAGGGCCAAGAAACATCTTTTAAAAAAAAAAAAAAAAAAAAAGAAGGAAAAGGTGTGATTAATTAGAAATGTTACTTGCAAGCCTTGGCACTTGAGATGGGCCATCTAAATCCAGTGAGAAACACCAGGCAGTCCGCAGCATGCCTGGTTGCACAATTTATGTACCCTCTAATGTGTCTGCAAGTGTGAAAACAACTTGGGCTTCAGTTATGTAGCTGTTTTAGCAGCTAGGAGGTGTTTTCTGTTTGCTCCAGGTCCCTGGGTACTACAGTGAAAGAAGCATCAGGCTGCCAGAGTCAGAAAAGCTGCCAGAGGTTGGCTGAAGAGGTTACACCACACACTTCTGTGTCCTCCTGCTTGGGTTATGCCTTGTGCAAGGAAATGTGATGCTCTCCAGGCTGAAACTGAGTGGTCAGATAACAATACGCAGCCTCTGTCTAGTTCAGGTGCACAGTGTTGTACATATGGGACTTGAGATTCGTAGTCTGTGTCTTTACCACTTAATCAAGAGCTGGTCAAGTAGTTAATTGTTTTCCTTTCCCCTTCAGCACCCACTGGTGACAGATGTTTCCTCCCTGGGGGCTGTATTTCCACTCTTGCGGACTCTCTGGTGCAGCCACAGTTTGCAGCCCTACCACAGCCCTTACAGTGAAAAAGTTTGTTGAAGTTTGTTTTTCAGAACAATCTTGTTTGTTGTCAGCTGCTTTGCCTTAGGGCTGAAACTCCCTCCTCTCCCCTAACTGGAAGGGCCACACTGCCATGCCCAGCACAGGAAAAGGGGTTAAGAGCAGGAATGTGAGCACAGCACATCCTTCAACACGGAGCCCAGCAAGCAGAGCTGGCAGGCACAGGGAGGGTGCAGCCAGATCCAGCAGTGTGGGTGCTTTCTCCTACAGAAACCTCCACCATAAACAGCTCTGGCATGGGAGAGCTGGCTGGTTTTATATCCTCCTGTGAGAATATTGCAAATCTTAGTTAGAGCTTAGACAACCTCTGATTACAGAATGCAATAAGCAATTTATACATGTTAGTCGCAGCTGTCTTAGTAGGAAACCATTAGGCACATTGCTATTTAAAAAAACAAACAGTCCAGAAGAGCCTTACGAAACACAGCTCGCCAAAGCAAAAACTACCTTCAAAACTTCTCATTAGAAACACTCTAGGAGGTTTTAATAAGAAAAAAAAAACAGTTTAGGAGGGAGGAGGAAAAGAATTCCACTGGAAAAAATCCCAGCTTGGTCTAGTTTAGAAAAATTCATGCCTGTGTTTTTATTATCTGAAAATTCTTGTTCCATTAAAAAAAAAAAAAAGATTCCCTAGTCATATTCCTAGGCATCGGAATTCCACAGTAAGGTCTCCAGTGACTTTCGAAGTCCCTCAGACCTCTGGAGAAATATGGTAAAGAGAAGCGTAAGCCCGGGTCGTCCATGCAATATGAGCACAAACAGGCTGGAAGCATTCCACCCGCCCCTTCCCCTCACAGTGGGTTATCTATGTGGCCTCACATGCTCCTACATGGCAGGACTGTTGTTTTCCAAGAATAACCCATATCTTCACTCAACAGCACCTCAAAGGGGCCTGGTTTGCCCGGTTCTCTCCCAGCATCACGTTCAACTCACCTGTTTCAAGCACACCAGTGCAAATACTCAGACTTGAAGTGCAAAGAGGGACTGCATTTAGCCAGGAAGGTTTAAGATCCTAGCTATACTTCCAGGCTGAGGTCCCAAGGCACACAGCCTGGATGCTAAATACTGCCATGCTTTGCCAGTTAGCCTGCACTATTGTTTCTCCCCCTCTTGAACACCAGCCTGGTTCTGACAGTGACTCACATCGGCTTAATCCTAGCTCCAGAGGCAGGAATAATTTTATCCCCATCTGGAGCAACAATGCAGTGCCACAATCCAAATGTTTTAAGGCATGAAGCAAAAAGCATCACATTCATGGGAAACCACCTAGAGGGTCAGCTGAGGACGGCATTCCCTGCAGCCTGAATTTTACTTGAATCTGAGAATGAGACAAGCCTGTTCCCTTGGAAGACATGGCAGAAATCTGTACATGATGGAAAGAAACAAGATCTGACAACACATCATTAAAAATCCACTAACAAGGGTGATTGCTTTGTTTCTTTTTTATTGTTTTTAAATATCACTTTTTTTTTTTCTTTCCAGAAGTCATTATGTCCGACTCCATTAACATTCAGGTAAACAAGTGAAAGAACAACAGATGGGCATGATCTTGTAGCACAGGCACAGCCGCTGGGAGCAGGACTTGCCTTTCTTTGCAGCAGCTGATCGTTTCTCTCCCTTGCCCGCATTCCCTCCCTCTCTCTACCAGCAAGGGCGATGGCTGGCAACTGCCGCAGGACATTTTTCTTCAAACACAGCAAGAAGTCCAAGCCAGGACAGAGAAAGGCAGGCAGTTGTGGGATCACAGCACTTGGGACTCCCACTTTGCTCTCAGCCAGGCTTTCCCCTGAGGGTGTGGAGAGGCAGGTGGGAGCAGCAACAGTGGCATTACCAGACCATCCACAAAAACCAGCCCAGCCCCCATCCAGATGGCAGCAGAGGGCATTTGGGGACATTTTCAGTCACTTCAGGAGAAGCCCCTTGAGTGTGTGCAGTACTGCCACCTCCTCCCCCCTGAATTTCAGCACAGTCACTCTATTTTGCAATCCACATTAGCTCCCCCACAGCTGTGCCCCTCTTCCCTTGAGGGTGAGGCACAACTGCAGCAGCCACCACTGCTGGCAAGCAACCTTCTTGCCTTCCCTCGGCACTATTCTGATGCATCCCCAGCCTGCCTGCAGGCCCCCCTCCCAGAGGCTGTAAAAACCGGTGCTGTTGAAGCCTGGTTCACAAAGCATCCTGGTGTTAAGGTTAACTGGTTGTAAAATTGCAGCAGTTCATCACACTATGCACACTATGAGAAATGTTTATTAAATTGATTTTCGTTTCATTTCTTTAAAAAAAAAAAAGGCAGAAAGAAGTTAAACACACTGCTTTGTGGCATGCTCCACAGTATGAAAAAATCCCAAGCATTCAGTTAAGCTGTCAGCGGCTCTGTTTGACCTTTCAGTGTGGTCTTTGAACTCAGACCTGGACAGTTGACACTCCTCTTTCCTCCTCCCTGCTTCAGCTCACAGCCATTTTCTCAGCTGTAACTAGCTCCAGGAGGGATGTTCCCATGGAGAGGGAGGGGTTTGTATTTACAGCTTGCAATTTAATCTCTTTTTTTGGGGGGGGTTGTGGAGGGGAGCAGTACAGGGCACCATGTTGCACACAAATGGTAAGATATGCAGGCTAGGGGCTGAGACAGAGCAGGGGTCCTACCTAGTGGTTTCCCCCCTTCACCTCAGCCAGCTTTGGGACTGACCAACTGGCAGAAGAGCCCTGTGGCTTTTGGATCCTGAATGCTTGCAATGGGGCAAGTCCTCAGCCCTTCACAGCTCCCTCTCTACTTTGTGTTAACTCAGGTCCAGCTTCACAGGAGACCCAAGTGGGTAGTTTTTTCTGGGAGGGTTTCTCAGTTACTTCATCATTCTTAAGCATGACAGTTCCTCTCTGTCCCTGGGCTGACCCCTCCTGCTACAGCTGATGACCATTCCATCAAGTGTGGGGACTCAGTAACTCTAAAAGCATTGCCCTCTCCTGCAAACATCCTTCTGTCTCTTCTCCCATGACCTTCCCAGCTGCTAGCTGTTCCCCTCCTTCAGCACCTTTCCTGCAGCAGCCACAGGAACAGGAGGCGCCCAGGAAGCTGCCTCTGGAGCTCTCCTCAGTGACAAGCCACCTCTGAAATGAACCAGAGGGCAAACTGCAGTCCCTGCAGGACAGGGTCTTAGCAAACTTCCTGCTCTTCCTCCTAAAGCTCTCAGATTCTCTCTCCAAGTACCACTTTCTGCCAATGGCTCCTGCCTGGGACAACCCAAACCCCTAAAGGTACACTGTCCAAGGACACACCTGACCTGCATCGAGACCCAGCCTGTGTTCAAACAGAGCTCCAGCTGCATACACAGCATCAACTGAATACTGAACAATATCAAAAATATGGTATAAGGAAAGAAAACAGAACTGAAATGCGTAATGGCGTATTTATACACATTTATCAACAGTCAACAAAAAAGGCGGCAAGTTACACATCCATTCTGTATGCTAACAATCTCGATGCACATAGATGTAAACACACATGCTTGGATGATGCGTATACATATAGCCACATAACAGAGTAGATGACCTGAAGGAGCTACGCTGGGGAGCAGGGGAAGGGGTTACCTACTGCAAAACCTCACCTCATTCTCGATGTGCACAACGTGGACATTCAGGGCAGTGGTGCTTTAAGGCTATATCTAAGGCTGAATCTTTTCTTGTCTGACCCCTCAATATAAAGATCTGTTGAAGCACTTCCTCCTCTTACCCAGCACAACTTGAGATATATATATATATATATATTTACCTATATACTTTTTAAAGGCCCTATATACTAAAAGGCAGGAATAGGAAAGGGGAGAGTCAAAGGGAGGCAAATCTTCTCAATGGATCAGTTTGCCCCAGTGCAGGAATTTTCTATGATGTAGTGGCAATGGCCATGGCAGCCAAATGCAGCGAACAAGGTACTAGTTTAAAATGATCAATGATCACAGGTCTCCCTCCCTATCAGATCTGAAGCTCTTTGTTGCAACAAAGGGGGAGAGTGACTTTAAGAAACAGAAATATTCCTGAAGTGGGGAAAGTGATCACTAATTTAAACTCCTCCCCTTACCTGCTTCAAGGTGGCAAAAAGCTGAGAGATACTGTAATTTCCAGCTCAAGTGCCTGTATGGCTAAGGGAAAGGCTTTGCTTAAAAATATATATCTATAGAACTATACATACAGATAATCTTTTTAGTGACATTCTGATTTTATTACATAGCTCCTGGGTCACTCTCCCCCTCTATCTACATGGTAGTGGAGTGGCATACAAAAGAAGCCACATACATCAAATTGATAACCAAAGTTACCAGATCACAAGAATGTGTTTCAACTGGTATGATCTAAAATCCTGAATTCCCTTGACTTTATAAGCTGATCTATTCTTGATATAACTGGAAGGTCTTAAAAATAAACTTTTTTTTTTTTAAATCAGATTATGACAATTTCCCAGCAATATTACAGTGTGTGACAATGTGCCATAATTAAAGAAAATTTAATTGAACAAGATAGTGATGCAAAGATGAAATTTTAAGGATTATGCATATGGTTGGGAACACCCAAGTGTCATCCTGCAGTACATAAAAGCAGTCTAAAGTCTGCTAAAAGATTTCTAAAATCAGGAACTATTTTTTTAATGTTTTCTTCTTTTTCCAATATAATTTCTGTGTAAGCATTAGTTAAACAGTGGAAAGTTGATATAGAACTAGACTGTCCCCAAAACATGTCTACAATGAAATATTGAAGGAGGTTAAAAAAGTAACTTAATTTTCAGTTTATATTGAAAAACTGGGGCTATATTTGAAAAACTGAGACTAAAATTCACCCTCTGACCTTTTAATGTAATGAATCAATGGGAATGAGCAAATTTATAAAGTTATAGCCCCAAGGAAAACAAAACCCCATAAAACCAAAAACCATTTTTACACTTTATAGAGTAAAAAAATTTAAGCATGACCTCTGTTAAGGATTGACCTAACAATGCAAACAGGTCAGAGAGGAACAATGTGCCCGAGTTTCCCCTGGGTTACATCGCACCCAGGCAACAGAGGCTGTTTCCTCTCCTCTCCTCTCTCCCAGGCTTCAGGCAGTCAGCCAGGCTTCCCTGTGGACAGCCTGGAAATGCCAGGGAGTTGGGGTGATGGTTGGAAAAGATGAGTACAAATTAACAAAACCGCTAAAATCTGCTTCAGCATCCAGTAAAAAAAGTCAGTAAAACCAAGGCAAAATTTTTCTGGTAACAGGCTGCAGCCTTCTCCTCTGCACATCTTCCACCAATGTTACTTCTGAGTTACTGGGGGTGGGGAAGGGGGAGGAAGGACTTGATCTCCTGCTACAGCAGCTTTCCCATCACACAAAACTGATGTGTAACTAACTCAGCCACAAAGATACGGGAAAGTTTGATTTATTAAACAAACAAAAAAAAAGTACTTCAAAATAAAAATGGTAAGTACTGTATGGTAATATTGGAAGCATTTATATACATAGTTTTCTTTGTCTGTTGTTGAAATGTCTCCTGGTCACTTGGTGGCACTTGGGGTCCCCTCTAGCGCCGTCTTCCCTGCTCCCCCCTTCCCCTCCCCGGCTCTCACGGCTCAGTAGACAGAGCTGTTCCTTATGCCACAGCACAGCACCATGCTCAGGATCATCTCGAAGATCTGTTGAGAGACACGGGGGCACCAGTGAGGCGCCAACCAGTATGATGCAGGTCCCCCACTCCATCCTAAGGTCCCCCAATCCACTCTCACGCCAGAGGTAAGGGCAGGGATGCTACATCTTTGCTGCTGTTTTCATTAGGAGTTGGCCAATTTGAGATAAGATGATGTTCTCCTGTCTCTCTCTGGCAGCAGTGGTGTTACATTACAAGCTTCCTGGCTGCCAACTGCACAGCAAATGCCTCGAGATTGCTCCAGCATTACAGCCCAGCCTTTGTACAGGCGCCGGGTTACCGGCCCATGCCACCCACCCCTCACTAGGGAGCAAACCCAACATGGCAAAACAAACAGATCTTTTCCCACTGCAGACCCCAGCAACAGAACACGGCACCCTGTGAAACAAGTGGTTTTGGAGGCAGCGAGCAGGTTTCAGTGGTGCTCTGCCCTTCTGGACGGGCTTGCAGGTGGCTCTTGCTCCACTGAGCTTGTCACGTGCCTCCCCTAACAACTCGACTCCATGGAGGGATAACAAAGCCCTCAGTCTTGCCATGTTCCAAAGCAGCTGAGGTGCACAGGGCTGGTGCTGCATGCTGAGCTGCAGGGGCATCTGGAGGAGAGGGATGGATCCAGCCCAGCTGGAAAAGGACCACGGCACCCCGAGGTGGCTTTTCCCTGTCCCGCCATGCCCTCATGCTTACCATGATCACAGCGACCACGACAGCAGCGATACCGATCAGGTACAGCTTCCCAGAGAACAGGTCATCGATTTTTCTGTGGCAGTTTGAGTTCTGAAGCAGAGAACACACTGGTCAGATATCCTGCTTTCCCCTCACCTCCTCCCCACCACCCAGAAAGGCAGGTCAGCTTTCTCACTGTCCTGCTTATGTTCCTCGGTCCTGACTCCAGGACTTCCGACCAGACTTCAACCCTCCACACCTGCCAGCCCCCTCAGCCAGGAACAGCAAATGACAAACCAAGGGGAATCTTCAACATCCTTCTACATCATCCCCAAATAAATCTCTACTCTTTATCTAATTCCCAATAAGTCCCCAAATTTTCTTGGCAGCTGAGGTTTCTTGCAGCAGCTGTGCTGACTGAAGAGCAGCTGTGCCTACCTCAAAAAAGCTTTTCAGGGAGTCCTTTGGGCAGAGGTCATCCCTCCACACAGGAGTGAAAGTTGCTGTTAGAGTATCGGAACCACAGCAGTCCAGCTACATGGAGAGAGGAAAAAAAACCCAACAAAACCCAGCATTAGCAGACAGCAAACACTCATGCAGTGCTCTCCCTACCCTTACACTTCCTTGAAGCCACCCAAGACTAAGGAGGCATCTTGGAAGGGGAAACAAGGGAGGGTAATAAGTCACTAAATTAACCCTTTTTTCTTTCCATGCAATGCAGATGCTTCCTACAATAGTCCCAGACAGATCTGGCGTGGCTATCCCTGGAGGAGAGTGAATCCAACTCTCTCCAGAAATTTTGTTTCCTGCTGAATGGAGCAAGTATCAGGATTAGTTACTCAGAGCTACATCCTTTGTCCACTGAATTTTTATTTAAATCAGGGGTGCTGAGGTAAATGAAAAGCAACTTAATTAGAGCCTGAGCCAGATTTCCCAGCACAGTGTGAAGGCCAGAATATTGAAGAGAGTGCAACTCTGCTTCTTGAAATGTAAGAACAGCAAACTTGACAGGCTAAGACTTGCATGTAGCATCATTTGCTTTAGACTCTGCTTTTCCCATTCATTTTCCTGACCACCATTATTAATTCTCCTTCCTCCCATGTTCTCATTTACCCCGGTAGCAGGAAACTTCTACAGAGAAGAGATTTCTACAGGGAACTCAGAAAGCAGGCAGCAAAATCCCAGTGCTGTGAACATATTTGATCCAGTTCGCTCAGTTCACTCCAGTTCTCTCATAAGCATTAAAATCCCAGCGTTGCCTTCGTTCCCTGCCCAAGACTTGTAGTTCAACTTATTGCCTGTGCCTCGGTGGGGAGGATCAGTCCACATACACGGACAGTTGCTCCTCACCACCTACCCACGGACAAACCACCCGCAGAAGTTCACCAGCTGTGATCCCCAGCACACCCTATCCATCAGTGCCAGCTCTGGCTGACTCCACGCAGCCTAAGCAGGACGTGCAGCAAGAGCAGCAACATCTCACCGTTTCATGGAAGGTCTTCACTACAGCTTTCGCGTTGTTCGCATCCGAATCTCCCATGAGCGCCTGTTGAAGTGCTTGATCGTAGAACTGCTTCACATCTTTGGCTATCTGGGAAAGACATAGGAAAAACTCTCAGCCAGAGAAAGAGGAGGAAACCCATCCAGCAGATGTGCCTGAAGGGGACAGATTCCCTCTAATGAGACTCGCAGTAAGATGAAAAGTTTTAAAATAGATTAGGACACCACTTGTTTGCACAGACATGTGAAAAAAGGCCTGTCTTTCATAGGGCTCAAGCCCCTCCAGCTGTAGCATGTTAAGAACAGCAAATATTAAGAACCTCATCCACCAGCCAGCAGATTCCAGCCAACACTGTCCAAGGGCTCCACAAGCTCTCTCTAGCAGATAAAGACAGCCAAGGCCTGGAGGGTGAACCACAAGATCTGAGATAGCCTTCACCCCATGTGAATGTGCTTCTGGGCTCAGGAATGCAGAAGAGGCTTATTCTGAACCACACAACACATGGAGACAAAGCAGGCAGGTAACACGTTTGCCACTGAGGCTGCAGGGGCAGGACATGCTGGAAAAGTCATGAGAAGGTGGGGTGTGCAAGCAAGGCCATCTGTAGGTATGGGCACCTCGGCGTGCTGGTTTGGAGGGGATGGCAGGAATTTGGGAGAGATTGCACACTAAAACCTAATGAGGCAGCTCACTTGGGTCAGGCAGCTTAGGTGCATTTAGGTGGATGTCAAACTCTGGCTGTGTCCCTACCTGGAGCTGGGCATCCCTGTCCTGTAAGTGGTTATGTGGAAAGTTTCATCCACACTCTAACCCTGCCACTGGCTGCTGAACTGTAGCCACCCATGGGGGTCTGCTCCACAGTGCAAGAACCTCCTAATTATCAGGGATACTGGCCTTGTGATTTCTCCTTTAACGCCTTCCCATAATTTGGAAGAGATAGATGAAAGGAGGATGTGCAAGAGAAGGAAAAAAACCCCTATATGAGCAAGAAAGGGAAAACACTTTCTAGAACATCTGCTCTTGGCAGCACAGACTGGATTAGCACATGAAAAAAGAAACTGCAGCAAGAAGGAGCACGATTTCAATCAATTATCCCAGAATTCCTTTGTCACTGCTCAAAAAAGTTTGCTTTGGAGGGCAGTGTTCTCCAATCAAACCATTTGATTCTGGTACATGAAAAAAATATAAAAATAATCCTACTGCTTCTAAAGCATCTCCAAGAAGGCAGGCTAAGGGAGACACTGCCTCCAGCTTTGTGGCAGTGTCCCTGCTGGAAGCAGCTCTTGATGTCTGGGATCATTCTACACTTCCCTCCCAGCTTGCATTGCTCACAGCCAAGGCAGGGAGAAGCAAGCCACCTGCCTTGTGAGCAGGGACTTCAAAACAGCCCATTCATCATCAAGGCTGTAAAACCAGCTGATGCCAACAGGCTGCCACCCTTCATTTTAAACTGTAAAATTAATTTTAGGATCTGAGGTCATCGCTCTTGTATTAGCAAATCCTAAATTTCTCAGCTTTATGCTCTAATATCCAAGTGCCTTCTCCCCAGGACAGAACACAAGAGCCATGGGGTCCCTCCTTACTCAGGCTTCACTTTTTTTGCTGTTGGTTGCAGTTGCACATCTTGGACTCTTCAGGATTCATGAACTAACATCTGCAGGAGGCACAGCCCTTCTGCAGAGGTTAATTAGTTCACTAAAGTTGCTAGGAAACAGCACCCTGCCTGCATAATAATATGTTTAGCCACAGAAGAGTTTATTCCAGTGAAGTCATGCTCTCTCCCGCTGAATGACTACACGGGTGTTCCCATTCAGGCCAAGCCCATCAGCCATGGACTATATGCATGTGAAAGCTGAGCAGGCCACCACCTACTTACACAGCTGGCTTGCCTCTCTTAGTAAAGTAAACACATTTCCTACTCTGCCAAGAGAGTCTAACCTTGGCTTTGAGTACAAGCAGTCCCCTTCTCTCCTCCAAACCCTCGAGGGCCCAGTGATCAACACCCAGCCTGCTGCTTGCTGCAGCACAGCCATAGCTCCCATACACGGACAGTTTTGCACTTCAAGATGAAACTCTGCGTGTCTGTGAGCACACGTGACCGTAATGAAAGGAAGGTGAGCAGAAACAGAAGGTGAAAAGCTGCAATTTTCAGTCCTACCCTTTAGTTCACCCCCTCCAACCAGAAAACCTCATCCGAGCAGTCCCTAGAAGGGTGCATGGTACAGACACAGAGTTTGTACCCCTTGTGCATGCACAACTTATGGATCAGCAGCAAGCCCAGTCCTGGCAGACAAATGGCCCAAAGCAGGTTATATGATACTGCTGAACAGTAGGAAGCACCAAGCAATCCTGTTAATGCAGGCTCTCCCTGTACGGTATTCCCTCCCTTTGGCACTATGCGGCTGGGTTCGCTCTTTGTTCCTTGGCACCTAGGACGTGCAGATGGCTTTCCTTCACGACTTCATGCATGAATCAACTCACTCTGTGACTGACAGTGTGGCAGCACGGAGAAGACCCAAGTGAGACAGGCTATTTTTATTCTAGACATTGCACTACATAGCCTAAGGGGCAGCTGCTACTGTCAAGTGCTCACATTTAAAGTTCATCAGCCTGGCCAAGAGGAGTTAGGTGACTTGCCCAAGTCACATCACTAATCCAAGCCCCCATGACTCGGTTTGAGAGCAGCTTGTAAGCAAAACAGCTCACGTCAGGATCTGCTGTGGTTCTGCCCAGGCCTTCCAGTCCCACAAACACAGGTATCAGAGTTGTCTTACCTGGTCTTTGTTGACAAATCCCCAAATTCCAGCCGCAACTTCGCAGGCAAACAGGATCACCAGGCAAGTGAAGAACTGCAAAGGCAAATCAAAAGATGGGTCCTAAACATATCTGGCTACAGGCAAAAGCAGCAACTAGGTGGGCAGAGGTGTGGTTCTACTGACAGAGATCAGAGCAAGGTGTCATCTGACTTAAAACCATTTTATCTCTCATACGCACACTTAGCCCAAACACGTTTTCCTGTAACTCATCGGATGCCACCCCATGTCCAGGCTTCCCACTGGGATGGCTGAGCAGGGGTTAGAAAGCCTTCCCCACAAAGGTATGGCAGGGATGAAGATGCCCTGAGCACCATGAGATATACTGTTCCTCTGCATACACCTGCAGGACCCTCCAGACAATGTTCCTGCTCTGCCACAAGTGCTCCAAGGACAGGAATTGCCAGTGAGGGGTTAAAAGCACGTTTCAGCTGCTGAGGAGCTGGGGATGTCAGGGTGTGATTTATGACCAGCTCTCCAGCAGCCACAGCCCTGCAAGGCTACTGCAGTTTTTTGCATAAATACTAACACTGACATTTTCCCACAGTCCCACCCTGTTTGTACAATTCCAGCAGTCCTCCCTGCCACCCCCCCAAAGACTCCCTCCATCTTTTTGTTCAGAAAACATTGTGATGGTTGGTCTGTTAGACTGGGAATAGGAAGCTGTAAAGCTCACACATAAGAGTCAGGTGAGAAGGCACAGAGAGGCATGCTTCATATGCAGCCAACATCTCCTCTGTGACAGTATCACTTAGTGGCTTCTTCCTGGGAAAAGCCCCAAAGTGGGAGAGGTGCCATGGAATTAAAGAAGCAAAAGCCCCTGGCTCTTGGGCAGTCTCTGTTCCAGACACATTCAGGACGTTTTCTTCAACAACAGAGGAAACAGGAGTTTCCAGGCTGATGCCATGAACTGGCTCTCATGTGCAAGAGCAAAGGGTTATCAGCAAAATGGAAACAAGACTATTAACCTGACAACAGGAAAGGACTTCTAACATCCTTGTCCAGTTCCTGAACAACCAACTCCTATGTTAACACCTATCTATCCTGATTCCGTAGGAATATCTTTGGAGGACTGGGTCCTACATCCCCCCAAGGACTCACATCACCCTAAATTGTGGGCGTGATGCCACTATAAGTCTCTGGTTAAGCACTAGGGCTCATTCTTGCAGTGGTTACCCTCCAGTGAAGGATGGCTTGTTTATCCCAGATTTGCAGCCACAACTTCCTGCAGACTCAGTTTTTCTGCAAGTTGGCTGCAGAACACCAAGAGATGCAGCTTGATGCTATGGAAACACAGTGATGTTCCTGGCCAGGCAGCTGGATGTGTCCCAGCCCCTTCCCAGGGAGCAAAGCCTGCTCCGTGCCAAGCTCCTGCCTTCCTTGGGTCTTGTCGCTCAGCATCCATGATGCCTTTGACACAGGATTTTGATAGTGTGGAGCTTCCTGGTTCTTTTCCCTTCTGCAGTAAGTCACTCCATCAGTGAGCTGAAGGAGCAGGAAGTGTGGCTGCTTCCCTGCAACACCCTGAGGACGCTGCCTGGAAATGTCCTTGGAGCACAGTGGGAGCCTTGGCCAGCGGAAAGTGTCCTTACAAGGCATCTCCAGCCTTCTCTTAGTAAGCCAAGGTGTGAGCAAACACGGGCAGCTCACAGCAGCTAGAGCTACTAATTTCAGCCAAAGCAGACGGTTTCCCTGTTGGGCCTCAGGTACATTGTACCATCTGCCCTTCTAATCCTCTTTCCAACTTCAAGAGGGAGTGAGGGGTAATTCAGGGTCTCTAATCGCTTGCATTAACAAAAAAAATTAAAATCCAAAGCTGCCAGACCTTGCTACAACAAACCCTGTCGGATTTGTGTGCAGGCTCCTCCTATTCCCAGCAGCAGGGATAATGCCTACAAACTCCTACAGCAGCTCCCATCCACTGACGTTCAGAAGCACTTTATAAACACTGGGGAGAAGCACCCCCTTCTAACTGGAAATCAGCAGCAACCAGAGGTGAAGTCATCTGCAAGAGCAAGGGAAAGCAGCTCCATTTCCCTCTGTCCCAGCTGAGTCCACACCCATGAGTCACTACACCACCACAAAGAATCCTCCAGCCCAATGAAGCCAAGCGCTAGAAAGTCATTCCAATTTAAAAAAAAAAAATTAAAAAAAATTATGTTTTACCCCTCCAGTTTTATTTTTCATGCATTGAGTTTAAAGCTGAACCACATGTGAGAACTTGCTTAATAAATGGGTCTCCCTTGCCCTCAAGGCAAAGGCTTTTGGTGTGTCTATAGTTTATACAATTAAGTTCATCCCGTGCCAGGAATCTCGAGCTGCTGCCTCAAATCAAGGACACCTGTAGCACTTTAGTAATGGATTTTCCAGGATGTACCTAGTTGTTCTTACTAACATATTATGGGAAGCCTTTGCTGTTTCCTTGTCCAAACAAATAAAAATAGTAGATAATTCCCTAAAAGAACTGGAATTGCCACAGGCAGCCTTGAGAAGGAGTGAGAGGGGAAGCTGTAGAGGACACTAGGTAAGAAAGAGGGTTTAATGGGTGCTTGATAAGACAGTCAGACCATGGTGGGGATAGAAGCAAGGGGAGAGTTCACATATAACAGAGGAAATGAGTCTCTAAGAGTCCTGCTGATCTCACCCCTTCTGCTATGCCGCTGGCTTCAGCCTCTTCCCTGCAGCCAGGCACAAGCAGGAGCCTGCCAGCTCAGCTGGAGCTCATTGGGCTGGACAGAGATGCCCTTGGCCAAACAGCGCTGCCTCGCTCCTTGCAGAGGTCACCTAGTTCCCACCTCCATGCTCACGCATCCTCCCAGTCCCGTTTGTTGGAAAAGCCCCCAGCAAGGAAGGCACAGCCTTGTGCTGCCTGGCAGGGAGATCATGGTGCCAAGTAGCTTCCAAAGCTTTGTGCCTCTTACCGTTCCCAGAAGACACTGAGACTCCTGAATAGCGCCGTAGCATCCCAGGAACCCCACGAACATCATAACAGCTCCAACTGCGATCAGGATGTAGATTCCTGCAAGGGAGAGCGAGATGTGTTACTGCAGAGCTCTGTACAGCAGCATCTTAATGCCTGGCCAGACCTTCTGGCTGCCCAGGGCGGATAACTACAGGTGTGCAGGATCAAGGCCGAAGAGGTATGAGTAGAGGTGGCAGCAGACACAGTAGAACACAACATACATGAGTTGGGTCTCAAAGTGTTTGAAGCTACTAACACCAAACCTTTAATAACTCCATCACCTCCCAAATCAGAGGAAACAGAGAGCTCAAGCAGTACTAGACAGAGGATGTATCAGGAAAGACAAGGGCTTTACAGCATCCTCAAAGCTGTAACAGGGAGTTCCCCTGGCATGCTGTTTTAAATATTTAAGCAGAGATGAAAATGATTAGTTAGCATATCTTTTAAAATAAACAGTAAGGCATATGGTTTATTTATATTTAACATCACACAAATATTGATTTGGCTAACATTTTAAAGGCATATGAACCACAAAACTAAGGGAACAGCACTGCTTAAGCATCTCATGTAACAAAATTTGGCTTTTTTATTATAGGTTCTTCAGCAAATATGACATTTTTTACTTGAACTTACTAAATTTGCATAGCCAACTTGCACTATAACTAGTTCAAAGCTTGAAATGAGGAATCGGGAGTGGTTCAAAAAACAGAGGAATGAAAGTTTATTCATTCAGGAAACAAGAGCTTAGCTCAAGGCTCAAGTCTGCTGCCATGAGTAATCACCATGGTCTCATTAACCACGAGACTGGTGAAGCCATAGTGACTACTCAGCCAAACACTACCAGCTCAGTTAAATTTGACACAGCTTTCTCCTGGTGTATCCCTTATATTTAGTGCATTTTTGGTTAACTAATATTCTCAAGTATTGTGGTTCTACTACTCTCTAAGTGAATCTTACTTCTCATCCAAAAGCAATTTGATACATGTAAAAAAATAACCAAATAATTACAAATGAGGCAAGACTGCAGTCATTTTTACAGGACGGTGAGGAAAAAAAGAAGGTATCATGATGAGAAAAAAAGAACATGGGGCAGCCCACAGGTAACAGCAACACAGTGAATCTTATTAGTGCTTGGGAGACACATCCCTTCAGTGAAATGTTTTCTTCTGCTATGAGTCAAAATGTTTAATAGTTATTAATCAGTCTGTCAGCATTCCTTTAGGAACAACAGCCCTAACATATAAACAGAGCTCAAGATTAAAATTGCTTGTACATGCTCGTCATGTTTAAGATTTTTCTTATCTCTGTAGCTTTTAAACAATCTTCTGATAATTAAAGTGCAAAGTCTAAAGGGCATGCACTGAGAGCAGAGTCAAGTCAAGTAAACCATTCTCTAAAACACCAGATACATAATAAGTCTCGACTTGTTTAAAATTCCCTTACGGATAGGTCAAACTTGGGGGAGGGTAAACTTTGGCTCCCACTTCTTCCCTCTTTAAAGCAAAAATCACCAGCACCCAAACAATGCAAGCACTGATGCAAGGGCCGACTCAGCGAGAGGCAGTGACAGATATGCCACCCCAGCACGTCTGGCGCTGGGACTCTCCGGACGGTGTTTCTCACCGCACTCATGCTATATTTAGGTGCCACAGGAGGGAGGAAGCCAGCTGCAGGGGAAGCACCGGCACAATGGAGCGTGCTGACCCTGCAGGAAGCCCCTCTTCACAAAACCTGACAGCAGCTGTGGCCGGAGACACCAACATCCTTGCAGCAACGCTGCCAGCAAAAGGGGAAGGAGGCGCAAGTTGCATCTCCTGATGTGAACTGAAGGGGTTTCAACAGCACCCAGTAGCCACAAAACCCAACAGGCAACTGGGTTGTTGAAGCTTCCCAAGTGGGGGCGAGACACCTCCTCACGTGAGGGTGCAAAAAGAAGGGAAAAGCAAGCAAAAGAAACCTCCCAGGAGAGTTTCTTGGAAAGGACAGGCCAGCAGATAAAGTTTTGTGGTTTTATCGCAACGGCTGGAGATGACGTGAGGTGGAGCGGCAGTGGCAGCTGGGCTGAGCTGTATGTGGAGTAGAGGGGCCCCAAAGGGGTTGAGGAGGCACGAAGGAATTCTGTAAAATGAAGGCTGTCTTCTGGACACCTGCCAAGGCCAAGAGAGACTGATGGAGATTGTCAGATGCTACATAACTGCTGTCTCGCAAAGAACGAATCAGTAGTGGTGTCTCAAAAAACAGTCTGCTTATTGTCACCAGAATCTGCCAATGCCCAAGAACCAGCCCTCACCACACCAGCTTGTACCAGCGAAGCTGCTGGTTTGGGTTTTCAACCCAAACCATGTCTGGTTTTTCTATTTTACAGCACTGGGTGGCTCAACTGGAGAGTCTTCATCACAAGTTGCTTTGGGAAAATGAACTTTGCTCACCCCTGAGTGCAGCAGTTTCTGACTTCTTCTCCCATTAGGACAGCAGAGAGAAAACAAAGCTGAGTTGGGGGCAAGTCATTTCCATGTCTGAGAAGTCACTACTCATGATAACCAGCCCAGTAGACGGGTAGCAAGCAGATGCAGCACATCTGGAGACCAAGCAGCATGATGCTGGGACCCCACCGACCAGGTCACTCCCCTGGATGGACAGAAGATTTTATTCTCAAATTCTTCAAAATAATCACTGAATGCAACTTCCAGGTTGAACATATATAGTCAGGAGATCACAGAGTCATAAAGCAGCCCAGGTTGTAAGGGGACCTCAAAAGATCACCTGGTCCACCTTTTGTGTGAACGGGAACCTATTGAGACTATCCAGCACCTTGCCCACTTAGATCTTGAAAACCTCTAGTGATAGGGACCTGATCACAGCTCTGGGGAGGTTGTTCTAGGGAATGATTGTTCTCACTGTAAAAAATATTTTTCTGATATAGAGATCACATAGGAGCCACTGGTGGCTAAGAAAGTCCTGCTCTGAAAACTAGGAAATGAAGGCCCAGTGAGAACCTTAACTGATGGAGGAGACCAAGAGGAGACACAGATATTTGCTGTTTTAGAAAAGTCTTCCAGTGGCCTCTGTACTTGCTTCTTGCTGGGATTTTTGGCAGCTTCAAAAACCAAAACCAAAACTGACCTGCTGAACTCCAACCCCAGACAGGCCATGCAGACCTTGAACTGTCCTGGCTTCCCGCTTCTCTCCCCGCTCACGCTTCACCAGCTCCTCATCAGAGCCAGTTCTGCTGTCAAGCAAGGAAACAGCAAGAAGGAAAGCAGGGAAGGGAAGAACATGTGCACCATGTGCAGCTTCCTGACCAGAGCCCAGCGGATGTGACTGGTGGGGTGGGAGCAGTAGGAATGTGCAGCCAGCCGGGGGAGAGGGCAGTGATGACTGGCCTGATCTCAGAAAACCACAAAAGAACCCTGGAAGGCTTTTGGAATAAAGGCCAGCTTCATTCCCAGGCACAAACAAACAGCCGTTATGGAGTTGCCTTTTGTTACTGAGCACTACAGCCTCCTGGGATGCAGCAGAACAAGACTCTGCTCCAGAGTTTATTTAAAAACAAGCACAAAATATTTAATGCAACAACAGCATCTTGTACGATGAATGCTGGCGGTGTTTCTCCACAGAAATGCTAGGCTGAAGGCTGAGAAAGCAAATGAAGGCAACCAAAGTGCCCAACCACATGCTTTGAATGGTGTTTGTTTTCCCACACCCATCCTTCCCCTCAGGGGATGGGGCTGATGGGGGAGTCTCTGCCTCCAGACTGGGTGCCAGGAAGCTGGGGGGCTGTTTCAGAGCAATCACAGCCCAGACTGGAACGACCAAGCCCTTTTCCCAGAAAGCAGCCTGACACATCTTAGCTTTCATTCCTGGCACACAGGGCTGATGACGCATAGTGTGGTTTTGGGCTCCATGTCTGTGAGCAAGGCACCTGTCATCCCCATTGTGAATGGCACATTATCCTCCTTAAAGTCAGAGGAGATTCCCCCCAAATCCACAAGCCTCCTCACTATGTAAGCACCAGAGATTGGTTAATTCCTGCTAGCGTGTCATGGATGAAGAACTCTTCACTAAAGTGGTATTTGCTCCTTCGGGGCTCCATCCAAACTGGCACAATTTGGCATGAGCAAGGCTCCATCTGCCTTTCACATGCCACTTCCCAGCTCATTTTTATCACAGCTTTCTCAGGGGTTTCAAAACAAGAAGCACTGTTTGCCATAAACAAAAAGTAAAATGAGAGTGGTATAAAATGCAAACTGCACTGCTTACAGCCATACTGCTCCCTCACACATCAGCAGTACATAATCCTGGGAACAGCTGGAGCTGCAGGAACAGGTACAGTGAGCAAATCACGTACAGGTATTCATGGTACAAATGCATTTCCACATCCTTAAGCAATGCTACAGTGCGATTTCTAGCCCTTTGGCACGGTTCTCTGATAAGGCAGCAGCAGGTAAAATTGCTAAAGATGCCACATGTAATCAGGCACCCACCAAAATAAAATAAGCTGTGAGCCTCAGGACCTGTATCTCAGAGTTTGGGAAGTCAGAGGAGCATTCACAGAGATGGGTGGGGTCAATACTGCCTGGAGTCCTCCTACCTCCTTTTGAGATGGAGCCTTAAAGCAGAAAGCTTTAGGAAAGAGGTCAACCACTCTTAGCTTCATCTCCTCATCTGCATTCAGAGGAGGAGCACAGGAGCTCTTCGCTCAAGAGCATCAGGATGATGATCAGAAAAAGTAGCAGCAGTGGACCAAACATCATGCCCCTCTTCCTCAGTACAACTAGGGCATGTGTTGCTTTGGGCTGCAGAGATCTCCTAAAGCATTAGCCACATGGAAAGCCCCCAAACATCAGAGCTGGGGAACTGATAGTAATTGAGCGCTTCTCTTGGTATGGTGCCAGGTGGGAAATGGAAAAAAAGCAGCCAAGAGGCCAGCTTAGCTCCCAGCTCAAGCAGATGATACCTCCATGGCCCTTTACCTGCAGACCAAGTAGGAAGCAGAATGCTCAGCTCTGGGAGCAGGGAAGGGAGAGAAAAAGGCAGTATTCAGTGTCAGTACTAGCTCTGGCATTAAAGCAGCATAGCTGGTGCTGGCAGGGTTGTAAAACCCATGTCCTGTCCCTGCTGAGAACTAAAGAAAACAAGAAAAAATAAACAGTCTTAAAAAAAGGACACAATGAAAAACAAATAAAAGGAGGAACAAGCACAGGAGAGTCCCTCTAAAACAAGCAGGGAGCAGGCCAGCCCTGGTCAGCCCTCCTCCCGTGCCCCACCATCCCCATCAGAGATGCTGTGCAGCTCCAGGCATGGGCAGTCTTGAACAGTGCCCTACCTCTCCCCCCATTTCAATCCTCTCCCAGCAGCTTTAAGTTGTTAGGCTAATGGAAGCCAGTCACTTCCCCCAGGTCACCATGGCAATGTTTCCAAAAGACAAAAAAAAACCACACACCCCCCCCAGCATCAACACCATGCTTCCTGGGAAGGCAGGGCAGCTCTCCAAGCTGTGTCTGCCCTCCCCATGGGATGGGCTTTAAAAAGGGGCTGAGAGCAAAGGGGAAGAGAGATTTTAGTGTTTATTCTCCCAACAGGCTCCTGGGAGGAGACTCTGCACATCCAAGAGTTTTGCAAGCCTCCAAGGAAAGGAGGGAGGTTTCAGTGCTGTTGCTCCTGGCCTGGAGATGCTGAACATCACTGGTCTCACCACCATGGTTGCTGCAGGGAAGGGTGGGACCATCATACAATGGTAAGAGGGAGATTCCATCATGGAAGAACGCCCTCTCTGTAGCCAAAAAAATGACCATGATGTTTTTCCTTGCAACTTGGGGACAAGATACAAGCAGGGAATGGAAAGTCTCTCCAGGACAGGGTTGAAATGAGAAAAGGATAACTGCATAAGCCGGCCAGCAAGGGAGGGTCTCCCAGACATTTTTGTCCTGTTGGCTGATAGAATTGGCCCAGCAGAGCTGACAGTGGTTTCTTGAAAGTGGGGTGAGAGAGAGAGGGGCTGGAAAAAGAGAGGATTTGCTGGAAATGGACAAGTGGGAAGCCCCTTCATTCCCCTCCGCCCCCTTTCCCAAGGAAAACATTGCTGCTCTGTGGCTACTAATGACTTCCAGATGGAGCAACAGGGTCACAAAATGTGGAGGGCTCTCCTGGGGCTCTGTGGTTCACACGGGGAGATGAAAGGCTGTACATGCTGCCCTCATCTGCAAGAACAAGGCAAGGAGGAAGCAACAGACACCCCCCTGTCAGAAAAGTAAAGGGGTGGTGGAGAAAGCCTCAAAGAACATCCTCACATGCACACACTTGTGCCCAAAACAACTGCACAGAGATGCCACAGTCAGACTTTTTCTCTTCTGCCTGTTCCACTGGAAAGGGATTTGAGTTTTGTAAAGTCAGCATACCTGTGAAAGCTGGGAGGAGGCCTATGGCACATCTCCAATACTAGGGTGGACAATAGTGGCACAGCACAGGAGACCCAGGTTGGAATATGCTGGCTCATCCTCTGCCCCAGCTACAGTACTTCTGAACACCTCTATGTGACCTGGGGTCTCACCCACAAACAGCACAAATCCCACTGGAGGATTCCTTGCAGGCTTTGCATGCCTTAAACACATTGCAGTTTTCAAAGGAAAACTGTCAAAGCTACAGGTTTGAACAGCTCTGAAGAGCAAGAAGCCACTCTGGCTCAGGTCTGGGGCAGCAAAGCCAAAGGGAGGGAACAAAGGAAAAGGACAAGTACATTATTTGTAGTTCGGTAGATCTGAAGCCAAAATAACCCGATGGTACCAATTATTTAAAGTCATAATCAGTTTTAGTCTGCAGAGTAAATGAATCTCAGGGGTTGGTCATGATGAAGGTAGACTGAACTGCAATTAAATAGAAATGCAATTAAATAACATGTTGATTTTTTAACAAATTGAATTCTATGATAAGAATACAAACAAAATGATTGTACTGTCAAATACATGGTATAAGCCAGATACTTAAAGAAAAGTATTGACAAAGTGTTTTGCCTTAAAACTGCTATTTTAAAGAGAATCCAGTATTATTGAAGAAGTTGATCTGACAGTGATTAGAGAAAAATCTAGAACAAGTAAAAAAAACCACCTTTTTTTTCCTTTAAGAGACTAAATAATTATATTGTCCTTAACTGTAAATAATTTTATTTCCAAGACAGAAAAATGCATGTACTTATATTTTTAAAAACACATGTATTATTTTTTAAATAATCCATTTTCAGTGTAGTCCAAGGCCAAATGTAAACCTTGGTTTCGAATGCCAAGCACGCAAGCCTGGCCACAGCTCATGTGTCTGCTGGCAAATCTCCGACACAGGGAGCCTTGGCAAAGAAGAGCACAAATGGGTGAGAGAAGAACCCTGTCCTGAACCAGCTGTGTGCATCTGCAGGGTTCACTGCAGCACCTCATGCCAAAAGTGAAGGTGGTTTTTCACTAGTGTTCATTACAGGACCTAGAGACCTGGACTCTCAGGCTCTTCTCTGGCCCTTTCACAACAAGTTAAGTAAAAGATTTGCTGTTGAGTCTAACCCCATGATATACAGAAGTTGGCACCATCTCTTAAAGATGCCTAAGATTTCCAGAGGGATGAGAACAAGGATGTGAGCACCAACAGAAACCAAGACCTTCTCCCTGCTCATGGTGGGTCCACGCTCACTCTAGCACTGCTGACTTCCAGAGCCTTTGTAACACACCAGAGCTCTGCACAACCCCCTCTGCAATGAAAACCGCCCTGGAACCCCAGAAATCACTGCTTTTTGTCCAAGGCAGTCCTGAAAAGGCTAATTAAGCTGCTGTTATGGATAGAAGGCAGAGCTCCTCCATGATCACTTAGCCAACGCAGGTCTATTTGGATGATGGGCTGGGATGCTCTGCACGGATGGCCCCATTTAGGACCCTTGGCAAGAGCAGCCAAAGCACCCTCACATGCTGTAAGGACAATGGGCAAACCTTGGGGAAGCTGAGACAGATGTCCTGATGCCTACCCACCTATGCACCGCTGCTTGGCAAGCCCTCCTCTCTGCAAGGGTCACATCCCCCTGACCCAGCAAAACCTCATGACAGGACTTCCAAAAATCCAGAAGACACCTATGAAAGCTTGCCAGCAGCTGCAGTTCAACTCAGATGTGCACTCATTTGTGAGAAAGACTTCAAAGCCTCCCTGTGCTTTCTGGCCCATTTATTCTAGCCCAGTCTGCGTGAAAAGCAGCTTGAACTCATTTCCAGGGCAGAAATCATTATCCTGGACCGTGTGTGTACAGAGAAGGATGGTGAAGATGGTCTGTGATTCACCTTGTTGGATAGCCTGCATTCCCGTTAGCTGGTCTCCCTGGCCTCTCCTCAGCTCCTCGGCAGCACTCGGCCTTGCAGGCACACTCACCACCTCACCATTAGTCTGAAGCCACTGCTGCCCTCAGCTGTCCTCTGCCTTGTCTTTCTCAGGTTTTGCTGTCTGACCAGCTTGGGAGCCAGTCATCAACCTGGTATCTAGGGAACTCCCCCCACCAAAAAACCCAAAACCTCCTCTTGCCTTTCTGTTGGGCCAGTGATACCCAGCAGGACAGCAGGAAAGGGGAGCAGTGGCAGCAGCCTCAGTGGTCAAGTTTAACCTGTATGCCTGCCCAAAACCTCACACCCCTCCCCAGGGCTGTTGGTGCCGCCATGCTTCATGGAGGAGACACTGCCCTGCAGTGCAGATTTACTAATAAAACACAAAAAATCTAAATGGGAGCAAAATGAACCACTTCTTCACCCTGAAAGCTGCAGGGAAACCGCACCCCAGCTCTGGAAAACCCACCCTCAGTCACTCTTCATCGTGGCTGGCCCCACTCCCAGGGCCGAGCTAATTAGAGGCACTGGTCGTATCACCCTGTCACTTGCTGTGAGCTGTTGGAGGCAGATTTCCTATTTTGGATCTGGCAGGACAGAGTGAAGCCGAGACCATCCAGCTGCCATGCTCAATTCCTTGCCAGGCAGCTTGAGGGAAAGTGCAGGAAGGGCAGGAAGCAGGGGCGAGCACCCAGTGATGCTCCCAGCACATGGGCAGTCCAGCAAGGGCAAAATGTGAAATCCTGGCATGGGGATTTAAGGGAAATAAGAGCCAAGGCTTTTGTCCCCAACCTCCTCAAAGCATTTCACCCAGAGCAGCCATCTCCAGGCATCACATAACCAAATCCTTGAAGGATGGGGAACCTGGCTTTTTCCTCCCATATTATCTTCACTGTCATCCCACCGAGAAAGGACAAAAGCAGTAAGTCCAGTGTCACTTGCCTCTTTAAGAACCCCAGGGGCTCATAAAACTGGTGACACCACAGCACTAACTTGTTGTAGAGAGATCAGACTGTTCCAGTTTGTACTGGTATCTGCAGAGAGACCAGCTCAGCCTTTTGCTATGGGCTCTCATAACACATTGATTCACAGTTTTGTTGTTTATTTGTGATTTTTTAATGGCACTTTATGTGTAGGGTCAATAAGTACCTGAGAAGTGATTAACCAGTTGTTAGCAACTTATCAATGCTTCTAGCTATCCTGAAGGATGTTTTCTGCCTTGTGACCAACACCTTCCCAACCTCCAGAGAGACAGAGCTTTCCAGGTGTAGTATTACGCAAAGGCAAGAAGGATTTTAGTTTTTCAACTACAAATAAAGCAAATAAATGCCTATCAGACCATAAGCCTGGCTCAGATGAAGAGCAAGTAGTTTCCTTTATAGTCATGAAAGCATGAAACTACTGTGCTCCAGCTATCCCCATCCCTGGTCCCACTTAATCTTTACAGCACTGAAGCAGTTAACTTCCCATTTGCTGGAGCACTGGGTCCGCAGCCAGAATGGAAGTGCCAAAAGCCAAGACTGCAACAAGTGGTTAGGGGATCAGATGGTTTGCACGCCGTGCTGAGGAAAAGCCCACGAACAAGGGTTTGTTTAATAATCTCCCAAGCCAGCCCACAAGACAACTCGTTGGATGCAGTGCCAAAGTGCTGGGGAGGAGGGGTAGCGCTTGTGGGAAACTCCAGCCCCCAGAAGCCCCCTCCCTGTGGGCTGGATAGGCGAGTGGGGGAACAGCTGCCTGCACCCGGGGGGGACTGCAGGGATGGCTGCTGCTACAGTCCAGTATGGAAGCTGAGAGCAAGGATTGCTCCTCTCCTCCTGCTCCTGCAGCAGCCTGAAGGCAAATAAGCATCACACCTGGTACCCTGTAGCTGCCCTGCTCGCCACATCCTCTTTCCCATTGCCCTCAAATCCCACATGCCAACCAGCTGCATTTGTTATTTTTCCAGTCCGGTAACACACAGATGCCCTGGGAAAAGAGTCTGTAACAAATAGCTGCACCTTTGAGGCAGGGAAAAGGACACAGAGAGAAACAAGGAGACACCAAACCGCTGCTTTCCTACTTCCCCTTCTCGCTCAGTACCAAGCCCATGATGGAAGTTTTCCTCCTCTAACAGTGTTTATTGCTTCCCCCTGTCCTGCAGTGCCGCAGCAGAGCCTGGCTAGCCTTTAAAAGCCTCCTGACAGATCCCAGGACCAGCGCCCTGTGCCAGACACCAAAAAGTGGTTTGCAAGGGGCGGGGGTGGGGAAATCAGCTCTGGAGGCCAAGCTCAGAGATGTTCCCATTCCCAAAGCTGGAACATTGTGTACATGTGTACATTGGATGCCAGACGAGAAAAACGAGGGAGTATCAGTTGTAGGAGGGAGGAAAAATAGGGGTTGAAAAAAAAAAGCAAAAAGAAATCCCAGCCTTCAGACTCTAGAGGTCTGGCTGGGAGAGGCAGCAAATGAAAGAAATGCTCTTCTGTTATTACTGCATGGAAATTACAGCTGCCAGAAGGAATCCAGGCCAATCTGTTGCTGAATATAACTTTTAAAAGACAGCCAGCCTCAAATCATGGGCCATTCACGGGTGTCGGAAAGCCAGTGTGGTGGTGGGACCCAATGTTCATTCCCCACTGCCTTCTAAATAGCGAAGGCCAAGGACAAAGACAAAATAAAAAGGGGCCCAACAGGTAGAAGAGAAGGACTCTGCCCCATGCTCCAGGTCCTCTAAGTTTGGGGAGAAAGTGTTAACTAGGGAGACATCAGTTGTTGGCCTCCCAAAAAAAGGAGATGTTTGGGCTGGTTCCTGGAAAGGGGAGAGTTTAACTTCATACAAGTTCTGAAGTTCTGTTTTCTCTCTTTAAAATTGAGATCTACAAAGGGGAAATGCTGGGTGTGAGGCATCAGAGTAGAGACAGCAGGAGAGGGAAACCCACCAGTATTTACAGCAGGAGCATCTTCTGTAATCAGGCACAGCCAGGGAGAGGGCTCAGGCATGCCATTTCATGGGCAAGCAGGGAAACACAATGGAAAACCTTTCCAGAAAGTAATTTTAGCTACAGGTGAGAACAGGACATCAGATGAGACGATGTTCCCAGCCCTGTCGGCTTGCGCTCCAAGCCAGCCCCTGCCGGGCAGCCAGCCCCTCCTGCAAGCTGCTCCCCCTTGTCTGCAAGGGATCATTGGAGAACAGGGCAAAAATAGGGGTTTTCATCTTCCAGCAAGCCAGCATGCTGTCAAATTAACAAAAATCATGCTAAGCTTAACTGTAACACATAGAGGCTCCACCTGCCCTTCCTGGAGAACATGAGTCACGCACTCACCAAGCTTCACTTTCGACTGCCAGGCACTCCGTCAGCTACTTTTACACCCCTTTAGGAAACAAGACAAGCTTCCAAGAAGTCCCCCCTTTCCCAAATGTGCTCTGGGAGAGACTGCAGTGGAGAACAGCAGCGAAGAAAACCCACTGCATGCAACATGTCATTTTACACTTTTAGCTGATGTGACTTTGGATTCTGCGCTTGGGCCACAGCCAACATTTATTGAAGGTTTTGGCTGGCGTGGCAGGGGATATTTTGGAGAGTATGAGGGCAGCAGGAGGCATTTTTATTTTGACCTCCTTGTTGCTCACCTGGAGCTTTCTGCCCTGCTTTTGGGTACGCTGCAGGTCACCCTGAGGTGTAACACCCACACAGCAATGCCAGCATTCCCAGACCTACTCACCGACGTAGAAGGTGTTGGGGGCCTGCTTTTCCCCCAGCTGCAGGTAGAGGATGTTCGTTGTCTGCGAGTCATGCCGGAGCCACAGGGCCACTCCCAGGATGATGCCTCCAGCCAGCTGGGGAGAAAGCAGAGGGAAGCAAGGGTTACCCACTGTTCCAGCCACATGGGATCCAGAATGGCAGTTTTCAGGCAGGAGCAGAAGGCTCGCTTTTCATCTTCCTGCAAATGTACAAGAACATCCTTCCTGAACATCATTCCACCCCTATAACATGTTTTGTGCCCCATACCACATAAGCCGCATGATCCTCCCTGCTGTATGAGAAGACCCCTCATTCTGGGGATGTGCAAAGCCCTTTCCAGTTCCTGCAGCTGATTTCTTTCCCAAGAGCTATTTTATTATGCTATTAAAATAGAAGGCGCAGCCTCACCCAAGCAGCACGAGATGTACCACTGACATTTTTAGGAGAGCTTTTCAACAGAAGTTAGGATCAACCCCAATTACTCCCTTTTTCCAATGGGCTGTTATCACCCCATTTCATTTCAGTGTGGGGGAACCATACATTTTTCCTCTATCCCCAAGTCTTGCATGCACACTACTTCCCATCCAGGAGCAGTCTTCCAGTCTGAACAGACCTAGTGTTCCTCTAGTACATATGGCTTTCCCTAATGTCACAATACAGGGACTGAAGTGGAGCAAGGCTTCACTTCAGGCCAAGGCACAACCACACTGCTTTTGGAGGCCTCCAGGCTGATACTGATGCCTTGCCCATGCTGTTGAACAGCAGAAGAGCAGCACAGTTGCATACACATGTGTGCACACCAACACGCAAGACTGACCCTCAGGGCAAGGATGAAAACACACTTCAAAGATGGGAGATGTTCTGCACATGGAGCATCAGCTTGCCACTGGGATATTTATGCACAAACAACGGGAAGTTTTATGACTGAGCTCCTCACTGTTTTCTCTTTAAGGGAGGGGCTGGGAACGGCAGTGGAAGATGGGAGCAGAATGGGGGCACTCTAGCAGGGATGGTGTCATGAAAGGAACTCAAACTAGAGCATTTCCAGCAGGACTTGCTGTGTTCTCCAAGACACCCCTCCTCCATTTAAAAGCACAAGAGAGAGGGGGAAAAAAATAAGCATATGTTGAAAAAAACCCAAACCCTTAAGAATTCAATATCACTGCTGTGAAAGGCTGGAAGCACCTGTTCAAATGCCAGTTTAAGTTTCAGTGTCCTAAATCTTTGGAAGCCATTCATCTTAAAAAAGGGAAGAAAACTACCAAAGAGTACAGAAGTGGAAACATGTTTTTTTTAAAAGGGTCTGAGTCAGGTCTGCTACAGGTATGATAGGCACCATAAAGGTCACATTAAAAACAAAAAAAGTTTGTTCAGTATAAGTGTAGACTCCAGCTGTGCAAGCGCAGCAGAGCCTCAGTGAACACAGGAGGACTCGAATCTGCAAGTCAGGCTGTCGATGGGAACCTGGCTCTGGCCCTTGGGAGGTCAGGTGGTGGTTTCCTCCTTGCTCATTTTTACAAATCCCAGTCACGAGATTTTTACAGGGGTACCATTGAAGCTGGGGCAAAACCACACCATTTGTGCCAAACTCACAGGGCAAGCTGACCTTGGGGCTTTTCCACTTACTGGAGGGAGAAAATCCCCACAATCTCCTGGAGAGGGAGGGAAGATTTTTGCAAGCCTTTCCCCAATTTGCCACCAAAGTAATCCGCTGGCACAGTCCTTCATCCCTCCTGCACTTGGGACAGCCTGAGCTTTTCCAAACACTGGCAATGGAGAAAAGTCACGAAAGCCAGTCTGTGCTCAAGTCCAGCTCCAAATAAGGCAGGTTGTAGCTTTGCAGAAAGTTACTCAAATCCAGCCTGGTGTGGCTCGTTCATTGTCTGAGGGCGTAACAAAGTTCGTGTTTATCATCCCAGAAGGAAGAGTATGTCCCCAAATTAATCAGTGCCACTCTTAAAGTAAAGATCTCTTGGTGGCTGCTAGCGAAGAAGAGATCCTGAGGAAAATCTGTGTTTCTGTGCTGGCTGGGAGATGGAAAGAAAAAAGGCTGCAGCCCTTTTTGTTTTGGTTTTCCCCCTGCAAGGACACATTGCTCCGCCCTGGTATGCTGCCTTCTGCACCCAGCAGTACCCACTCCAGCACACCCTGACACCCATGGTGAGGTTGAGGTGACACCAGCAGCTCCTTTCCAATCAAATTTGCCCTAAAATGCCCAACAGAACCAAAAGCAGGCTGCAAGCTATCCTCGAGATACTTTTTAATCATTTGGAACATCAGCTGAAGGGACGGAACCTATTCTAATGCATCAAACCAACCCCAGCAGTGAGGTCTGCCTAACACAGCCAGCTGAACCAACTCCAGATGTTCCCAGTTTCATCCTGAATGCACCCCAGGAACACCCCAAGTCTCTCTCGCATCGCCCAACACCATTTGCTTTTTTAACAGAGCATGGAGGACTTCTGAATGGAAGCTTTTATCCAATAGCAGCTGGATTTCTTAAGAGAAAATGACATTCACTTACTAATGAAAACAAGGTTTAGGCTATGATGAATAACTTTTTCCATGAAAGCCATACATCCTTCCACCACCAAGAAGCGCGGAACATAATTAAGGCATCTTTCTGCCCAGAGGAAAGAAAATGAGGGAGAAAACCTTGTTGGCTTGCCACAGTAACCCTGCCTTCCACTGTACCTTGCTTGACATAATGTAATTTTTAATAAAACAACTTTTTCCAGATATAAGCTTGGTATTTTCTTCCCCCTCCATCCTACAACTGCTGCTGTTTGCCAATATGAGAGCCAGAAGAGCTCCAGCCACTGATGAGTGTCATGCTCATCTCTAGGCTGCACGTTCTCATACATATACTATCCCTGGTTTTTTCTGCTGTAGATATCTGTGATCTCGTGCCGATTATCCCGCTGCTCTTTGTGTGCCCAGCTTGTCAGACAGCAACATCACAGAGGCTTCGGGCCGTCACTTGTCACAACACACTGCAAGTGCTCAGCACAGCTCTCCATTTAAGTTTTTGGGGACTGCCTTAACGAACCAATAATCTAAAAGCTGCAACTTGAGCCAACGCCAGCAGCGTGTCGGTCTTTGATCTGCTTTCCACAAGCCGACTTCCCCAGCCAGCCCTTCCCCTGCCAGCACCGCGGCACTTGCAGAGGCACATCACCAGTGCTCCCCAGGACAGGGCTGGCCCTGGACCTCACGCCCGGGACAGCCTGCCGGCACAGCAGAGGTGGCGCAGCAGGCTCCAGTGTTTCCTCTTTACAGCTATTTTCCAGCTTCCAGAGATTTACTGCTTCTTCCACAGACAGCTAGACTTTTCCAGCTGGATCCTGCCGGCCCAAGGCTTGCTTTTTCAGGAATGCCGTTCCTGCTTGATGCAGCAGGGGGAAGTCCCCATCGAATGCTGCCTAAGGGAGGGAAAAGGCAGCCTGTCCTTGAGAGGTGATGGGACAGTACCCTGAACGATGAGGTGTCACCATGAGTACCCTTATGATGGCATGTGTGCAGTCCTGGTTTGCTGCTCTATCCACAGTGCATGTAATGAGGCTCCCTCCTGGACTGAGCCTCACCAACTGACATGCTGTCCACCCTAAAATTTCCCAGGTCCAGCTGTGGGGCAAAGGAACAGACCCATTTTTCACAGCTTAGTCACTCCTCCCCTTCACAAGAAATTCTTACAAATTAGGGGTGCAAGGAATGGCCCCGTTCTTCCTTTTCATGTGGTGTACCCCATTTCTGAGCTGCCCCCACCTTTGCCTGTTGCTTCCCAGAACTCACATATGCCAGGATGTGCCTCACCTCCCTGGTCCCTTCCGCTGCCTCCAGCCCTTTTCCTCCTGCTCCCTTCCCTCCACCCTTCTCTGAAATAGGTTTCCTGGCAGGGAGGAGGAAAAGGAAGAAGTCCTGGCTTGCCAGTCATGCCAAAGCAAAGCAGACATTCTGTGGCTCAAGTCAGTGAATGAGGGAAGTGGAGGTGCCAGCAGTTTCACAGTGCTGTATTTTTAGCAGCCAGTCCTGCCACCAGGCCATGCTTCCCAACCTGCGTGAGCCTAAGGGCTGGGAGAGGCTCTCTTCCTGCAAAAATGCTGCTGGCAGAGCCTGTGCTGCAATGCCTGTGAAATACCACTGCTACTATCAAGAAGCAGGATGGTGCCAAGAAAGCTTAACGAATTTTAGCTGGTTTATGATTAATGATGGATATTTTTAACAGGTTTTCAGACTGCACAGGTTTGCAGCTTCCCTTACACCACCCGGAAGCAGAGCCGTTCATGGGGGCAGTACCAACTGATAATTTGGGGTTGAATGCTTTGCTCCTATGTCATTTGGGGTTCTCTAGCTGGAGCAGCAGGTATCATACTTTCCAATATGTGCAGCGTAAATAATCAAACAGCATCTTGTTGCTGCACCCAGCGTGAGTGGGGAAAAAGCAAGGAGATAAGAGACTTATAACTTGATGGAAATTACCTTTGGAAGGGCAGTACACGCCCTTGCAAGGTCTGTGCTAGGACCTTACAGGTTCTGCTCTACCAGCTTGAGGACAGAAGCAGGCGAGAGAGGAACCCATGGAATGTGTGCGGGTAGCACTGAGCCTGCCTGCATCCTGCACTTCACCTCCTGGAAAGCAGAAGATGAATTTCTTTTCTATTAAAAATAGCTGAGCCTCATGTAAGTGCTGAAAGGGTTTGGGGTGCAGCAAGGGGCTGGTGGCTGAATGGTGGCCCATGAACCTGGAAACTTCGGCTTGCTGCTGTGAGAGTCTCCACGTTATGATGGCACATCTTCACGCCAAAAAGGCATTTGAAGTTTTAAGGTGAGAAGCACTAGAGATCACCCCTGTGCTGCTTGTTGGGATGCCCTGAAGTCCCTTGGGAGGGCGTAAACAAGGGAAGTGACTTAAATCAGACAGGCAGTTTCAGTTTGACAGCCACACAATCTAGAAGCTTATCTGCCGAGCTCGGCACAGGCGCTCGCAAGCAGCAGCGGCAGATAGCACTCTGAAAAGTGAGGTCTCTCTGCTGCCTTCCACAGTGCAACGGCCTCCAAATGTCAGGCTGAAAGCTTGCAGGCAAGGCCTGCCCAGAAATTGCCAAAAGGGCATTTGGGAAGAGCCCTGTGCTCCGGAGGCAGGAGAAGAAAGGCAGCCTGCAGCCCATGCTCTGCTCCCAGCAGCACACCTTCCAGCAGTGGCTATTAATAGAGCTGCCGGCTGGAGCGAAATTCTCTGCTGGTGCCTATAGTTACCAGCCCCACAACAGTGCAGAGCTTTTCAAAACAAGCTCCAGAGGAACACTCCCGGAGGAGCAGCATGCCAGAGGCCAAATAAAGCTTGATGAATGAGAGTGGGAATCCAGCACCAAAATCCAGAAGCTGGGCCCTAAGATGGAGAGCACTGAGCCCGCAGGCTGCCTGCCTGGCACAGCCTGATCCTTACTGCAGACAGAAGTAGCACTTCACAGGGTTTAAGCGCCCTCAGCAGAGAGGAAAACAATTTCAGATATTACTTTAAAAATTTGGCCCAATACATAAGCATTTAATGACAATGGTAATACAACTGCTTTCCCTTCTTAATCGTACAGTGAAAGGCACTTGCACAGTGCAGGATCAAAGTGTTTCTCTAGGCATCGTACGTTAATGCTCTTGCAGGAGATAAGCATTACTGTGGCCGATAGAAGAATTACCTCAGGAAAACTGAGCAATCCCCCCTCCAGCCACTAGCGCTCCCTCCTTACAGCTGCAGCTCAGCCCATTTAACTAAAACTGGGTACGGGCAGGGCACCCATCTCTTCAAAAACCTTCTGTATGCAGACTTCAGAAGAGGTTTTGTAGGTGATGTTAGGACTGTGTTCACTGGACAGAGTCCAGAAACACATCCCAGAGACCCATCAGCAGGAAAACCTGAGTCCAGGTACTGAGCCTGCTAAGGAAACCTCTCCCTTGCCCTTCAAACACAGATATCATACAGCTGAAGGGTCAAACACATGTGGAAACATGCTTGCCTGTACATCATCCCAGGATAGCAAACCCAACTGGTAGAAGAAGATGCTGCGTCAGCATCAAATTTTTGCTGCTCACAAGGCTCTCTGCGATTCCCAAGGGAGACCAATAACCAAACCAGCCAGGCACTATCACCAACAGCACTGCAGCAGAGCTCAGCACAAGTCTGCACCCAGAACAAGATGCAAACTACTTTGGTAGTCCACAGAGTTATTTCAAGCTCGTGTTTCAGAGCTGCATGCTGCATGAACCACGAGACCCTCTATTCTTCGTTTAAACCTGTGAGCACTGGTACACGGCCACCTTTCTCATCTTGCTGGGAGGGTCGTGAGCCGCTCAGCAGAACTGTCACCATGGGACCACCACCACAGATAGCTGCCACCTCCTCACACCGTAACCTCTCATCACCAACACCAAGTATCTTTGTGCACGTTTTGCAAGCTCCAAGGTACGGTTCACAGATTTTCCAGTGTTGCATAAGAAAATATTCTTCTACCCCTTCTTTTTCAGTCAACACTGTTGAAACAGATTTTCACTTCCACCTTCCCTCTGCTCTTGCCCTTTCTCCCCTTTGCACCCAGACTGTACTACACCCTCTCAACACACGCAAGAGAAAAAAGTTACACAGTGCCTAGAAAATGGCACTAGGAGCAAGCTCTTCCTTTTAATTAGACACCTCTCTGGTAGGGCAGCCAGTAGTGGTCTAGACCTGGAAGACTGCCATGGGCTGTATTAGCTAATAAGCTGGGCGATCCTTCTCCGAGCAAGTCGATTTCTCCTTGGTTATGTTTAATTACATTTTAAAATAGCTCACTGGCTTCCTTTGGCCTCCCCAGGGACTCTTTGCAGCGGTGGTCAGTTCAGCCCCATGCACTGAGCTCTGCTATTGGATTTGGATAATTCAGGAGAGCAGTCAAACTCCAGTTATCTACTAAGAATGGGATGGAGAAGCAGTTTCACCTGCCACATGCCCAGCCCAGTCCCACTCAGGGCTGTGCATTGCCCAGCAACAGATACAGTCACTGCTCCTTCTCACAGGGCAGAGCATTCCCTTGCTGCCAGCCACCTGAAGGTTTTAGGAAAAGTTTGCAGCACAAAAAAGCTTTTGTCTCTCCAGCTCTGTGTTTTGCTAACCAGGTGAAGTCCCCAGATGCTGACTATGGCCTCCTCCACCACTTTGGCAGGTGGATGTCACTGTGAAACACGTGGGGACCCTTTCTTTCCTGGGACAGGCACCTTTTTGTACATGTGGTCCATGCAGCAGTCACTGCTCCTTTGAGAGCCATCTTGGACCAAGCACGTAACCTTGGCATCTTCATCTCAAAAATGTGTCCACAAAGGAAAAACAATCCCAAAAAAATCAAATAAACATCCCAGGAACAGAGGGCAAGGAGCTGACAGCAGGGCCACCTTTTTGCACTGGTGTTCAACACAGCAGCTTTGTGAAATTCCCCCTGCACTGCCAGGGGAAGGAAGAGGGAGGAAGCCAGGGGGGTGTCAGTTTATTTACACGCCAGCAGGATAGCAGGGCTACTTAAAAAAGTTATCTAAGTATCTTTCTTATTGACACCGTTAAGGCTGAGAATTGCCTTTCATCCTCTCGGGTGCTGGAGCAAGCTCCTGTGCAGCATAGCATGGTGCCTGCCGAACTTTGGGCTCTGCCTCTCACTTGTTTTAATCAAAAGGGCCGGTCAGCTGGGCACAAGGCAAATGACAAGCAAATAAGCACAAGGAGCCTGCCAGCTGTTGCATGCTAACTAGCCGGCAGGGCCACAGGGCTGCAGGTGCTCCATTTCACACCTCCCTGGGGTCAAAGGCAGTGCCATGACACGGCCAGCCTGCAGCAAGGGTGCTCAGCACCACATTCTGTCTTTAAATGCCACCCTGTGAAAAGGACCATCACACTTTGCTGGCAAACTAAGGCATCCCTCCCCAGCTAGGGATGCAAGTCTGGCTGCTAACTGCCTCTGCTGCATGGTAAACCTAGTATTCCCTAGTTTAAAAGACAACACAGAAGGGCGTGAAAACTCTAAGATCTGGTATTCAATCGCCCTTCAGCTGGCCAGCCTCACAGAAAGCATTGTTAATTCTAACGAAGTCCAGGCTACCAATCCGTACAGGAGATGGTCCAAGGGGACTGGCCACTGGCAAGTCCAGCGCTGGGAAGTGTTTTGGAGAGCCAGTGGGTCCCAGCCCACAGGCGCCTCTCCCTGGGAGAAGCTGAAGCATCTCCCCCCAGCACTTCCACAGAGCACTGTCCAAGGGGTAGGGCAAGGCACCAGAAGTCCTACAGAGAAATGGTACAGACTGGCTATTCCTCTTGGAAGCAAAATGCCCATTTATAAAAGATCAGCTCTTTTGCAAAAGATTGAGGTGAGTGGGTGAGCTTGTCGAGGAGCGGTGGCTGTGCAGACCCCCCAGCATCCTTCCTCCCACCCAGGGGACCCTTCCTCCCTCACATGCACAGCCGGCAGCTTCTTCAACAAGAATGGCAGGAAATCAGAACCAGAAGGGAAGAAAAAGCCCTGGGATAAACATGATAACTCGGAAGGAACAACTCGGAACACTTCACAGACAACCCTACCCGCCTCTATCCTGTCATTTTAAGGGTGGAGGAAAAGGTTAAAAAAACCCCCAACCCAGAACTGTCCCACATTCGTGCAGCTGCAAACACGTCAGGTATCAATTAACACCACTATCATCAGAGCTCGTCATCTTGCCCTTGGTCAGCCTTATACCCAGAAATAAGGCAAAGAGGCCTGAAACAAGGCCAGTTTTGACGTGGTTAAGCCTTACACCTCCCAGAGGTGGGAACCTCCCCCCCCAAGAACTTCCCCATGCAGCCCCATGGAGGAGTCAGCAGACAGCACAGCTCCAGGTGCCAAGGCAGGGTTTGCTCTCTCTGGAAGGCATCCCTCCCCTTCCCACCTCCCCAGCCCTCCTTGCTGCATTTTCTGCTGTGAGAAAACATTAAGAAAAAACCCAACTAATCCTTGACAACAGAGTCGGGTGTCAGAAAAGGGTGTTGGACAAGGGCCACATTCTGGCCATGCAGCCAGTGCCCAGCAATCGGTGCCTTGCCTGGTAGGGTGGGGCTGGGATCACTTTAGAGAAAAAAAAGCATTTTGGAGAATGAAAACCAGCCTATTAAAAACTGAAACCAGCAGCCTGCTCGGGCACATCTCGTTGCCCCGGGGCGCAGGAGCAGGGAGAGAGAGTCTCTTGCCAGCCAGCCCAGCGCTGCCGGAGGCTGTTTGTAACCGGGACAAACCTGGTTTGCTGGGAAACGGCGCTTTTTGCTAAATTAGCTGCATGTCTGGATGGATTATTTCAGGAGAAACTTTCTCAGGAAAGGCAGCCTCTCCAGCTTGGATAGAATTTGCATCCTAAAATAACTTCCCAGGCTGCGGGGGCAGCGGTCC